>NW_027149860.1:0-300000 GCF_031143425.1 Pleurodeles waltl
TGGCTCCTCTCTGATTCCAGAACTTTCTGTCACCGAAATGTGAGGAAAATATGTTTGTTTATCCAAATTTTGAGGTTTGCAAAGGATTCTGGGTAACAGAACCTGGTCAGAGCCCCACAAGTCACCCCATCTTGTATTCCCCTAGGTCTCTAGTTTTCAAAAATGCACAGGTTTGGTAGGTTTCCTTAGGTGCCGGCTGAGCTAGAGGCCAAAATCTACAGGTAGGCACTTTGCAAAAAACACCCCTGTTTTCTTTCAAAAAATGGGATGTGTCCACGTTGCGTTTTGGGGCATTTCCTGTCGCGGGCGCGCTAGGCCTACCCACACAAGTGAGGTATCATTTTTATCAGGAGACTTGGGGGAACTCTGGGTGGAAGGAAATTTGTGCCTCCTCTCAGATTCCAGAACTTTCTGCCACAGAAATGTGAGGAACATGTGTTTTTTTAGCCAAATTTTGAGGTTTGCAAAGGATTCTGGGTAACAGAACCTGGTCAGAGCCCCACAAGTCACCCCATCTTGTATTCCCCTAGGTCTCTAGTTTTCAAAAATGCACAGGTTTGGTAGGTTTCCCTAGGTGCCCGGCTGAGCTAGAGGCCAAAATCTACAGGTAGGCACTTTGCAAAAAACACCCCTGTTTTTTTTAAAAAAATGGGATGTGTCCACGTTGCGTTTTGGGGCATTTCCTGTCGCGGGCGCTAGGCCTACCCACACAAGTGAGGTATCATTTTTATCAGGAGACTTGGGGGAACGCTGGGTGGAAGGAAATTTGTGCCTCCTCTCAGATTCCAGAACTTTCTGCCACAGAAATGTGAGGAACATGTGTTTTTTTAGCCAAATTATGAGGTTTGCAAAGGATTCTGGGTAACAGAACCTGGTCAGAGCCCCACAAGTCACCCCATCTTGGATTCCCCTAGGTCTCTAGTTTTAAAAAATGCACAGGTTTGGTAGGTTTCCCTAGGTGCCGGCTGAGCTAGAGGCCAAAATCTACAGGTAGGCACTTTGCAAAAGACACCTCTGTTTTCTTTCAAAAAATGGGATGTGTCCACATTGCTTTTTGGGGCATTTCCTGTCTCGGGCGCTAGGCAAGTGAGGTATCATTTTTATCGGGACACTTGGGGGGACGCTGGGTGGAAGGAAATTTGTGCCACCTCTCAGATTCCAGAACTTTCTGCTACAGAAATGTGAGGAACATGTGTTTTTTAAGCCAAATTTTGAGGTTTGCAAAGGATTCTGGGTAAAAGAACCTGGTCAGAGCCCCACAAGTCACCCCATCTTGGATTCCCCTAGGTCTCAGGTTTTCAAGAATGCACAGGTTTGGTAGGTTTCCCTAGGTGCCCGGCTGAGCTAGAGGCCAAAATCTACAGGTAGGCACTTTGCAAAAAACACCCCTGTTTTCTTTCAAAAAATGGGATGTGTCCACGTTGCGTTTTGGGGCATTTCCTGTCGCGGGCGCTAGGCCTACCCACACAAGTGAGGTATCATTTTTATCAGGAGACTTGGGGGAACTCTGGGTGGAAGGAAATTTGTGCCACCTCTCAGATTCCAGAACTTTCTGCCACAGAAATGTGAGGAACATGTGTTTTTTTAGCCAAATTTTGAGGTTTGCAAAGGATTCTGGGTAACAGAACCTGGTCAGAGCCCCACAAGTCACCCCATCTTGTATTCCCCTAGGTCTCTAGTTTTCAAAAATGCACAGGTTTGGTAGGTTTCCCTAGGTGCCGGCTGAGCTAGAGGCCAAAATCTACAGGTAGGCACTTTGCAAAAAACACCCCTGTTTTTTTAAAAAAAATGGGATGTGTCCACGTTGCGTTTTGGGGCATTTCCTGTCGCGGGCGCTAGGCCTACCCACACAAGTGAGGTATAATTTTTATCAGGAGACTTGGGGGAACGCTGGGTGGAAGGAAATTTGTGCCTCCTCTCAGATTCCAGAACTTTCTGCCACAGAAATGTGAGGAACATGTGTTTTTTTAGCCAAATTCTGAGGTTTGCAAAGGATTCTGGGTAACAGAACCTGGTCAGAGCCCCACAAGTCACCCCATCTTGGATTCCCCTAGGTCTCTAGTTTTAAAAAATGCACAGGTTTGGTAGGTTTCCCTAGGTGCCCGCCTGAGCTAGAGGCCAAAATCTACAGGTAGGCACTTTGCAAAAGACACCTCTGTTTTCTTTCAAAAAATGGGATGTGTCCACATTGCGTTTTGGGGCATTTCCTGTCTCGGGCGCTAGGCAAGTGAGGTATCATTTTTATCGGGACACTTGGGGGGACGCTGGGTGGAAGGAAATTTGTGCCACCTCTCAGATTCCAGAACTTTCTGCTACAGAAATGTGAGGAACATGTGTTTTTTAAGCCAAATTTTGAGGTTTGCAAAGGATTCTGGGTAAAAGAACCTGGTCAGAGCCCCACAAGTCACCCCATCTTGGATTCCCCTAGGTCTCAGGTTTTCAAAAATGCACAGGTTTGGTAGGTTTCCCTAGGTGCCGGCTGAGCTAGAGGCCAAAACCTACAGGTAGGCACTTTGCAAAATACAGCTCTGTTTTCTGTCCAAAAATGGGATGTGTCCACGTTGTGCTTTGGGGCATTTCCTGTCGTAGGTGCTAGGCCTACCCACACAAGTGAGGTATCATTTTTATCGGGAGACTTGGGGGAACGTTGGGTGGAAGGAAATTTGTGCCTCTTCTCAGATTCCAGAACTTTCTGCCACAGAAATGTGAGGAACATGTGTTTTTTTAGCCAAATTTTGAGGTTTGCAAAGGATTCCGGGTAACGGAACCTGGTCAGAGCCCCACAAGTCTCCCCATCTTGGATTCCCCTAGGTCTCAGGTTTTCAAGAATGCACAGGTTTGGTAGGTTTCCCTAGGTGCCGGCTGAGCTAGAGGCCAAAATCTACAGGTAGGCACTTTGCAAAAAACACCTCTGTTTTCTTTAAAAAAATGGGATGTGTCCACGTTGCGTTTTGGGGCATTTCCTGTCGCGGGCGCTAGGCCTATCCACACAAGTGAGGTATCATTTTTATCGGGAGACTTGGGGGAACGCTGGGTGGAAGGAAATTTGTGGCTCCTCTCTGATTCCAGAACTTTCTGTTTCCGAAATGTGAGGAAAATGTGTTTGTTTAGCCAAATTTTGAGGTTTGCAAAGGATTCTGGGTAACAGAACCTGGTCAGAGCCCCACAAGTCACCCCATCTTGTATTCCCCTAGGTCTCTAGTTTTCAAAAATGCACAGGTTTGGTAGGTTTCCCTAGGTGCCGGCTGAGCTAGAGGCCAAAATCTACAGGTAGGCACTTTGCAAAAAACACCCCTGTTTTCTTTCAAAAAATGGGATGTGTCCACGTTGCGTTTTGGGGCATTTCCTGTCGCGGGCGCTAGGCCTACCCACACAAGTGAGGTATCATTTTTATGAGGAGACTTGGGGGAACTCTGGGTGGAAGGAAATTTGTGCCTCCTCTCAGATTCCAGAACTTTCTGCCACAGAAATGTGAGGAGCATGTGTTTTTTTAGCCAAATTTTGAGGTTTGCAAAGGATTCTGGGTAACAGAACCTGGTCAGAGCCCCACAAGTCACCCCTTATTGTATTCCTCTAGGTCTCTAGTTTTAAAAAATGCACAGGTTTGGTAGGTTTCCCTAGGTGCCGGCTGAGCTAGAGGCCAAAATCTACAGGTAGGCACTTTGCAAAAAACACCCCTGTTTTCTTTCAAAAAATGGGATGTGTCCACGTTGCGTTTTGGGGCATTTCCTGTCGCGGGCGCTAGGCCTACCCACACAAGTGAGGTATCATTTTTATCAGGAGACTTGGGGAACGCTGGGTGGAAGGAAATTTGTGCCTCCTCTCAGATTCCAGAACTGTCTGCCACAGAAATGTGACGAACATGTGTTTTTTTAGCCAAATTTTGAGTTTGCAAAGGATTCTGCGTAACAGAACCTGGTCAGAGCCCCACAAGTCACCCCATCTTGGATTCCCCTAGGTCTCTAGTTTTCAAAAATGCACAGGTTTGGTAGGTTTCCCTAGGTGCAGGCTGAGCTAGAGGCCAAAATCTACAGGTAGGCACTTTGCAAAAAACACCTCTGTTTTCTTTCAAAAAATGGGATGTGTCCACGTTGCGTTTTGGGGCATTTCCTGTCGCGGGCGCTAGGCCTACCGACACAAGTGAGGTATCATTTTTATCAGGAGACTTGGGGGAACGCTGGGTGGAAGGAAATTTGTGCCTCCTCTCAGATTCCAGAACTTTCTGCCACAGAAATGTGAGGAACATGTGTTTTTTTAGCCAAATTTTGATGTTTGCAAAGGATTCTGGGTAACGGAACCTGGTCAGAGCCCCACAAGTCACCCCATCTTGGATTCCCCTAGGTCTCAGGTTTTCAAGAATGCACAGGTTTGGTAGGTTTCCCTAGGTGCCGGCTGAGCTAGAGGCCAAAATCTACAGGTAGGCACTTTGCAAAAAACACCTCTGTTTTCTTTCAAAAAATGGGATGTGTCCACGTTGCGTTTTGGGGCATTTCCTGTCGCGGGCGCTAGGCCTATCCACACAAGTGAGGTATCATTTTTATCGGGAGACTTGGGGGAACGCTGGGTGGAAGGAAATTTGTGGCTCCTCTCTGATTCCAGAACTTTCTGTCACCGAAATGTGAGGAAAATGTGTTTTGTTTAGCCAAATTTTGAGGTTTGCAAAGGATTCTGGGTAACAGAACCTGGTCAGAGCCCCAGAAGTCACCCCATCTTGTATTCCCCTAGGTCTCTAGTTTTCAAAAATGCACAGGTTTGGTAGGTTTCCCTAGGTGCCGGCTGAGCTAGAGGCCAAAATCTACAGGTAGGCACTTAGCAAAAAACACCCCTGTTTTATTTAAAAAAATGGGATGTGTCCATGTTGCGTTTTGGGGCATTTCCTGTCGCGGGCGCTAGGCCTACCCACACAAGTGAGGTATCATTTTTATCAGGAGACTTGGGGGAACTCTGGGTGGAAGGAAATTTGTGCCTCCTCTCAGATTCCAGAACTTTCTGCCACAGAAATGTGAGGAACATGTGTTTTTTTAGTCAAATTTTGAGGTTTGCAAAGGATTCTGGGTAACAGAACCTGGTCAGAGCCCCACAAGTCACCCCATCTTGGATTCCCCTATGTCTCTAGTTTTAAAAAATTCACAGGTTTGGTAGGTTTCCCTAGGTGCCGGCTGAGCTAGAGGCCAAAATCTACAGGTAGGCACTTTGCAAAAAACAACCTCTGTTTTCTTTCAAAAAATGGGATGTGTCCACGTTGCGTTTTGGGGCATTTCCTGTCTCGGGCGCTAGGCAAGTGAGGTATCATTTTTATCGGGACACTTGGGGGGACGCTGGGTGGAAGGAAATTTGTGGCTCCTCTCTGATTCCAGAACTTTCTGTCACCGAAATGTGAGGAAAATGTGTTTGTTTAGCCAAATTTTGAGGTTTGCAAAGGATTCTGGGTAACAGAACCTGGTCAGAGCCCCACAAGTCACCCCATCTTGGATTCCCCTAGGTCTCAGGTTTTCAAGAATGCACAGGTTTGGTAGGTTTCCCTAGGTGCCGGCTGAGCTAGAGGCCAAAATCTACAGGTAGGCACTTTGCAAAAAACACCCCTGTTTTCTTTAAAAAAATGGGATGTGTCCACGTTGCGTTTTGGGGCATTTCCTGTCGCGAGCGCTAGGCCTACCCACACAAGTGAGGTATCATTTTTATCAGGAGACTTGGGGGAACGCTGGGTGGAAGGAAATTTGTGCCTCCTCTCAGATTCCAGAACTTTCTGCCACAGAAATGTGAGGAACATGTGTTTTTTTAGCCAAATTTTGAGGTTTGCAAAGGATTCTGCGTAACAGAACCTGGTCAGAAGCCCCACAAGTCACCCCATCTTGGATTCCCCTAGGTCTCTAGTTTTAAAAAATGCACAGGTTTGGTAGGTTTCCCTAGGTGCAGGCTGAGCTAGAGGCCAAAATCTACAGGTAGGCACTTTGCAAAAAACACCTCTGTTTTCTTTCAAAAAATGGGATGTGTCCACTTTGCGTTTTGGGGCATTTCCTGTCGCGGGCGCTAGACCTACCGACACAAGTGAGGTATCATTTTTATCAGGAGACTTGGGGGAATGCTGGGTGGAAGGAAATTTGTGCCTCCTCTCAGATTCCAGAACTTTCTGCCACAGAAATGTGAGGAACATGTGTTTTTTTAGCCAAATTTTGATGTTTGCAAAGGATTCTGGGTAACGGAACCTGGTCAGAGCCCCACAAGTCACCCCATCTTGGATTCCCCTAGGTCTCAGGTTTTCAAGAATGCACAGGTTTGGTAGGTTTCCCTAGGTGCCGGCTGAGCTAGAGGCCAAAATCTACAGGTAGGCACTTTGCAAAAAACACCTCTGTTTTCTTTCAAAAAATGGGATGTGTCCACGTTGCGTTTTGGGGCATTTCCTGTCGCGGGCGCTAGGCCTATCCACACAAGTGAGGTATCATTTTTATCGGGAGACTTGGGGAACGCTGGGTGGAAGGAAATTTGTGGCTCCTCTCTGATTCCAGAACTTTCTGTCACCGAAATGTGAGGAAAATGTGTTTGTTTAGCCAAATTTTGAGGTTTGCAAAGGATTCTGGGTAACAGAACCTGGTCAGAGCCCCACAAGTCACCCCATCTTGTATTCCCCTAGGTCTCTAGTTTTAAAAAATGCACATGTTTGGTAGGTTTCCCTAGGTGCCGGCTGAGCTAGAGGCCGAAATCTACAGGTAGGCACTTTGCAAAAAGCACCCCTGTTTTCTTTCAAAAAATGGGATGTGTCCACGTTGCGTATTGGGGCATTTCCTGTCGCGGGCGCTAGGCCTACCCACACAAGGGAGGCATAATTTTTATCAGGAGACTTGGGGGAACTCTGGGTGGAAGGAAATTTGTGCCTCCTCTCAGATTCCAGAACTTTCTGCTACAGAAATGTGAGGAACATGTGTTTTTTTAGCAAATTTTGAGGTTTGCAAAGGATTCTGGGTAACAGAACCTGGTCAGAGCCCCACAAGTCACCCCATCTTGGATTCCCCTAGGTCTCAGGTTTTCAAGAATGCACAGGTTTGGTAGGTTTCCCTAGGTGCCGGCTGAGCTAGAGGCCAAAATCTACAGGTAGGCACTTTGCAAAAAACACCTCTGTTTTCTTTCAAAAAATGGGATGTGTCCACGTTGCGTTTTGGGGCATTTCCTGTCGCAGGCGCTAGGCCTATCCACACAAGTGAGGTATCATTTTTATCGGGAGACTTGGGGAAACGCTGGGTAGAAGGAAATTTGTGGCTCCTCTCTGATTCCAGAACTTTCTGTCACCGAAATGTGAGGAAAATATGTTTGTTTATCCAAATTTTGAGGTTTGCAAAGGATTCTGGGTAACAGAACCTGGTCAGAGCCCCACAAGTCACCCCATCTTGTATTCCCCTAGGTCTCTAGTTTTCAAAAATGCACAGGTTTGGTAGGGGTTTCCCTAGGTGCCGGCTGAGCTAGAGGCCAAAATCTACAGGTAGGCACTTTGCAAAAAACACCTCTGTTTTCTTTTAAAAAATGGGATGTGTCCACGTTGCTTTTTGGGGCATTTCCTGTCGCGGGCGCTAGGCCTACCCACACAAGTGAGGTATCATTTTTATCAGGAGACTTGGGGGAACTCTGGGTGGAAGGAAATTTTTGCCTCCTCTCAGATTCCAGAACTTTCTGCCACAGAAATGTGAGGAACATGTGTTTTTTTAGCCAAATTTTGAGGTTTGCAAAGGATTCTGGGTAACAGAACCTGGTCAGAGCCCCACAAGTCACCCCATCTTGTATTCCCCTAGGTCTCTAGTTTTAAAAAATGCACAGGTTTGGTAGGTTTCCCTAGGTGCCGGCTGAGCTAGAGGACAAAATCTACAGGTAGGCACTTTGCAAAAAACACCCCTGTTTTTTTTTTAAAAATGGGATGTGTCCATGTTGCGTTTTGGGGCATTTCCTGTCGCGGGCGCTAGGCCTACCCACACAAGTGAGGTATCATTTTTATCAGGAGACTTGGGGGAACGCTGGGTGGAAGGAAATTTGTGGCTCCTCTCAGATTCCAGAACTTTCTGCCACAGAAATGTGAGGAACATGTGTTTTTTTAGCCACATTATGAGGTTTGCAAAGGATTCTGGGTAACAGAACCTGGTCAGAGCCCCACAAGTCACCCCATCTTGGATTCCCCTAGGTCTGTAGTTTTAAAAAATGCACAGGTTTGGTAAGTTTCCCTAGGTGCCGGCTGAGCTAGAGGCCAAAATCTACAGGTAGGCACTTTGCAAAAAACACCCCTGTTTTCTTTAAAAAAATGGGATGTGTCCACGTTGCGTTTTGGGGCATTTCCTGTCGCGGGCGCTAGGCCTACCCACACAAGTGAAGTATCATTTTTATCAGGAGACTTGGGGGAACGCTGGGTGGAAGGAAAATTGTGCCTCCTCTCAGATTCCAGAACTTTCTGCCACAGAAATGTGAGGAACATGTGTTTTTTTAGCCAAATTTTGAGGTTTGCAAAGGATTCTGGGTAACAGAACGTGGTCAGAGCCCCACAAGTCACCCCATCTTGGATTCCCCTATGTCTCTAGTTTTAAAAAATGCACAGGTTTGGTAGGTTTCCCTTGGTGCCGGCTGAGCTAGAGGCCAAAATCTACAGGTAGGCACTTTGCAAAAAACACCTCTGTTTTCTTTCAAAAAATGGGATGTGTCCACGTTGCGTTTTGGGGCATTTCCTGTCTCGGGCGCTAGGCCTACCGACACAAGTGAGGTATCATTTTTATCGGGACACTTGGGGGAACGCTGGGTGGAAGGAAATTTGAGCCTCCTCTCAGATTCCAGAACTTTCTGCTACAGAAATGTGACGAACATGTGTTTTTTTTTGCCAAATTTTGAGGTTTGCAAAGGATTCTGGGTAACAGAACCTGGTCAGAGCCCCACAAGTCACCCCATCTTGGATTCCCCTAGGTCTCAGGTTTTCAAGAATGCACAGGTTTGGTAGGTTTCCCTAGGTGCCGGCTGAGCTAGAGGCCAAAATCTACAGGTAGGCACTTTGCAAAAAACACCTCTGTTTTCTTTCAAAAAATGGGATGTGTCCACGTTGCGTTTTGGGGCATTTCCTGTCGCAGGCGCTAGGCCTATCCACACAAGTGAGGTATCATTTTTATCGGGAGACTTGGGGAAACGCTGGGTAGAAGGAAATTTGTGGCTCCTCTCTGATTCCAGAACTTTCTGTCACCGAAATGTGAGGAAAATATGTTTGTTTATCCAAATTTTGAGGTTTGCAAAGGATTCTGGGTAACAGAACCTGGTCAGAGCCCCACAAGTCACCCCATCTTGTATTCCCCTAGGTCTCTAGTTTTCAAAAATGCACAGGCTTGGTAGGTTTCCCTAGGTGCCGGCTGAGCTAGATGCCAAAATCTACAGGTAGGCACTTTGCAAAAAACACCCCTGTTTTCTTTCAAAAAATGGGATGTGTCCACGTTGCGTTTTGGGGCATTTCCTGTCGCGGGCGCTAGGCCTACCCACACAAGTGAGGTATCATTTTTATCAGGAGACTTGGGGGAACTCTGGGTGGAAGGAAATTTGTGCCTCCTCTCAGATTCCAGAACTTTCTGCCACAGAAATGTGAGGAACATGTGTTTTTTTAGCCAAATTTTGAGGTTTGCAAAGGATTCTGGGTAACAGAACCTGGTCAGAGCCCCACAAGTCACCCCATCTTGTATTCCCCTAGGTCTCTAGTTTTAAAAAAATGCACAGGTTTGGTAGGTTTCCCTAGGTGCCCGGCTGAGCTAGAGGCCAAAATCTACAGGTAGGCACTTTGCAAAAAACACCCCTGTTTTTTTTTTAAAATGGGATGTGTCCATGTTGCGTTTTGGGGCATTTCCTGTCGCGGGCGCTAGGCCTACCCACACAAGTGAGGTATCATTTTTATCAGGAGACTTGGGGGAACGCTGGGTGGAAGGAAATTTGTGCCTCCTCTCAGATTCCAGAACTTTCTGCCACAGAAATGTGAGGAACATGTGTTTTTTTAGCCACATTATGAGGTTTGCAAAGGATTCTGGGTAACAGAACCTGGTCAGAGCCCCACAAGTCACCCCATCTTGGATTCCCCTAGGTCTCTAGTTTTAAAAAATGCACAGGTTTGGTAGGTTTCCCTAGGTGCCGGCTGAGCTAGAGGCCAAAATCTACAGGTAGGCACTTTGCAAAAGACACCTCTGTTTTCTTTCAAAAAAATGGGATGTGTCCACGTTGCGTTTTGGGGCATTTCCTGTCTCGGGCGCTAGGCAAGTGAGGTATCATTTTTATCGGGACACTTGGGGGAACGCTGGGTGGAAGGAAATTTGTGCCACCTCTCAGATTCCAGAACTTTCTGCTACAGAAATGTGAGGAACATGTGTTTTTTAAGCCAAATTTTGAGGTTTGCAAAGGATTTTGGGTAAAAGAACCTGGTCAGAGCCCCACAGGTCCCCCCCTCTTGGATTCCCCTAGGTCTCAGGTTTTCAAGAATGCACAGGTTTGGTAGGTTTCCCTAGGTGCCGGCTGAGCTAGAGGCCAAAATCTACAGGTAGGCACTTTGCAAAAAACACCTCTGTTTTCTTTCAAAAAATGGGATGTGTCCATGTTGTGCTTTGGGGCATTTCCTGTCGCAGGTGCTAGGCCTACCCACACAAGTGAGGTATCATTTTTATCAGGAGACTTGGGGGAACGCTGGGTGGAAGGAAATTTGTGCCTCCTCTCAGATTCCAGAACTTTCTGCCACAGAAATGTGAGGAACATGTGTTTTTTTAGCCAAATTTTGAGGTTTGCAAAGGATTCTGGGTAACAGAACCTGGTCAGAGCCCCACAAGTCACCCCATGTTGGATTCCCCTAGGTCTCTAGTTTTCAAAAATGCACAGGTTTGGTAGGTTTCCCTAGGTGCCGGCTGAGCTAGAGGCCAAAACCTACAGGTACGCACTTTGCAAAATACAGCTCTGTTTTCTGTCCAAAAATGGGATGTGTCCACGTTGTGCTTTGGGGCATTTCCTGTCGTAGGTGCTAGGCCTACCCACACAAGTGAGGTATCATTTTTATCGGGAGACTTGGGGGAACGTTGGGTGGAAGGAAATTTGTTCCTCTTCTCAGATTCCAGAACTTTCTGCCACAGAAATGTGAGGAACATGTGTTTTTTTAGCCAAATTTTGAGGTTTGCAAAGGATTCTGGGTAAGGGAACCTGGTCAGAGCCCCACAAGTCTCCCCATCTTGAATTCCCCTAGGTCTCAGGTTTTCAAGAATGCACAGGTTTGGTAGGTTTCCCTAGGTGCCGGCTGAGCTAGAGGCCAAAATCTACAGGTAGGCACTTTGCAAAAAACACCTCTGTTTTCTTTCAAAAAATGGGATGTGTCCACGTTGCGTTTTGGGGCATTTCCTGTCGCGGGCGCTAGGCCTATCCACACAAGTGAGGTATCATTTTTATCGGGAGACTTGGGGGAACGCTGGGTGGAAGGAAATTTGTGGCTCCTCTCTGATTCCAGAACTTTCTGTCACCGAAATGTGAGGAAAATGTGTTTGTTTAGCCAAATTTTGAGGTTTGCAAAGGATTCTGGGTAACAGAACCTGGTCAGAGCCCCACAAGTCACCCCATCTTGTATTCCCCTAGGTCTCTAGTTTTCAAAAATGCACAGGTTTGGTAGGTTTCCCTAGGTGCCGTCTGAGCTAGAGGCCAAAATCTACAGGTAGGCACTTTGCAAAAAACACCCCTGTTTTCTTTAAAAAAAATGGGATGTGTCCACGTTGCGTTTTGGGGCATTTCCTGTCGCGGGCGCTAGGCCTACCCACACAAGTGAGGTATCATTTTTATGAGGAGACTTGGGGGAACTCTGGGTGGAAGGAAATTTGTGCCTCCTCTCAGATTCCAGAACTTTCTGCCACAGAAATGTGAGGAGCATGTGTTTTTTTAGCCAAATTTTGAGGTTTGCAAAGGATTCTGGGTAACGGAACCTGGTCAGAGCCCCACAAGTCTCCCCATCTTGGATTCCCCTAGGTCTCAGGTTTTCAAGAATGCACAGGTTTGGTAGGTTTCCCTAGGTGCCGGCTGAGCTAGAGGCCAAAATCTACAGGTAGGCACTTTGCAAAAAACACCTCTGTTTTCTTTCAAAAAATGGGATGTGTCCACGTTGCGTTTTGGGGCATTTCCTGTCGCGGGCGCTAGGCCTATCCACACAAGTGAGGTATCATTTTTATCGGGAGACTTGGGGGAACGCTGGGTGGAAGGAAATTTGTGGCTCCTCTCTGATTCCAGAACTTTCTGTCACCGAAATGTGAGGAAAATGTGTTTGTTTAGCCAAATTTTGAGGTTTGCAAAGGATTCTGGGTAACAGAACCTGGTCAGAGCCCCACAAGTCACCCCATCTTGTATTCCCCTAGGTCTCTAGTTTTCAAAAATGCACAGGTTTGGTAGGTTTCCCTAGGTGCCGGCTGAGCTAGAGGCCAAAATCTACAGGTAGGCACTTTGCAAAAAACACCCCTGTTTTCTTTAAAAAAAATGGGATGTGTCCACGTTGCGTTTTGGGGCATTTCCTGTCGCGGGCGCTAGGCCTACCCACACAAGTGAGGTATCATTTTTATGAGGAGACTTGGGGGAACTCTGGGTGGAAGGAAATTTGTGCCACCTCTCAGATTCCAGAACTTTCTGCTACAGAAATGTGAGGAACATGTGTTTTTTAAGCCAAATTTTGAGGTTTGCAAAGGATTCTGGGTAAAAGAACCTGGTCAGAGCCCCACAAGTCACCCCATCTTGGATTCCCCTAGGTCTCATGTTTTCAAGAATGCACAGGTTTGGTAGGTTTCCCTAGGTGCCGGCTGAGCTAGAGGCCAAAATCTACAGGTAGGCACTTTGCAAAAAACACCTCTGTTTTCTTTCAAAAAATGGGATGTGTCCATGTTGTGCTTTGGGGCATTTCCTGTCGCAGGTGCTAGGCCTACCCACACAAGTGAGTATCATTTTTATCGGGACACTTGGGGGAACGCTGGGTGGAAGGAAATTTGTGCCACCTCTCAGATTCCAGAACTTTCTGCTACAGAAATGTGAGGAACATGTGTTTTTTAAGCCAAATTTTGAGGTTTGCAAAGGATTCTGGGTAAAAGAACCTGGTCAGAGCCCCACAAGTCACCCCATCTTGGATTCCCCTAGGTCTCAGGTTTTCAAGAATGCACAGGTTTGGTAGGTTTCCCTAGGTGCCGGCTGAGCTAGAGGCCAAAATCTACAGGTAGGCACTTTGCAAAAAACACCCCTGTTTTCTTTCAAAAAATGGGATGTGTCCACGTTGCGTTTTGGGGCATTTCCTGTCACGGGCGCTAGGCCTACCCACACAAGTGAGGTATCATTTTTATCGGGAGACTTGGGGGAACGCTGGGTGGAAGGAAATACGTGCCTCCTCTCAGATTCCAGAACTTTCTGCCACAGAAATGTGAGGAACATGTGTTTTTTTTAGCCAAATTATGAGGTTTGCAAAGGATTCTGGGTAACAGAACCTGGTCAGAGCCCCACAAGTCACCCCATCTTGGATTCCCCTAGGTCTCTAGTTTTAAAAAATGCACAGGTTTGGTAGGTTTCCCTAGGTGCCGGCTGAGCTAGAGGCCAAAATCTACAGGTAGGCACTTTGCAAAAGACACCTCTGTTTTCTTTAAAAAAATGGGATGTGTCCACGTTGCGTTTTGGGGCATTTCCTGTCTCGGGCGCTAGGCAAGTGAGTATCATTTTTATCGGGACACTTGGGGGAACGCTGGGTGGAAGGAAATTTGTGCCACCTCTCAGATTCCAGAACTTTCTGCTACAGAAATGTGAGGAACATGTGTTTTTTAAGCCAAATTTTGAGGTTTGCAAAGGATTCTGGGTAAAAGAACCTGGTCAGAGCCGCACAAGTCACCCCATCTTGGATTCCCCTAGGTCTCAGGTTTTCAAGAATGCACAGGTTTGGTAGGTTTCCCTAGGTGCCGGCTGAGCTAGAGGCCAAAATCTACAGGTAGGCACTTTGCAAAAAACACCTCTGTTTTCTTTCAAAAAATGGGATGTGTCCACGTTGCGTTTTGGGGCATTTCCTGTCGCGGGCGCTAGGCCTATCCACACAAGTGAGGTATCATTTTTATCGGGAGACTTGGGGGAACGCTGGGTGGAAGGAAATTTGTGGCTCCTCTCTGATTCCAGAACTTTCTGTCACCGAAATGTGAGGAAAATGTGTTTGTTTAGCCAAATTTTGAGGTTTGCAAAGGATTCTGGGTAACAGAACCTGGTCAGAGCCCCACAAGTCACCCCATCTTGTATTCCCCTAGGTCTCTAGTTTTCAAAAATGCACAGGTTTGGTAGGTTTCCCTAGGTGCCGGCTGAGCTAGACGCCAAAATCTACAGGTAGGCACTTTGCAAAAAACACCCCTGTTTTCTTTAAAAAAAATGGGATGTGTCCACGTTGCGTTTTGGGGCATTTCCTGTCGCGGGCGCTAGGCCTACCCACACAAGTGAGGTATCATTTTTATGAGGAGACTTGGGGGAACTCTGGGTGGAAGGAAATTTGTGCCTCCTCTCAGATTCCAGAACTTTCTGCCACAGAAATGTGAGGAGCATGTGTTTTTTTAGCCAAATTTTGAGGTTTGCAAAGGATTCTGGGTAACGGAACCTGGTCAGAGCCCCACAAGTCTCCCCATCTTGGATTCCCCTAGGTCTAAGGTTTTCAAGAATGCACAGGTTTGGTAGGTTTCCCTAGGTGCCGGCTGAGCTAGAGGCCAAAATCTACAGGTAGGCACTTTGCAAAAAACACCTCTGTTTTCTTTCAAAAAATGGGATGTGTCCACGTTGCGTTTTGGGGCATTTCCTGTCGCGGGCGCTACGCCTATCCACAAGTGAGGTATCATTTTTATCGGGAGACTTGGGGGAACGCTGGGTGGAAAGAAATTTGTGGCTCCTCTCTGATTCCAGAACTTTCTGTCACCGAAATGTGAGGAAAATGTGTTTGTTTAGCCAAATTTTGAGGTTTGCAAAGGATTCTGGGTAACAGAACCTGGTCAGAGCCCCACAAGTCACCCCATCTTGTATTCCCCTAGGTCTCTAGTTTTCAAAAATGCACAGGTTTGGTAGGTTTCCCTAGGTGCCGGCTGAGCTAGAGGCCAAAATCTACAGGTAGGCACTTTGCAAAAAACACCCCTGTTTTCTTTAAAAAAAATGGGATGTGTCCACGTTGCGTTTTGGGGCATTTCCTGTCGCGGGCGCTAGGCCTACCCACACAAGTGAGGTATCATTTTTATGAGGAGACTTGGGGGAACTCTGGGTGGAAGGAAATTTGTGCCACCTCTCAGATTCCAGAACTTTCTGCTACAGAAATGTGAGGAACATGTGTTTTTTAAGCCAAATTTTGAGGTTTGCAAAGGATTCTGGGTAAAAGAACCTGGTCAGAGCCCCACAAGTCACCCCATCTTGGATTCCCCTAGGTCTCAGGTTTTCAAGAATGCACAGGTTTGGTAGGTTTCCCTAGGTGCCGGCTGAGCTAGAGGCCAAAATCTACAGGTAGGCACTTTGCAAAAAACACCTCTGTTTTCTTTCAAAAAATGGGATGTGTCCATGTTGTGCTTTGGGGCATTTCCTGTCGCAGGTGCTAGGCCTACCCACACAAGTGAGTATCATTTTTATCGGGACACTTGGGGGAACGCTGGGTGAAAGGAAATTTGTGCCACCTCTCAGATTCCAGAACTTTCTGCTACAGAAATGTGAGGAACATGTGTTTTTTAAGCCAAATTTTGAGGTTTGCAAAGGATTCTGGGTAAAAGAACCTGGTCAGAGCCCCACAAGTCACCCCATCTTGGATTCCCCTAGGTCTCAGGTTTTCAAGAATGCACAGGTTTGGTAGGTTTCCCTAGGTGCAGGCTGAGCTAGAGGCCAAAATCTACAGGTAGGCACTTTGCAAAAAACACCCCTGTTTTCTTTCAAAAAATGGGATGTGTCCACGTTGCGTTTTGGGGCATTTCCTGTAACGGGCGCTAGGCCTACCCACACAAGTGAGGTATCATTTTTATCGGGAGACTTGGGGGAACGATGGGTGGAAGGAAATTCGTGCCTCCTCTCAGATTCCAGAACTTTCTGCCACAGAAATGTGAGGAACATGTGTTTTTTTAGCCAAATTATGAGGTTTGCAAAGGATTCTGGGTAACAGAACCTGGTCAGAGCCCCACAAGTCACCCCATCTTGGATTTCCCTAGGTCTCTAGTTTTAAAAAATGCACAGGTTTGGTAGGTTTCCCTAGGTGCCGGCTGAGCTAGAGGCCAAAATCTACAGGTAGGCACTTTGCAAAAGACACCTCTGTTTTCTTTAAAAAAATGGGATGTGTCCACGTTGCGTTTTGGGGCATTTCCTGTCTCGGGCGCTAGGCAAGTGAGTATCATTTTTATCGGGACACTTGGGGGAACGCTGGGTGGAAGGAAATTTGTGCCACCTCTCAGATTCCAGAACTTTCTGCTACAGAAATGTGAGGAACATGTGTTTTTTAAGCCAAATTTTGAGGTTTGCAAAGGATTCTGGGTAAAAGAACCTGGTCAGAGCCCCACAAGTCACCCCATCTTGGATTCCCCTAGGTCTCAGGTTTTCAAGAATGCACAGGTTTGGTAGGTTTCCCTAGGTGCCGGCTGAGCTAGAGGCCAAAATCTACAGGTAGGCACTTTGCAAAAAACACCTCTGTTTTCTTTCAAAAAATGGGATGTGTCCACGTTGCGTTTTGGGGCATTTCCTGTCGCGGGCGCTAGGCCTATCCACACAAGTGAGGTATCATTTTTATCGGGAGACTTGGGGGAACGCTGGGTGGAAGGAAATTTGTGGCTCCTCTCTGATTCCAGAACTTTCTGTCACCGAAATGTGAGGAAAATGTGTTTGTTTAGCCAAATTTTGAGGTTTGCAAAGGATTCTGGGTAACAGAACCTGGTCAGAGCCCCACAAGTCACCCCATCTTGTATTCCCCTAGGTCTCTAGTTTTCAAAAATGCACAGGTTTGGTAGGTTTCCCTAGGTGCCGGCTGAGCTAGAGGCCAAAATCTACAGGTAGGCACTTTGCAAAAAACACCCCTGTTTTCTTTAAAAAAAATGGGATGTGTCCACGTTGCGTTTTGGGGCATTTCCTGTCGCGGGCGCTAGGCCTACCCACACAAGTGAGGTATCATTTTTATGAGGAGACTTGGGGGAACTCTGGGTGGAAGGAAATTTGTGCCACCTCTCAGATTCCAGAACTTTCTGCTACAGAAATGTGAGGAACATGTGTTTTTTAAGCCAAATTTTGAGGTTTGCAAAGGATTCTGGGTAAAAGAACCTGGTCAGAGCCCCACAAGTCACCCCATCTTGGATTCCCCTAGGTCTCAGGTTTTCAAGAATGCACAGGTTTGGTAGGTTTCCCTAGGTGCCGGCTGAGCTAGAGGCCAAAATCTACAGGTAGGCACTTTGCAAAAAACACCTCTGTTTTCTTTCAAAAAATGGGATGTGTCCATGTTGTGCTTTGGGGCATTTCCTGTCGCAGGTGCTAGGCCTACCCACACAAGTGAGTATCATTTTTATCGGGACACTTGGGGGAACGCTGGGTGAAAGGAAATTTGTGCCACCTCTCAGATTCCAGAACTTTCTGCTACAGAAATGTGAGGAACATGTGTTTTTTAAGCCAAATTTTGAGGTTTGCAAAGGATTCTGGGTAAAAGAACCTGGTCAGAGCCCCACAAGTCACCCCATCTTGGATTCCCCTAGGTCTCAGGTTTTCAAGAATGCACAGGTTTGGTAGGTTTCCCTAGGTGCAGGCTGAGCTAGAGGCCAAAATCTACAGGTAGGCACTTTGCAAAAAACACCCCTGTTTTCTTTCAAAAAATGGGATGTGTCCACGTTGCGTTTTGGGGCATTTCCTGTCACGGGCGCTAGGCCTACCCACACAAGTGAGGTATCATTTTTATCGGGAGACTTGGGGGAACGATGGGTGGAAGGAAATTCGTGCCTCCTCTCAGATTCCAGAACTTTCTGCCACAGAAATGTGAGGAACATGTGTTTTTTTAGCCAAATTATGAGGTTTGCAAAGGATTCTGGGTAACAGAACCTGGTCAGAGCCCCACAAGTCACCCCATCTTGGATATCCCTAGGTCTCTAGTTTTAAAAAATGCACAGGTTTGGTAGGTTTCCCTAGGTGCCGGCTGAGCTAGAGGCCAAAATCTACAGGTAGGCACTTTGCAAAAGACACCTCTGTTTTCTTTAAAAAAATGGGATGTGTCCACGTTGCGTTTTGGGGCATTTCCTGTCTCGGGCGCTAGGCAAGTGAGTATCATTTTTATCGGGACACTTGGGGGAACGCTGGGTGGAAGGAAATTTGTGCCACCTCTCAGATTCCAGAACTTTCTGCTACAGAAATGTGAGGAACATGTGTTTTTTAAGCCAAATTTTGAGGTTTGCAAAGGATTCTGGGTAAAAGAACCTGGTCAGAGCCCCACAAGTCACCCCATCTTGGATTCCCCTAGGTCTCAGGTTTTCAAGAATGCACAGGTTTGGTAGGTTTCCCTAGGTGCCGGCTGAGCTAGAGGCCAAAATCTACAGGTAGGCACTTTGCAAAAAACACCTCTGTTTTCTTTCAAAAAATGGGATGTGTCCACGTTGCGTTTTGGGGCATTTCCTGTCGCGGGCGCTAGGCCTATCCACACAAGTGAGGTATCATTTTTATCGGGAGACTTGGGGGAACGCTGGGTGGAAGGAAATTTGTGGCTCCTCTCTGATTCCAGAACTTTCTGTCACCGAAATGTGAGGAAAATGTGTTTGTTTAGCCAAATTTTGAGGTTTGCAAAGGATTCTGGGTAACAGAACCTGGTCAGAGCCCCACAAGTCACCCCATCTTGTATTCCCCTAGGTCTCTAGTTTTCAAAAATGCACAGGTTTGGTAGGTTTCCCTAGGTGCCGGCTGAGCTAGAGGCCAAAATCTACAGGTAGGCACTTTGCAAAAAACACCCCTGTTTTCTTTAAAAAAAATGGGATGTGTCCACGTTGCGTTTTGGGGCATTTCCTGTCGCGGGCGCTAGGCCTACCCACACAAGTGAGGTATCATTTTTATGAGGAGACTTGGGGGAACTCTGGGTGGAAGGAAATTTGTGCCTCCTCTCAGATTCCAGAACTTTCTGCCACAGAAATGTGAGGAGCATGTGTTTTTTTAGCCAAATTTTGAGGTTTGCAAAGGATTCTGGGTAACGGAACCTGGTCAGAGCCCCACAAGTCTCCCCATCTTGGATTCCCCTAGGTCTCAGGTTTTCAAGAATGCACAGGTTTGGTAGGTTTCCCTAGGTGCCGGCTGAGCTAGAGGCCAAAATCTACAGGTAGGCAGTTTGCAAAAAACACCCCTGTTTTCTTTCAAAAAATGGGATGTGTCCACGTTGCGTTTTGGGGCATTTCCTGTCACGGGCGCTAGGCCTACCCACACAAGTGAGGTATCATTTTTATCGGGAGACTTGGGGGAACGCTGGGTGGAAGGAAATTCGTGCCTCCTCTCAGATTCCAGAACTTTCTGCCACAGAAATGTGAGGAACATGTGTTTTTTTAGCCAAATTATGAGGTTTGCAAAGGATTCTGGGTAACAGAATCTGGTCAGAGCCCCACAAGTCACCCCATCTTGGATTCCCCTAGGTCTCTAGTTTTAAAAAATGCACAGGTTTGGTAGGTTTCCCTAGGTGCCGGCTGAGCTAGAGGCCAAAATCTACAGGTAGGCACTTTGCAAAAGACACCTCTGTTTTTTTTAAAAAAATGGGATGTGTCCACGTTGCGTTTTGGGGCATTTCCTGTCTCGGGCGCTAGGCAAGTGAGTATCATTTTTATCGGGACACTTGGGGGAACGCTGGGTGGAAGGAAATTTGTGCCACCTCTCAGATTCCAGAACTTTCTGCTACAGAAATTTGAGGAACATGTGTTTTTTAAGCCAAATTTTGAGGTTTGCAAAGGATTCTGGGTAAAAGAACCTGGTCAGAGCCCCACAAGTCACCCCATCTTGGATTCCCCTAGGTCTCAGGTTTTCAAGAATGCACAGGTTTGGTAGGTTTCCCTAGGTGCCGGCTGAGCTAGAGGCCAAAATCTACAGGTAGGCACTTTGCAAAAAACACCTCTGTTTTCTTTCAAAAAATGGGATGTGTCCATGTTGTGCTTTGGGGCATTTCCTGTCGCAGGTGCTAGGCCTACCCACACAAGTGAGGTATCATTTTTATCAGGAGACTTGGGGGAACGCTGGGTGGAAGGAAATTTGTGCCTCCTCTCAGATTCCAGAACTTTCTGCCACAGAAATGTGAGGAACATGTGTTTTTTTAGCCAAATTTTGAGGTTTGCAAAGGATTCTGGGTAACAGAACCTGGTCAGAGCCCCACAAGTCACCCCATGTTGGATTCCCCTAGGTCTCTAGTTTTCAAAAATGCACAGGTTTGGTAGGTTTCCCTAGGTGCCGGCTGAGCTAGAGGCCAAAACCTACAGGTACGCACTTTGCAAAATACAGCTCTGTTTTCTGTCCAAAAATGGGATGTGTCCACGTTGTGCTTTGGGGCATTTCCTGTCGCGGGCGCTAGGCCTACCCACACAAGTGAGGTATCATTTTTATCAGGAGACTTGGGGGAACGCTGGGTGGAAGGAAATTTGTGCCTCCTCTCAGATTCCAGAACTTTCTGCCACAGAAATGTGAGGAGCATGTGTTTTTTTAGCCAAATTTTGAGGTTTGCGAAGGATTCTGGGTAACAGAACCTGGTCAGAGCCCCACAAGTCACCCCATCTTGTATTCCCCTAGGTCTCTAGTTTTAAAAAATGCACAGGTTTGGTAGGTTTCCCTAGGTGCCGGCTGAGCTAGAGGCCAAAATCTACAGGTAGGCACTTTGCAAAAAACACCCCTGTTTTCTTTCAAAAAATGGGATGTGTCCACGTTGCGTTTTGGGGCATTTCCTGTCGCGGGCGCTAGGCCTACCCACACAAGTGAGGTATCATTTTTATCAGGAGACTTGGGGGAACGCTGGGTGGAAGGAAATTTGTGCCTCCTCTCTGATTCCAGAACTTTCTGTCACCGAAATGTGAGGAAAATGTGTTTGTTTAGCCAAATTTTGAGGTTTGCAAAGGATTCTGGGTAACAGAACCTGGTCAGAGCCCCACAAGTCACCCCATCTTGTATTCCCCTAGGTCTCTAGTTTTCAAAAATGCACAGGTTTGGTAGGTTTCCCTAGGTGCCGGCTGAGCTAGAGGCCAAAATCTACAGGTAGGCACTTAGCAAAAAACACCCCTGTTTTATTTAAAAAAATGGGATATGTCCACGTTGAGTTTTGGGGCATTTCCTGTCACGGGCGCTAGGCCTACCCACACAAGTGAGGTATCATTTTTATCAGGAGACTTGGGGGAACTCTGGGTGGAAGGAAATTTGTGCCTCCTCTCAGATTCCAGAACTTTCTGCCACAGAAATGTGAGGAACATGTGTTTTTTTAGCCAAATTTTGAGGTTTGCAAAGGATTCTGGGTAACAGAACCTGGTCAGAGCCCCACAAGTCACCCCATCTTGTATTCCCCTAGGTCTCTAGTTTTCAAAAATGCACAGGTTTGGTAGGTTTCCCTAGGTGCCGGCTGAGCTAGACGCCAAAATCTACAGGTAGGCACTTTGCAAAAAACACCCCTGTTTTCTTTAAAAAAAATGGGATGTGTCCACGTTGCGTTTTGGGGCATTTCCTGTCGCGGGCGCTAGGCCTACCCACACAAGTGAGGTATCATTTTTATGAGGAGACTTGGGGGAACTCTGGGTGGAAGGAAATTTGTGCCTCCTCTCAGATTCCAGAACTTTCTGCCACAGAAATGTGAGGAGCATGTGTTTTTTTAGCCAAATTTTGAGGTTTGCAAAGGATTCTGGGTAACGGAACCTGGTCAGAGCCCCACAAGTCTCCCCATCTTGGATTCCCCTAGGTCTCAGGTTTTCAAGAATGCACAGGTTTGGTAGGTTTCCCTAGGTGCCGGCTGAGCTAGAGGCCAAAATCTACAGGTAGGCACTTTGCAAAAAACACCTCTGTTTTCTTTCAAAAAATGGGATGTGTCCACGTTGCGTTTTGGGGCATTTCCTGTCGCGGGCGCTAGGCCTATCCACAAGTGAGGTATCATTTTTATCGGGAGACTTGGGGGAACGCTGGGTGGAAAGAAATTTGTGGCTCCTCTCTGATTCCAGAACTTTCTGTCACCGAAATGTGAGGAAAATGTGTTTGTTTAGCCAAATTTTGAGGTTTGCAAAGGATTCTGGGTAACAGAACCTGGTCAGAGCCCCACAAGTCACCCCATCTTGTATTCCCCTAGGTCTCTAGTTTTCAAAAATGCACAGGTTTGGTAGGTTTCCCTAGGTGCCGGCTGAGCTAGAGGCCAAAATCTACAGGTAGGCACTTTGCAAAAAACACCCCTGTTTTCTTTAAAAAAAATGGGATGTGTCCACGTTGCGTTTTGGGGCATTTCCTGTCGCGGGCGCTAGGCCTACCCACACAAGTGAGGTATCATTTTTATGAGGAGACTTGGGGGAACTCTGGGTGGAAGGAAATTTGTGCCACCTCTCAGATTCCAGAACTTTCTGCTACAGAAATGTGAGGAACATGTGTTTTTTAAGCCAAATTTTGAGGTTTGCAAAGGATTCTGGGTAAAAGAACCTGGTCAGAGCCCCACAAGTCACCCCATCTTGGATTCCCCTAGGTCTCAGGTTTTCAAGAATGCACAGGTTTGGTAGGTTTCCCTAGGTGCCGGCTGAGCTAGAGGCCAAAATCTACAGGTAGGCACTTTGCAAAAAACACCTCTGTTTTCTTTCAAAAAATGGGATGTGTCCATGTTGTGCTTTGGGGCATTTCCTGTCGCAGGTGCTAGGCCTACCCACACAAGTGAGTATCATTTTTATCGGGACACTTGGGGGAACGCTGGGTGAAAGGAAATTTGTGCCACCTCTCAGATTCCAGAACTTTCTGCTACAGAAATGTGAGGAACATGTGTTTTTTAAGCCAAATTTTGAGGTTTGCAAAGGATTCTGGGTAAAAGAACCTGGTCAGAGCCCCACAAGTCACCCCATCTTGGATTCCCCTAGGTCTCAGGTTTTCAAGAATGCACAGGTTTGGTAGGTTTCCCTAGGTGCAGGCTGAGCTAGAGGCCAAAATCTACAGGTAGGCACTTTGCAAAAAACACCCCTGTTTTCTTTCAAAAAATGGGATGTGTCCACGTTGCGTTTTGGGGCATTTCCTGTCACGGGCGCTAGGCCTACCCACACAAGTGAGGTATCATTTTTATCGGGAGACTTGGGGGAACGATGGGTGGAAGGAAATTCGTGCCTCCTCTCAGATTCCAGAACTTTCTGCCACAGAAATGTGAGGAACATGTGTTTTTTTAGCCAAATTATGAGGTTTGCAAAGGATTCTGGGTAACAGAACCTGGTCAGAGCCCCACAAGTCACCCCATCTTGGATTTCCCTAGGTCTCTAGTTTTAAAAAATGCACAGGTTTGGTAGGTTTCCCTAGGTGCCGGCTGAGCTAGAGGCCAAAATCTACAGGTAGGCACTTTGCAAAAGACACCTCTGTTTTCTTTAAAAAAATGGGATGTGTCCACGTTGCGTTTTGGGGCATTTCCTGTCTCGGGCGCTAGGCAAGTGAGTATCATTTTTATCGGGACACTTGGGGGAACGCTGGGTGGAAGGAAATTTGTGCCACCTCTCAGATTCCAGAACTTTCTGCTACAGAAATGTGAGGAACATGTGTTTTTTAAGCCAAATTTTGAGGTTTGCAAAGGATTCTGGGTAAAAGAACCTGGTCAGAGCCCCACAAGTCACCCCATCTTGGATTCCCCTAGGTCTCAGGTTTTCAAGAATGCACAGGTTTGGTAGGTTTCCCTAGGTGCCGGCTGAGCTAGAGGCCAAAATCTACAGGTAGGCACTTTGCAAAAAACACCTCTGTTTTCTTTCAAAAAATGGGATGTGTCCACGTTGCGTTTTGGGGCATTTCCTGTCGCGGGCGCTAGGCCTATCCACACAAGTGAGGTATCATTTTTATCGGGAGACTTGGGGGAACGCTGGGTGGAAGGAAATTTGTGGCTCCTCTCTGATTCCAGAACTTTCTGTCACCGAAATGTGAGGAAAATGTGTTTGTTTAGCCAAATTTTGAGGTTTGCAAAGGATTCTGGGTAACAGAACCTGGTCAGAGCCCCACAAGTCACCCCATCTTGTATTCCCCTAGGTCTCTAGTTTTCAAAAATGCACAGGTTTGGTAGGTTTCCCTAGGTGCCGGCTGAGCTAGAGGCCAAAATCTACAGGTAGGCACTTTGCAAAAAACACCCCTGTTTTCTTTAAAAAAAATGGGATGTGTCCACGTTGCGTTTTGGGGCATTTCCTGTCGCGGGCGCTAGGCCTACCCACACAAGTGAGGTATCATTTTTATGAGGAGACTTGGGGGAACTCTGGGTGGAAGGAAATTTGTGCCACCTCTCAGATTCCAGAACTTTCTGCTACAGAAATGTGAGGAACATGTGTTTTTTAAGCCAAATTTTGAGGTTTGCAAAGGATTCTGGGTAAAAGAACCTGGTCAGAGCCCCACAAGTCACCCCATCTTGGATTCCCCTAGGTCTCAGGTTTTCAAGAATGCACAGGTTTGGTAGGTTTCCCTAGGTGCCGGCTGAGCTAGAGGCCAAAATCTACAGGTAGGCACTTTGCAAAAAACACCTCTGTTTTCTTTCAAAAAATGGGATGTGTCCATGTTGTGCTTTGGGGCATTTCCTGTCGCAGGTGCTAGGCCTACCCACACAAGTGAGTATCATTTTTATCGGGACACTTGGGGGAACGCTGGGTGAAAGGAAATTTGTGCCACCTCTCAGATTCCAGAACTTTCTGCTACAGAAATGTGAGGAACATGTGTTTTTTAAGCCAAATTTTGAGGTTTGCAAAGGATTCTGGGTAAAAGAACCTGGTCAGAGCCCCACAAGTCACCCCATCTTGGATTCCCCTAGGTCTCAGGTTTTCAAGAATGCACAGGTTTGGTAGGTTTCCCTAGGTGCAGGCTGAGCTAGAGGCCAAAATCTACAGGTAGGCACTTTGCAAAAAACACCCCTGTTTTCTTTCAAAAAATGGGATGTGTCCACGTTGCGTTTTGGGGCATTTCCTGTCACGGGCGCTAGGCCTACCCACACAAGTGAGGTATCATTTTTATCGGGAGACTTGGGGGAACGATGGGTGGAAGGAAATTCGTGCCTCCTCTCAGATTCCAGAACTTTCTGCCACAGAAATGTGAGGAACATGTGTTTTTTTAGCCAAATTATGAGGTTTGCAAAGGATTCTGGGTAACAGAACCTGGTCAGAGCCCCACAAGTCACCCCATCTTGGATTTCCCTAGGTCTCTAGTTTTAAAAAATGCACAGGTTTGGTAGGTTTCCCTAGGTGCCGGCTGAGCTAGAGGCCAAAATCTACAGGTAGGCACTTTGCAAAAGACACCTCTGTTTTCTTTAAAAAAATGGGATGTGTCCACGTTGCGTTTTGGGGCATTTCCTGTCTCGGGCGCTAGGCAAGTGAGTATCATTTTTATCGGGACACTTGGGGGAACGCTGGGTGGAAGGAAATTTGTGCCACCTCTCAGATTCCAGAACTTTCTGCTACAGAAATGTGAGGAACATGTGTTTTTTAAGCCAAATTTTGAGGTTTGCAAAGGATTCTGGGTAAAAGAACCTGGTCAGAGCCCCACAAGTCACCCCATCTTGGATTCCCCTAGGTCTCAGGTTTTCAAGAATGCACAGGTTTGGTAGGTTTCCCTAGGTGCCGGCTGAGCTAGAGGCCAAAATCTACAGGTAGGCACTTTGCAAAAAACACCTCTGTTTTCTTTCAAAAAATGGGATGTGTCCACGTTGCGTTTTGGGGCATTTCCTGTCGCGGGCGCTAGGCCTATCCACACAAGTGAGGTATCATTTTTATCGGGAGACTTGGGGGAACGCTGGGTGGAAGGAAATTTGTGGCTCCTCTCTGATTCCAGAACTTTCTGTCACCGAAATGTGAGGAAAATGTGTTTGTTTAGCCAAATTTTGAGGTTTGCAAAGGATTCTGGGTAACAGAACCTGGTCAGAGCCCCACAAGTCACCCCATCTTGTATTCCCCTAGGTCTCTAGTTTTCAAAAATGCACAGGTTTGGTAGGTTTCCCTAGGTGCCGGCTGAGCTAGAGGCCAATATCTACAGGTAGGCACTTTGCAAAAAACACCCCTGTTTTCTTTAAAAAAATGGGATGTGTCCACGTTGCGTTTTGGGGCATTTCCTGTCGCGGGCGCTAGGCCTACCCACACAAGTGAGGTATCATTTTTATCAGGAGACTTGGGGGAACGCTGGGTGGAAGGAAATTTGTGCCTCCTCTCAGATTCCAGAACTTTCTGCCACAGAAATGTGAGGAACATGTGTTTTTTTAGCCAAATTTTGAGGTTTCCAAAGGATTCTGCATAACAGAACCTGGTCAGAGCCCCACAAGTCACCCCATCTTGGATTCCCCTAGGTCTCTAGTTTTAAAAAATGCACAGGTTTGGTAGGTTTCCCTAGGTGCAGGCTGAGCTAGAGGCCAAAATCTACAGGTAGGCACTTTGCAAAAAACACCTCTGTTTTCTTTCAAAAAATGGGATGTGTCCACGTTGCGTTTTGGGGCATTTCCTGTCGCGGGCGCTAGGCCTACCCACACAAGTGAGGTATCATTTTTATCAGGAGACGTGGGGGAACTCTGGGTGGAAGGAAATTTGTGCCTCCTCTCAGATTCCAGAACTTTCTGCCACAGAAATGTGAGGAACATGTGTTTTTTTAGCCAAATTTTGAGGTTTGCAAAGGATTCTGGGTAACAGAACCTGGTCAGAGCCCCACAAGTCACCCCATCTTGTATTCCCCTAGGTGTCTAGTTTTCAAAAATGCACAGGTTTGGTAGGTTTTCCTAGGTGCCGGCTGAGCTAGAGGCCAAAATCTACAGGTAGGCACTTTGCTAAAAACACCCCTGTTTTCTTTAAAAAAATGGGATGTGTCCACGTTGCGTTTTGGGGCATTTCCTGTCGCGGGCGCTAGGCCTACCCACACAAGTGAGGTATCATTTTTATCAGGAGACTTGGGGGAACGCTGGGTGGAAGGAAAATTGTGCCTCCTCTCAGATTCCAGAACTTTCTGCCACAGAAATGTGAGGAACATGTGTTTTTTTAGCCAAATTTTGAGGTTTGCAAAGGATTCTGGGTAACAGAACCTGGTCAGAGCCCCACAAGTCACCCCATCTTGGATTCCCCTTTGTCTCTAGTTTTAAAAAATGCACAGGTTTGGTAGGTTTCCCTAGGTGCCGGCTGAGCTAGAGGCCAAAATCTACAGGTAGGCACTTTGCAAAAAACACCTCTGTTTTCTTTCAAAAAATGGGATGTGTCCACGTTGCGTTTTGGGGCATTTCCTGTCTCGGGCGCTAGGCCTACCCACACAAGTGAGGTATCATTTTTATCGGGACACTTGGGGGAATGCTGGGTGGAAGGAAATTTGTGCCTCCTCTCAGATTCCAGAACTTTCTGCCACAGAAATGTCGGGAACATGTGTTTTTTTAGCCAAATTTTGATGTTTGCAAAGGATTCTGGGTAACGGAACCTGGTCAGAGCCCCACAAGTCACCCCATCTTGGATTCCCCTAGGTCTCAGGTTTTCAAGAATGCACAGGTTTGGTAGGTTTCCCTAGGTGCCGGCTGAGCTAGAGGCCAAAATCTACAGGTAGGCACTTTGCAAAAAACACCTCTCTTTTCTTTCAAAAAATGGGATGTGTCCACGTTGCGTTTTGGGGCATTTCCTGTCGCAGGCGCTAGGCCTATCCACACAAGTGAGGTATCATTTTTATCGGGAGACTTGGGGAAACGCTGGGTAGAAGGGAATTTGTGGCTCCTCTCTGATTCCAGAACTTTCTGTCACCGAAATGTGAGGAAAATCTGTTTGTTTATCCAAATTTTGAGGTTTGCAAAGGATTCTGGGTAACAGAACCTGGTCAGAGCCCCACAAGTCACCCCATCTTGTATTCCCCTAGGTCTCTAGTTTTCAAAAATGCACAGGTTTGGTAGGTTTCCCTAGGTGCCGGCTGAGCTAGAGGCCAAAATCTACAGGTAGGCACTTTGCAAAAAACACCCCTGTTTTCTTTCAAAAAATGGGATGTGTCCACGTTGCGTTTTGGGGCATTTCCTGTCGCGGGCGCTAGGCCTACCCACACAAGTGAAGTATCATTTTTATCAGGAGACTTGGGGGAACTCTGGGTGGAAGGAAATTTTTGCCTCCTCTCAGATTCCAGAACTTTCTGCCACAGAAATGTGAGGAACATGTGTTTTTTTAGCCAAATTTTGAGGTTTGCAAAGGATTCTGGGTAACAGAACCTGGTCAGAGCCTCACAAGTCACCCCATCTTGTATTCCCCTAGGTCTCTAGTTTTCAAAAATGCACAGGTTTGGTAGGTTTCCCTAGGTGCCGGCTGAGCTAGAGGCCAAAATCTACAGGTAGGCACTTTGCAAAAAACACCCCTGTTTTTTTTTAAAAAATGGGATGTGTCCACGTTGCGTTTTGGGGCATTTCCTGTCGCGGGCGCTAGGCCTACCCACACAAGTGAGGTATCATTTTTATCAGGAGACTTGGGGGAACGCTGGGTGGAAGGAAATGTGTGCCTCCTCTCAGATTCCAGAACTTTCTGCCACAGAAATGTGAGGAACATGTGTTTTTTTAGCCAAATTATGAGGTTTGCAAAGGATTCTGGGTAACAGAACCTGGTCAGAGCCCCACAAGTCACCCCATCTTGGATTCCCCTAGGTCTCTAGTTTTACAAAATGCACAGGTTTGGTAGGTTTCCCTAGGTGCCGGCTGAGCTAGAGGCCAAAATCTACAGGTAGGCACTTTGCAAAAGACACCTCTGTTTTCTTTCAAAAAATGGGATGTGTCCACGTTGCGTTTTGGGGCATTTCCTGTCTCGGGCGCTAGGCAAGTGAGGTATCATTTTTATCGGGACACTTGGGGGAACGGTGGGTGGAAGGAAATTTGTGCCACCTCTCAGATTCCAGAACTTTCTGCTACAGAAATGTGAGGAACATGTGTTTTTTAAGCCAAATTTTGAGGTTTGCAAAGGATTCTGGGTAAAAGAACCTGGTCAGAGCCCCACAAGTCACCCCATCTTGGATTCCCCTAGGTCTCAGGTTTTCAAGAATGCACAGGTTTGGTAGGTTTCCCTAGGTGCCGGCTGAGCTAGAGGCCAAAATCTACAGGTAGGCACTTTGCAAAAAACACCTCTGTTTTCTTTCAAAAAATGGGATGTGTCCATGTTGTGCTTTGGGGCATTTCCTGTCGCAGGTGCTAGGCCTACCCACACAAGTGAGGTATCATTTTTATCAGGAGACTTGGGGGAACGCTGGGTGGAAGGAAATTTGTGCCTCCTCTCAGATTCCAGAACTTTCTGCCACAGAAATGTGAGGAACATGTGTTTTTTTAGCCAAATTTTGAGGTTTGCAAAGGATTCTGGGTAACAGAACCTGGTCAGAGCCCCACAAGTCACCCCATGTTGGATTCCCCTAGGTCTCTAGTTTTCAAAAATGCACAGGTTTGGTAGGTTTCCCTAGGTGCCGGCTGAGCTAGAGGCCAAAACCTACAGGTACGCACTTTGCAAAATACAGCTCTGTTTTCTGTCCAAAAATGGGATGTGTCCACGTTGTGCTTTGGGGCATTTCCTGTCGTAGGTGCTAGGCCTACCCACACAAGTGAGGTATCATTTTTATCGGGAGACTTGGGAGAACGTTGGGTGGAAGGAAATTTGTGCCTCTTCTCAGATTCCAGAACTTTCTGCCACAGAAATGTGAGGAACATGTGTTTTTTTAGCCAAATTTTGAGGTTTGCAAAGGATTCTGGGTAACGGAACCTGGTCAGAGCCCCACAAGTCACCCCATCTTGGATTCCCCTAGGTCTCAGGTTTTCAAGAATGCACAGGTTTGGTAGGTTTCCCTAGGTGCCGGCTGAGCTAGAGGCCAAAATCTACAGGTAGGCACTTTGCAAAAAACACCTCTGTTTTCTTTCAAAAAATGGGATGTGTCCACGTTGCGTTTTGGGGCATTTCCTGTCGCGGGCGCTAGGCCTATCCACACAAGTGAGGTATCATTTTTATCGGGAGACTTGGGGGAACGCTGGGTGGAAGGAAATTTGTGGCTCCTCTCTGATTCCAGAACTTTCTGTCACCGAAATGTGAGGAAAATGTGTTTGTTTAGCCAAATTTTGAGGTTTGCAAAGGATTCTGGGTAACAGAACCTGGTCAGAGCCCCACAAGTCACCCCATCTTGTATTCCCCTAGGTCTCTAGTTTTCAAAAATGCACAGGTTTGGTAGGTTTCCCTAGGTGCCGGCTGAGCTAGAGGCCAAAATCTACAGGTAGGCACTTTGCAAAAAACACCCCTGTTTTCTTTCAAAAAATGGGATGTGTCCACGTTGCGTTTTGGGGCATTTCCTGTCGCGGGCGCTAGGCCTACCCACACAAGTGAGGTATCATTTTTATCAGGAGACGTGGGGGAACTCTGGGTGGAAGGAAATTTGTGCCTCCTCTCAGATTCCAGAACTTTCTGCCACAGAAATGTGAGGAACATGTGTTTTTTTAGCCAAATTTTGAGGTTTGCAAAGGATTCTGGGTAACAGAACCTGGTCAGAGCCCCACAAGTCACCCCATCTTGTATTCCCCTAGGTGTCTAGTTTTCAAAAATGCACAGGTTTGGTAGGTTTTCCTAGGTGCCGGCTGAGCTAGAGGCCAAAATCTACAGGTAGGCACTTTGCTAAAAACACCCCTGTTTTCTTTAAGAAAATGGGATGTGTCCACATTGCGTTTTGGGGCATTTCCTGTCGCGGGCGCTAGGCCTACCCACACAAGTGAGGTATCATTTTTATCAGGAGACTTGGGGGAACGCTGGGTGGAAGGAAAATTGTGCCTCCTCTCAGATTCCAGAACTTTCTGCCACAGAAATGTGAGGAACATGTGTTTTTTTAGCCAAATTTTGAGGTTTGCAAAGGATTCTGGGTAACAGAACCTGGTCAGAGCCCCACAAGTCACCCCATCTTGGATTCCCCTATGTCTCTAGTTTTAAAAAATGCACAGGTTTGGTAGGTTTCCCTAGGTGTCGGCTGAGCTAGAGGCCAAAATCTACAGGTAGGCACTTTGCAAAAAACACCTCTGTTTTCTTTCAAAAAATGGGATGTGTCCACGTTGCGTTTTGGGGCATTTCCTGTCTCGGGCGCTAGGCCTACCCACACAAGTGAGGTATCATTTTTATCGGGACACTTGGGGGAACGCTGGGTGGAAGGAAATTTGTGCCTCCTCTCAGATTCCAGAACTTTCTGCCACAGAAATGTGGGGAACATGTGTTTTTTTAGCCAAATTTTGATGTTTGCAAAGGATTCTGGGTAACGGAACCTGGTCAGAGCCCCACAAGTCACCCCATCTTGGATTCCCCTAGGTCTCAGGTTTTCAAGAATGCACAGGTTTGGTAGGTTTCCCTAGGTGCCGGCTGAGCTAGAGGCCAAAATCTACAGGTAGGCACTTTGCAAAAAACACCTCTGTTTTCTTTCAAAAAATGGGATGTGTCCACGTTGCGTTTTGGGGCATTTCCTGTCGCAGGCGCTAGGCCTATCCACACAAGTGAGGTATCATTTTTATCGGGAGACTTGGGGAAACGCTGGGTAGAAGGGAATTTGTGGCTCCTCTCTGATTCCAGAACTTTCTGTCACCGAAATGTGAGGAAAATGTGTTTGTTTATCCAAATTTTGAGGTTTGCAAAGGATTCTGGGTAACAGAACCTGGTCAGAGCCCCACAAGTCACCCCATCTTGTATTCCCCTAGGTCTCTAGTTTTCAAAAATGCACAGGTTTGGTAGGTTTCCCTAGGTGCCGGCTGAGCTAGAGGCCAAAATCTACAGGTAGGCACTTTGCAAAAAACACCCCTGTTTTCTTTCAAAAAATGGGATGTGTCCACGTTGCGTTTTGGGGCATTTCCTGTCGCGGGCGCTAGGCCTACCCACACAAGTGAGGTATCATTTTTATCAGGAGACTTGGGGGATCTCTGGGTGGAAGGAAATTTTTGCCTCCTCTCAGATTCCAGAACTTTCTGCCACAGAAATGTGAGGAACATGTGTTTTTTTAGCCAAATTTTGAGGTTTGCAAAGGATTCTGGGTAACAGAACCTGGTCAGAGCCTCACAAGTCACCCCATCTTGTATTCCCCTAGGTCTCTAGTTTTCAAAAATGCACAGGTTTGGTAGGTTTCCCTAGGTGCCGGCTGAGCTAGAGGCCAAAATCTACAGGTAGGCACTTTGCAAAAAACACCCCTGTTTTTTTTTAAAAAATGGGATGTGTCCACGTTGCGTTTTGGGGCATTTCCTGTCGCGGGCGCTAGGCCTACCCACACAAGTGAGGTATCATTTTTATCAGGAGACTTGGGGGAACGCTGGGTATAAGGAAATTTGTGCCTCCTCTCAGATTCCAGAACTTTCTGCCACAGAAATGTGAGGAACATGTGTTTTTTTAGCCAAATTATGAGGTTTGCAAAGGATTCTGGGTAACAGAACCTGGTCAGAGCCCCACAAGTCACCCCATCTTGGATTCCCCTAGGTCTCTAGTTTTACAAAATGCACAGGTTTGGTAGGTTTCCCTAGGTGCCGGCTGAGCTAGAGGCCAAAATCTACAGGTAGGCACTTTGCAAAAGACACCTCTGTTTTCTTTAAAAAAATGGGATGTGTCCACGTTGCGTTTTGGGGCATTTCCTGTCTCGGGCGCTAGGCAAGTGAGGTATCATTTTTATCGGGACACTTGGGGGAACGGTGGGTGGAAGGAAATTTGTGCCACCTCTCAGATTCCAGAACTTTCTGCTACAGAAATGTGAGGAACATGTGTTTTTTAAGCCAAATTTTGAGGTTTGCAAAGGATTCTGGGTAAAAGAACCTGGTCAGAGCCCCACAAGTCACCCCATCTTGGATTCCCCTAGGTCTCAGGTTTTCAAGAATGCACAGGTTTGGTAGGTTTCCCTAGGTGCCGGCTGAGCTAGAGGCCAAAATCTACAGGTAGGCACTTTGCAAAAAACACCTCTGTTTTCTTTCAAAAAATGGGATGTGTCCATGTTGTGCTTTGGGGCATTTCCTGTCGCAGGTGCTAGGCCTACCCACACAAGTGAGGTATCATTTTTATCAGGAGACTTGGGGGAACGCTGGGTGGAAGGAAATTTGTGCCTCCTCTCAGATTCCAGAACTTTCTGCCACAGAAATGTGAGGAACATGTGTTTTTTTAGCCAAATTTTGAGGTTTGCAAAGGATTCTGAGTAACAGAACCTGGTCAGAGCCCCACAAGTCACCCCATGTTGGATTCCCCTAGGTCTCTAGTTTTCAAAAATGCACAGGTTTGGTAGGTTTCCCTAGGTGCCGGCTGAGCTAGAGGCCAAAACCTACAGGTACGCACTTTGCAAAATACAGCTCTGTTTTCTGTCCAAAAATGGGATGTGTCCACGTTGTGCTTTGGGGCATTTCCTGTCGTAGGTGCTAGGCCTACCCACACAAGTGAGGTATCATTTTTATCGGGAGACTTGGGGGAATGTTGGGTGGAAGGAAATTTGTGCCTCTTCTCAGATTCCAGAACTTTCTGCCACAGAAATGTGAGGAACATGTGTTTTTTTAGCCAAATTTTGAGGTTTGCAAAGGATTCTGGGTAACAGAACCTGGTCAGAGCCCCACAAGTCTCCCCATCTTGGATTCCCCTAGGTCTCAGGTTTTCAAGAATGCACAGGTTTGGTAGGTTTCCCTAGGTGCCGGCTGAGCTAGAGGCCAAAATCTACAGGTAGGCACTTTGCAAAAAACACCTCTGTTTTCTTTCAAAAAATGGGATGTGTCCACGTTGCGTTTTGGGGCATTTCCTGTCGCGGGCGCTAGGCCTATCCACACAAGTGAGGTATCATTTTTATCGGGAGACTTGGGGGAACGCTGGGTGGAAGGAAATTTGTGGCTCCTCTCTGATTCCAGAACTTTCTGTCACCGAAATGTGAGGAAAATGTGTTTGTTTAGCCAAATTTTGAGGTTTGCAAAGGATTCTGGGTAACAGAACCTGGTCAGAGCCCCACAAGTCACCCCATCTTGTATTCCCCTAGGTCTCTAGTTTTCAAAAATGCACAGGTTTGGTAGGTTTCCCTAGGTGCCGGCTGAGCTAGAGGCCAAAATCTACAGGTAGGCACTTTGCAAAAAACACCCCTGTTTTCTTTCAAAAAATGGGATGTGTCCACGTTGCGTTTTGGGGCATTTCCTGTCGCGGGCGCTAGGCCTACCCACACAAGTGAGGTATCATTTTTATCGGGAGACTTGGGGGAACGCTGGGTGGAAGGAAATTTGTGCCTCCTCTCAGATTCCAGAACTTTCTGCCACAGAAATGTGAGGAACATGTGTTTTTTTAGCCAAATTTTGAGGTTTGCAAAGGATTCTGGGTAACAGAACCTGGTCAGAGCCCCACAAGTCACCCCATGTTGGATTCCACTAGGTCTCTAGTTTTAAAAAATGCACAGGTTTGGTAGGTTTCCCTAGGTGCCGGCTGAGCTAGAGGCCAAAACCTACAGGTACGCACTTTGCAAAATACAGCTCTGTTTTCTGTCCAAAAATGGGATGTGTCCACGTTGTGCTTTGGGGCATTTCCTGTCGCGGGCGCTAGGCCTATCCACACAAGTGAGGTATCATTTTTATCAAGAGACTTGGGGGAACGCTGGGTGGAAGGAAATTTGTGCCTCCTCTCAGATTCCAGAACGTTCTGCCACAGAAATGTGAGGAACATGTGTTTTTTTAGCCAAATTTTGAGGTTTGCAAAGGATTCTGGGTAACAGAACCTGGTCAGAGCCCCACAAGTCACCCCATGTTGGATTCCCCTAGGTCTCTAGTTTTCAAAAATGCACAGGTTTGGTAGGTTTCCCTAGGTGCCGGCTGAGCTAGAGGCCAAAACCTACAGGTACGCACTTTGCAAAATACAGCTCTGTTTTCTGTCCAAAAATGGGATGTGTCCACGTTGTGCTTTGGGGCATTTCCTGTCGTAGGTGCTAGGCCTACCCACACAAGTGAGGTTTCATTTTTATCAGGAGACTTGGTGGAACGTTGGGTGGTAGGAAATTTGTGCCTCTTCTCAGATTCCAGAACTTTCTGCCACAGAAATGTGAGGAACATGTGTTTTTTTAGCCAAATTTTGAGGTTTGCAAAGGATTCTGGGTAACGGAACCTGGTCAGAGCCCCACAAGTCTCCCCATCTTGGATTCCCCTAGGTCTCAGGTTTTCAAGAATGCACAGGTTTGGTAGGTTTCCCTAGGTGCCGGCTGAGCTAGAGGCCAAAATCTACAGGTAGGCACTTTCCAAAAAAACACCTCTGTTTTCTTTCAAAAAATGGGATGTGTCCACGTTGCGTTTTGGGGCATTTCCTGTTGCGGGCGCTAGGCCTATCCACACAAGTGAGGTATCATTTTTATCGGGAGACTTGGGGGAACGCTGGGTGGAAGGAAATTTGTGGCTCCTCTCTGATTCCAGAACTTTCTGTCACCGAAATGTGAGGAAAATGTGTTTGTTTAGCCAAATTTTGAGGTTTGCAAAGGATTCTGGGTAACAGAACCTGGTCAGAGCCCCACAAGTCACCCCATCTTGTATTCCCCTAGGTCTCTAGTTTTCAAAAATGCACACGTTTGGTAGGTTTCCCTAGGTGCCGGCTGAGCTAGAGGCCAAAATCTACAGGTAGGCACTTTGCAAAAAACACCCCTGTTTTCTTTAAAAAAATGGGATGTGTCCACGTTGCGTTTTGGGGCATTTCCTGTCGCGGGCGCTAGGCCTACCCACACAAGTGAGGTATCATTTTTATGAGGAGACTTGGGGGAACTCTGGGTGGAAGGAAATTTGTGCCTCCTCTCAGATTCCAGAACTTTCTGCCACAGAAATGTGAGGAGCATGTGTTTTTTTAGCCAAATTTTGAGGTTTGCAAAGGATTCTGGGTAACAGAACCTGGTCAGAGCCCCACAAGTCACCCCATCTTGTATTCCCCTAGGTCTCTAGTTTTAAAAAATGCACAGGTTTGGTAGGTTTCCCTAGGTGCCGGCTGAGCTAGAGGCCAAAATCTACAGGTAGGCACTTTGCAAAAAACACCTCTGTTTTCTTTCAAAAAATGGGATGTGTCCACGTTGCGTTTTGGGGCATTTCCTGTCGCGGGCGCTAGGCCTATCCACACAAGTGAGGTATCATTTTTATCGGGAGACTTGGGGGAACGCTGGGTGGAAGGAAATTTGTGGCTCCTCTCTGATTCCAGAACTTTCTGTCACCGAAATGTGAGGAAAATGTGTTTGTTTAGCCAAATTTTGAGGTTTGCAAAGGATTCTGGGTAACAGAACCTGGTCAGAGCCCCACAAGTCACCCCATCTTGTATTCCCCTAGGTCTCTAGTTTTCAAAAATGCACAGGTTTGGTAGGTTTCCCTAGGTGCCGGCTGAGCTAGAGGCCAAAATCTACAGGTAGGCACTTTGCAAAAAACACCCCTGTTTTCTTTCAAAAAATGGGATGTGTCCACGTTGCGTTTTGGGGCATTTCCTGTCGCGGGCGCTAGGCCTACCCACACAAGTGAGGTATCATTTTTATCGGGAGACTTGGGGGAACGCTGGGTGGAAGGAAATTTGTGCCTCCTCTCAGATTCCAGAACTTTCTGCCACAGAAATGTGAGGAACATGTGTTTTTTTAGCCAAATTTTGAGGTTTGCAAAGGATTCTGGGTAACAGAACCTGGTCAGAGCCCCACAAGTCACCCCATGTTGGATTCCCCTAGGTCTCTAGTTTTCAAAAATGCACAGGTTTGGTAGGTTTCCCTAGGTGCCGGCTGAGCTAGAGGCCAAAACCTACAGGTACGCACTTTGCAAAATACAGCTCTGTTTTCTGTCCAAAAATGGGATGTGTCCACGTTGTGCTTTGGGGCATTTCCTGTCGCGGGCGCTAGGCCTATCCACACAAGTGAGGTATCATTTTTATCAAGAGACTTGGGGGAACGCTGGGTGGAAGGAAATTTGTGCCTCCTCTCAGATTCCAGAACGTTCTGCCACAGAAATGTGAGGAACATGTGTTTTTTTAGCCAAATTTTGAGGTTTGCAAAGGATTCTGGGTAACAGAACCTGGTCAGAGCCCCACAAGTCACCCCATGTTGGATTCCCCTAGGTCTCTAGTTTTCAAAAATGCACAGGTTTGGTAGGTTTCCCTAGGTGCCGGCTGAGCTAGAGGCCAAAACCTACAGGTACGCACTTTGCAAAATACAGCTCTGTTTTCTGTCCAAAAATGGGATGTGTCCACGTTGTGCTTTGGGGCATTTCCTGTCGTAGGTGCTAGGCCTACCCACACAAGTGAGGTTTCATTTTTATCAGGAGACTTGGTGGAACGTTGGGTGGTAGGAAATTTGTGCCTCTTCTCAGATTCCAGAACTTTCTGCCACAGAAATGTGAGGAACATGTGTTTTTTTAGCCAAATTTTGAGGTTTGCAAAGGATTCTGGGTAACGGAACCTGGTCAGAGCCCCACAAGTCTCCCCATCTTGGATTCCCCTAGGTCTCAGGTTTTCAAGAATGCACAGGTTTTGTAGGTTTCCCTAGGTGCCGGCTGAGCTAGAGGCCAAAATCTACAGGTAGGCACTTTCCAAAAAAACACCTCTGTTTTCTTTCAAAAAATGGGATGTGTCCACGTTGCGTTTTGGGGCATTTCCTGTTGCGGGCGCTAGGCCTATCCACACAAGTGAGGTATCATTTTTATCGGGAGACTTGGGGGAACGCTGGGTGGAAGGAAATTTGTGGCTCCTCTCTGATTCCAGAACTTTCTGTCACCGAAATGTGAGGAAAATGTGTTTGTTTAGCCAAATTTTGAGGTTTGCAAAGGATTCTGGGTAACAGAACCTGGTCAGAGCCCCACAAGTCACCCCATCTTGTATTCCCCTAGGTCTCTAGTTTTCAAAAATGCACAGGTTTGGTAGGTTTCCCTAGGTGCCGGCTGAGCTAGAGGCCAAAATCTACAGGTAGGCACTTTGCAAAAAACACCCCTGTTTTCTTTAAAAAAATGGGATGTGTCCACGTTGCGTTTTGGGGCATTTCCTGTCGCGGGCGCTAGGCCTACCCACACAAGTGAGGTATCATTTTTATGAGGAGACTTGGGGGAACTCTGGGTGGAAGGAAATTTGTGCCTCCTCTCAGATTCCAGAACTTTCTGCCACAGAAATGTGAGGAGCATGTGTTTTTTTAGCCAAATTTTGAGGTTTGCAAAGGATTCTGGGTAACAGAACCTGGTCAGAGCCCCACAAGTCACCCCATCTTGTATTCCCCTAGGTCTCTAGTTTTAAAAAATGCACAGGTTTGGTAGGTTTCCCTAGGTGCCGGCTGAGCTAGAGGCCAAAATCTACAGGTAGGCACTTTGCAAAAAACACCCCTGTTTTCTTTCAAAAAATGGGATGTGTCCACGTTGCGTTTTGGGGCATTTCCTGTCGCGGGCGCTAGGCCTACCCACACAAGTGAGGTATCATTTTTATCAGGAGACTTGGGGGAACGCTGGGTGGAAGGAAATTTGTGCCTCCTCTCAGATTCCAGAACTTTCTGCCACAGAAATGTGAGGAACATGTGTTTTTTTAGGCACATTTTGAGGTTTGCAAAGGATTCTGCGTAACAGAACCTGGTCAGAGCCCCACAAGTCACCCCATGTTGGATTCCCCTAGGTCTCTAGTTTTCAAAAATGCACAGGTTTGGTAGGTTTCCCTAGGTGCCGGCTGAGCTAGAGGCCAAAACCTACAGGTACGCACTTTGCAAAATACAGCTCTGTTTTCTGTCCAAAAATGGGATGTGTCCACGTTGTGCTTTGGGGCATTTCCTGTCGTAGGTGCTAGGCCTACCCACACAAGTGAGGTTTCATTTTTATCAGGAGACTTGGTGGAATGTGGGTGGTAGGAAATTTGTGCCTCTTCTCAGATTCCAGAACTTTCTGCCACAGAAATGTGAGGAACATGTGTTTTTTTAGCCAAATTTTGAGGTTTGCAAAGGATTCTGGGTAACGGAACCTGGTCAGAGCCCCACAAGTCTCCCCATCTTGGATTCCCCTAGGTCTCAGATTTTCAAGAATGCACAGGTTTGGTAGGTTTCCCTAGGTGCCGGCTGAGCTAGAGGCCAAAATCTACAGGTAGGCACTTTCCAAAAAAACACCTCTGTTTTCTTTCAAAAAATGGGATGTGTCCACGTTGCGTTTTGGGGCATTTCCTGTTGCGGGCGCTAGGCCTATCCACACAAGTGAGGTATCATTTTTATCGGGAGACTTGGGGGAACGCTGGGTGGAAGGAAATTTGTGGCTCCTCTCTGATTCCAGAACTTTCTGTCACCGAAATGTGAGGAAAATGTGTTTGTTTAGCCAAATTTTGAGGTTTGCAAAGGATTCTGGGTAACAGAACCTGGTCAGAGCACCACAAGTCACCCCATCTTGTATTCCCCTAGGTCTCTAGTTTTCAAAAATGCACAGGTTTGGTAGGTTTCCCTAGGTGCCGGCTGAGCTAGAGGCCAAAATCTACAGGTAGGCACTTTGCAAAAAACACCCCTGTTTTCTTTAAAAAAATGGGATGTGTCCACGTTGCGTTTTGGGGCATTTCCTGTCGCGGGCGCTAGGCCTACCCACACAAGTGAGGTATCATTTTTATGAGGAGACTTGGGGGAACTCTGGGTGGAAGGAAATTTGTGCCTCCTCTCAGATTCCAGAACTTTCTGCCACAGAAATGTGAGGAGCATGTGTTTTTTTAGCCAAATTTTGAGGTTTGCAAAGGATTCTGGGTAACAGAACCTGGTCAGAGCCCCACAAGTCACCCCATCTTGTATTCCCCTAGGTCTCTAGTTTTAAAAAATGCACAGGTTTGGTAGGTTTCCCTAGGTGCCGGCTGAGCTAGAGGCCAAAATCTACAGGTAGGCACTTTGCAAAAAACACCCCTGTTTTCTTTCAAAAAATGGGATGTGTCCACGTTGCGTTTTGGGGCATTTCCTGTCGCGGGCGCTAGGCCTACCCACACAAGTGAGGTATCATTTTTATCAGGAGACTTGGGGGAACGCTGGGTGGAAGGAAATTTGTGCCTCCTCTCAGATTGCAGAACTTTCTGCCACAGAAATGTGAGGAACATGTGTTTTTTTAGGCACATTTTGAGGTTTGCAAAGGATTCTGCGTAACAGAACCTGGTCAGAGCCCGACAAGTCACCCCATCTTGGATTCCCCTAGGTCTCTAGTTTTAAAAAATGCACAGGTTTCTTAGGTTTCCCTAGGTGCAGGCTGAGCTAGAGGCCAAAATCTACAGGTAGGCACTTTGCAAAAAACACCTCTGTTTTCTTTCAAAAAATGGGATGTGTCCACGTTGCGTTTTGGGGCATTTCCTGTCGCGGGCGCTAGGCCTACCGACACAAGTGAGGTATCATTTTTATCGGGAGACTTGGGGGAACGCTGGGTGGAAGGAAATTTGTGGCTCCTCTCTGATTCCAGAACTTTCTGTCACCAAAATGTGAGGAAAATGTGTTTGTTTAGCCAAATTTTGAGGTTTGCAAAGGATTCTGGGTAACAGAACCTGGTCAGAGCACCACAAGTCACCCTATCTTGGATTCCCTTAGGTCTCTAGTTTTCAAAAATGCACAGGTTTGGTAGGTTTCCCTAGGTGCCGGCTGAGCTAGAGGCCAAAATCCACAGGTAGGCACTTTGCAAAAAACACCTCTGTTTTCTTTAAAAAAATGGGATGTGTCCACGTTGCGTTTTGGGGCATTTCCTGTCGTAGGTGCTAGGCCTACCCACACAAGTGAGGTATCATTTTTATGAGGAGACTTGGGGGAACTCTGGGTGGAAGGAAATTTGTGCCTCCTCTCAGATTCCAGAACTTTCTGCCACAGAAATGTGAGGAACATGTGTTTTTTTAGCCAAATTTTGAGGTTTGCAAAGGATTCTGGGTAACAGAACCTGGTCAGAGCCCCACAAGTCACCCCATCTTGGATTCCCCTAGGTCTCAGGTTTTCAAGAATGCACAGGTTTGGTAGGTTTCCCTAGGTGCCGGCTGAGCTAGAGGCCAAAACCTACAGGTAGGCACTTTACAAAAAACACCTCTGTTTTCTTTCAAAAAATTGGATGTGTCAACGTTGTGCTTTGGGGCATTTCCTGTCGCGGGCGCTAGGCCTACCCACACAAGTGAGGTATCATTTTTATGAGGAGACTTGGGGGAACTCTGGGTGGAAGGAAATTTGTGCCTCCTCTCAGATTCCAGAACTTTCTGGCACAGAAATGTGAGGAGCATGTGTTTTTTTAGCCAAATTTTGAGGTTTGCAAAGGATTCTGGGTAACAGAACCTGGTCAGAGCCCCACAAGTCACCCCATCTTGTATTCCCCTAGGTCTCTAGTTTTAAAAAATGCACAGGTTTGGTAGGTTTCCCTAGGTGCCGGCTGAGCTAGAGGCCAAAATCTACAGGTAGGCACTTTGCAAAAAACACCCCTGTTTTCTTTCAAAAAATGGGATGTGTCCACGTTGCGTTTTGGGGCATTTCCTGTCGCGGGCGCTAGGCCTACCCACACAAGTGAGGTATCATTTTTATCAGGAGACTTGGGGGAACGCTGGGTGGAAGGAAATTTGTGCCTCCTCTCAGATTCCAGAACTTTCTGCCACAGAAATGTGAGGAACATGTGTTTTTTTAGCCAAATTTTGAGGTTTGCAAAGGATTCTGGGTAACAGAACCTGGTCAGAGCCCCACAAGTCACCCCATCTTGTATTCCCCTAGGTCTCTAGTTTTAAAAAATGCACAGGTTTGGTAGGTTTCCCTAGGTGCCGGCTGAGCTAGAGGCCAAAATCTACAGGTAGGCACTTTGCAAAAAACATCCCTGTTTTCTTTCAAAAAATGGGATGTGTCCACGTTGCGTTTTGGGGCATTTCCTGTCGCGGGCGCTAGGCCTACCCACACAAGTGAGGTATCATTTTTATCAGGAGACTTGGGGGAACGCTGGGTGGAAGGAAATTTGTGCCTCCTCTCAGATTCCAGAACTTTCTGCCACAGAAATGTGAGGAACATGTGTTTTTTTAGGCACATTTTGAGGTTTGCAAAGAATTCTGCGTAACAGAACCTGGTCAGAGCCCCACAAGTCACCCCATCTTGGATTCCCCTAGGTCTCTAGTTTTAAAAAATGCACAGGTTTGGTAGGTTTCCCTAGGTGCAGGCTGAGCTAGAGGCCAAAATCTACAGGTAGGCACTTTGCAAAAAACACCTCTGTTTTCTTTCAAAAAATGGGATGTGTCCACGTTGCGTTTTGGGGCATTTCCTGTCGCGGGCGCTAGGCCTACCGACACAAGTGAGGTATCATTTTTATCGGGAGACTTGGGGGAACGCTGGGTGGAAGGAAATTTGTGGCTCCTCTCTGATTCCAGAACTTTCTGTCACCGAAATGTGAGGAAAATGTGTTTGTTTAGCCAAATTTTGAGGTTTGCAAAGGATTCTGGGTAACAGAACCTGGTCAGAGCACCACAAGTCACCCTATCTTGGATTCCCTTAGGTCTCTAGTTTTCAAAAATGCACAGGTTTGGTAGGTTTCCCTAGGTGCCGGCTGAGCTAGAGGCCAAAATCCACAGGTAGGCACTTTGCAAAAAACACCTCTGTTTTCTTTAAAAAAATGGGATGTGTCCACGTTGCGTTTTGGGGCATTTCCTGTCGTAGGTGCTAGGCCTACCCACACAAGTGAGGTATCATTTTTATCGGGACACTTGGGGGAACGCTGGGTGGAAGGAAATTTGTGCCTCCTCTCAGATTCCAGAACTTTCTGCTACAGAAATGTGAGGAACATGTGTTTTTTTAGCCAAATTTTGAGGTTTGCAAAGGATTCTGGGTAACAGAACCTGGTCAGAGCCCCACAAGTCACCCCATCTTGGATTCCCCTAGGTCTCAGGTTTTCAAGAATGCACAGGTTTGGTAGGTTTCCCTAGGTGCCGGCTGAGCTAGAGGCCAAAATCTACAGGTAGGCACTTTACAAAAAACACCTCTGTTTTCTTTCAAAAAATTGGATGTGTCAACGTTGTGCTTTGGGGCATTTCCTGTCGCGGGCGCTAGGCCTACCCACACAAGTGAGGTATCATTTTTATGAGGAGACTTGGGGGAACTCTGGGTGGAAGGAAATTTGTGCCTCCTCTCAGATTCCAGAACTTTCTGGCACAGAAATGTGAGGAGCATGTGTTTTTTTAGCCAAATTTTGAGGTTTGCAAAGGATTCTGGGTAACAGAACCTGGTCAGAGCCCCACAAGTCACCCCATCTTGTATTCCCCTAGGTCTCTAGTTTTAAAAAATGCACAGGTTTGGTAGGTTTCCCTAGGTGCCGGCTGAGCTAGAGGCCAAAATCTACAGGTAGGCACTTTGCAAAAAACACCCCTGTTTTCTTTCAAAAAATGGGATGTGTCCACGTTGCGTTTTGGGGCATTTCCTGTCGCGGGCGCTAGGCCTGCCCACACAAGTGAGGTATCATTTTTATCAGGAGACTTGGGGGAACGCTGGGTGGAAGGAAATTTGTGCCTCCTCTCAGATTCCAGAACTTTCTGCCACAGAAATGGGAGGAACATGTGTTTTTTTAGGCACATTTTGAGGTTTGCAAAGGATTCTGCGTAACAGAACCTGGTCAGAGCCCCACAAGTCACCCCATCTTGGATTCCCCTAGGTCTCTAGTTTAAAAAAATGCACAGGTTTGGTAGGTTTCCCTAGGTGCAGGCTGAGCTAGAGGCCAAAATCTACAGGTAGGCACTTTGCAAAAAACACCTCTGTTTTCTTTCAAAAAATGGGATGTGTCCACGTTGCGTTTTGGGGCATTTCCTGTCGCGGGCGCTAGGCCTACCGACACAAGTGAGGTATCATTTTTATCGGGAGACTTGGGGGAACACTGGGTGGAAGGAAATTTGTGGCTCCTCTCTGATTCCAGAACTTTCTGTCACCGAAATGTGAGGAAAATGTGTTTGTTTAGCCAAATTTTGAGGTTTGCAAAGGATTCTGGGTAACAGAACCTGGTCAGAGCACCACAAGTCACCCTATCTTGGATTCCCTTAGGTCTCTAGTTTTCAAAAATGCACAGGTTTGGTAGGTTTCCCTAGGTGCCGGCTGAGCTAGAGGCCAAAATCCACAGGTAGGCACTTTACAAAAAACACCTCTGTTTTCTTTCAAAAAATGGGATGTGTCCACGTTGCGTTTTGGGGCATTTCCTGTCGTAGGTGCTAGGCCTACCCACACAAGTGAGGTATCATTTTTATCGGGACACTTGGGGGAACGCTGGGTGGAAGGAAATTTGTGCCTCCTCTCAGATTCCAGAACTTTCTGCTACAGAAATGTGAGGAACATGTGTTTTTTTAGCCAAATTTTGAGGTTTGCAAAGGATTCTGGGTAACAGAACCTGGTCAGAGCCCCACAAGTCACCCCATCTTGGATTCCCCTAGGTCTCAGGTTTTCAAGAATGCACAGGTTTGGTAGGTTTCCCTAGGTGCCGGCTGAGCTAGAGGCCAAAATCTACAGGTAGGCACTTTACAAAAAACACCTCTGTTTTCTTTCAAAAAATTGGATGTGTCAACGTTGTGCTTTGGGGCATTTCCTGTCGCAGGTGCTAGGCCTACCCACACAAGTGAGGTATCATTTTCATCGGGAGACTTGGGGGAACGCTGGGTGGAAGGAAATTTGTTCCTCCTCTCAGATTCCAGAACTTTCTGCCACAGAAATGTGAGGAACATGTGTTTTTTTAAGCAAATTTTGAGGTTTGCAAAGGATTCTCGGTAACAGAACCTGGTCAGAGCCCCACAAGTCACCCCATCTTGGATTCCACTAGGTTTCAGGTTTTCAAGAATGCACAGGTTTGGTAGGTTTCCCTAGGTGCCGGCTGAGCTAGAGGCCAAAATCTACAGGTAGGCACTTTGCAAAAAACACCTCTGTTTTCTTTCAAAAAATGGGATGTGTCCACGTTGCGTTTTGGGGCATTTTCTGTCGCGGGCGCTAGGCCTATCCACACAAGTGAGGTATAATTTTTATCGGGAGACTTGGGGGAACGCTGGGTGGAAGGAAATTTGTGGCTCCTCTCTGATTCCAGAACTTTCTGTCACCGAAATGTGAGGAAAATGTGTTTGTTTAGCCAAATTTTGAGGTTTGCAAAGGATTCTGGGTAACAGAACCTGGTCAGAGCCCCACAAGTCACCCCATCTTGTATTCCCCTAGGTCTCTAGTTTTCACAAATCACAGGTTTGGTAGGTTTCCCTAGGTGCCGGCTGAGCTAGAGGCCAAAATCTACAGGTAGGCACTTTGCAAAAAACACCCCTGTTTTCTTTCAAAAAATGGGATGTGTCCACGTTGCCTTTTGGGGCATTTCCTGTCGTGGGCGCTAGGCCTACCCACACAAGTGAGGTATCATTTTTATCAGGAAACTTGGGGGAACGCTGGGTGCAAGGAAATTTGTGCCTCCTCTCAGATTCCAGAACTTTCTGCCACAGAAATGTGAGGAACATGTGTTTTTTTAGCCAAATTTTGAGGTTTGCAAAGGATTCTGGGTAACAGAACCTGGTCAGAGCCCCACAAGTCACCCCATCTTGGATTCCCCTCGGTCTCTAGTTTTAAAAAATGCACAGGTTTGGTAGGTTTCCCTAGGTGCCGGCTGAGCTAGAGGCCAAAATCTACAGGTAGGCACTTTGCAAAAAACACCTCTGTTTTCTTTCAAAAAATGGGATGTGTCCACGTTGCGCTTTGGGGCATTTCCTGTCGTAGGTGCTAGGCCCACCCACACAAGTGAGGTATCATTTTTATCGGGAGACTTGGGGGAACGCTGGGTGGAAGGAAATTTGTGCCTCCTCTCAGATTCCAGAACTTTCTGCCACAGAAATGTGAGGAACATGTGTTTTTTTACCCATATTTTGAGGTTTGCAAAGGATTCTGGGTAACAGAACCTGGTCAGAGCCCCACAAATCACCCCATGTTGGATTCCCCTAGGTCTCTAGTTTTCAAAAATGCACAGGTTTGGTAGGTTTCCCTAGGTGCTGGCTGAGCTAGAGGCCAAAATCTACAGGTAGGCACTTTGCAAAATACAGCTCTGTTTTCTGTCCAAAAATGGGATGTGTCCACGTTGTGCTTTGGGGCATTTCCTGTCGCAGGTGCTAGGCCTACCCACACAAGTGAGGTATCATTTGAATCGGGAGACTTGGGGAAACGCTGGGTGGAAGGAAATTTGTGCCTCCTCTCAGATTCCAGAACTTTCTGCCACAGAAATGTGAGGAACATGTGTTTTTTTAGCCAAATTTTGAGGTTTGCAAAGGATTCTGGGTAACAGAACCTGGTCAGAGCACCACAAGTCACCCTATCTTGGATTCCCTTAGGTCTCTAGTTTTCAGAAATGCACAGGTTTGGTAGGTTTCCCTAGGTGCCGGCTGAGCTAGAGGCCAAAATCTACAGGTAGGCACTTTGCAAAAAACACCTCTGTTTTCTTTAAAAAAATGGGATGTGTCCACGTTGCGTTTTGGGGCATTTCCTGTCGCGGGCGCTAGGCCTACCCACACAAGTGAGGTATCATTTTTATCAGGAGACTTGGGGGAACGCTGGGTGGTAGGAAATTTGTGCCTCCTCTCAGATTCCAGAACTTTCTGCCACAGAAATGTGAGGAACATGTGTTTTTTTAGCCAAATTTTGAGGTTTGCAAAGGATTCTGGGTAACAGAACCTGGTCAGAGCCCCACAAGTCACCCCATGTTGGATTCCCCTAGGTCTGTAGTTTTCAAAAATGCACAAGTTTGGTAGGTTTCCCTAGGTGCCGGCTGAGCTAGAGATCAAAATCTACAGGTAGGCACTTTGCAAAATACAGCTCTGTTTTCTGTCCAAAAATGGGATGTGTCCACGTTGTGCTTTGGGGCATTTCCTGTCGCAGGTGCAAGGCCTACCCACACAAGTGAGGTATCATTTTTATCGGGAGACTTGGGGGAACGCTGGGTGGAAGGAAATTTGTGCCTCCTCTCAGATTCCAGAACTTTCTGCCACAGAAATGTGAGGAACATGTGTTTTTTTAGCCAAATTTTGAGGTTTGCAAAGGATTCTGGGTAACGGAACCTGGTCAGAGCCCCACAAGTCTCCCCATCTTGGATTCCCCTAGATCTCAGGTTTTCAAGAATGCACAGGTTTGGTAGGTTCCCCTAGGTGCCGGCTGAGCTAGAGGCCAAAATCTACAGGTAGGCACTTTGCAAAAAACACCTCTGTTTTCTTTCAAAAAATGGGATGTATCCACGTTGCGTTTTGGGGCATTTCCTGTCGCGGGCGCTAGGCCTATCCACACAAGTGAGGTATCATTTTTATCGGGAGACTTGGGGGAACGCTGGGTGGAAGGAAATTTGTGCCTCCTCTCAGATTCCAGAACTTTCTGCCACAGAAATGTGAGGAACATGTGTTTGTTTAGCCAAATTTTGAGGTTTGCAAAGGATTCTGGGTAACAGAACCTGGTCAGAGCACCACAAGTCACCACATCTTGGATTCCCCTAGGTCTCAGGTTTTCAAGAATGCACAGGTTTGGTAGGTTTCCCTAGGTGCCGGCTAAGCTAGAGGCCAAAATCTACAGGTAGGCACTTTGCAAAAAACACCTCTGTTTTCTTTCAAAAAATGGGATGTGTCCACGTTGCGCTTTGGGGCATTTCCTGTCGTAGGTGCTAGGCCCACCCACACAAGTGAGGTATCATTTTTATCGGGAGACTTGGGGGAACGCTGGGTGGAAGGAAATTTGTGCCTCCTCTCAGATTCCAGAACTTTCTGCCACAGAAATGTGAGGTACATGTGTTTTTTTAGCCATATTTTGAGGTTTGCAAAGGATTCTGGGTAACAGAACCTGGTCAGAGCCCCACAAATCACCCCATGTTGGATTCCCCTAGGTCTCTAGTTTTCAAAAATGCACAGGTTTGGTAGGTTTCCCTAGGTGCCGGCTGAGCTAGAGGCCAAAATCTACAGGTAGGCACTTTGCAAAATACAGCTCTGTTTTCTGTCCAAAAATGGGATGTGTCCACGTTGTGCTTTGGGGCATTTCCTGTCGCAGGTGCTAGGCCTACCCACACAAGTGAGGTATCATTTGTATCGGGAGACTTGGGGAAACGCTGGGTGGAAGGAAATTTGTGCCTCCTCTCAGATTCCAGAACTTTCTGCCACAGAAATGTGAGGAACATGTGTTTTTTTAGCCAAATTTTGAGGTTTGCAAAGGATTCTGGGTAACAGAACCTGGTCAGAGCACCACAAGTCACCCTATCTTGGATTCCCTTAGTTCTCTAGTTTTCAGAAATGCACAGGTTTGGTAGGTTTCCCTAGGTGCCGGCTGAGCTAGAGGCCAAAATCTACAGGTAGGCACTTTGCAAAAAACACCTCTGTTTTCTTTAAAAAAATGGGATGTGTCCACGTTGCGTTTTGGGTCATTTCCTGTCGCGGGCGCTAGGCCTACCCACACAAGTGAGGTATCATGTTTATCAGGAGACTTGGGGGAACGCTGGGTGGAAGGAAATTTGTGCCTCCTCTCAGATTCCAGAACTTTCTGCCACAGAAATGTGAGGAACATGTGTTTTTTTAGCCAAATGTTGAGGTTTGCAAAGGATTCTGGGTAACAGAACCTGGTCAGAGCCCCACAAGTCACCCCATGTTGGATTCCCCTAGGTCTCTAGTTTTCAAAAATGCACAAGTTTGGTAGGTTTCCCTAGGTGCCGGCTGAGCTAGAGATCAAAATCTACAGGTAGGCACTTTGCAAAATACAGCTCTGTTTTCTGTCCAAAAATGGGATGTGTCCACGTTGTGCTTTGGGGCATTTCCTGTCGCAGGTGCAAGGCCTACCCACACAAGTGAGGTATCATTTTTATCGGGAGACTTGGGGGAACGCTGGGTGGAAGGAAATTTGTGCCTCCTCTCAGATTCCAGAACTTTCTGCCACAGAAATGTGAGTAACATGTGTTTTTTTAGCCAAATTTTGAGGTTTGCAAAGGATTCTGGGTAACGGAACCTGGTCAGAGCCCCACAAGTCTCCCCATCTTGAATTCTCCTAGGTCTCAGGTTTTCAAGAATGCACAGGTTTGGTAGGTTTCCCTAGGTGCCGGCTGAGCTAGAGGCCAAAATCTACAGGTAGGCACTTTGCAAAAAACACCTCTGTTTTCTTTCAAAAAATGGGATGTATCCACGTTGCGTTTTGGGGCATTTCCTGTCGCGGGCGCTAGGCCTATCCACACAAGTGAGGTATCATTTTTATCGGGAGACTTGGGGGAACGCTGGGTGGAAGGAAATTTGTGGCTCCTCTCTGATTCCAGAACTTTCTGTCACCGAAATGTGAGGAAAATGTGTTTGTTTAGCCAAATTTTGAGGTTTGCAAAGGATTCTGGGTAACAGAACCTGGTCAGAGCCCCACAAGTCACCCCATCTTGTATTCCCCTAGGTCTCTATTTTTCAAAAATGCACAGGTTTGGTAGGTTTCCCTAGGTGCCGGCTGAGCTAGAGGCCAAAATCTACAGGTAGGCACTTTGCAAAAAACACCCCTGTTTTCTTTCAAAAAATGGGATGTGTCCACGTTGCGTTTTGGGGCATTTCCTGTCGTGGGCGCTAGGCCTACCCACACAAGTGAGGTATCATTTTTATCAGGAGACTTGGGGGAACTCTGGGTGGAAGGAAATTTGTCCCTCCTCTCAGATTCCAGAACTTTCTGCCACAGAAATGTGAGGAACATGTGTTTTTTTAGCCAAATTTTGAGGTTTGCAAAGGATTCTGGGTAACAGAACCTGGTCAGAGCCCCACAAGTCACCCCATCTTGTATTCCCCTAGGTCTCTAGTTTTCACAAATGCACAGGTTTGGTAGGTTTCCCTAGGTGACGGCTGAGCTAGAGGCCAAAATCTACAGGTAGGCACTTTGCAAAAACCACCTCTGTTTTCTTTCAAAAAATGGGATGTGTCCACGTTGTGCTTTGGGGCATTTCCTGTCGCAGGTGCTAGGCCTACCCACACAAGTGAGGTATCATTTTTATCGGGAGACTTGGGGGAACGCTGGGTGGAAGGAAATTTGTGCCTTCTCTCAGATTCCAGAACTTTCTGCCACAGAAATGTGAGGAACATGTGTTTTTTTAGCCAAATTTTGAGGTTTGCAAAGGATTCTGGGTAACAGAACCTGGTCAGAGCCCCACAAGTCACCCCATATTGGATTCCCTTAGGTCTCTAGTTTTCAGAAATGCACAGGTTTGGTAGGTTTCCCTAGGTGCCGGCTGAGCTAGAGGCCAAAATCTACAGGTAGGCACTTTGCAAAAAACACCTCTGTTTTCTTTAAAAAAATGGGATGTGTCCACGTTGCGTTTTGGGGCATTTCCTGTCGCAGGCGCTAGGCCTACCCACACAAGTGAGGTATCATTTTTATCAGGAGACTTGGGGGAACGCTGGGTGGAAGGAAATTTGTGCCTCCTCTCAGATTCCAGAACTTTCTGCCACAGAAATGTGATTAACATGTGTTTTTTTAGCCAAATTTTGAGATTTGCAAAGGATTCTGGGTAACAGAACCTGGTCAGAGCCCCACAAGTCACCCCATGTTGGATTCCCCTAGGTCTCTAGTTTTCAAAAATGCACAGGTTTGGTAGGTTTCCCTAGGTGCCGGCTGAGCTAGAGGCCAAAATCTACAGGTAGGCACTTTGCAAAAAACACCCCTGTTTTCTTTCAAAAAATGGGATGTGTCCACGTTGCGTTTTGGGGCATTTCCTGTCGTGGGCGCTAGGCCTACCCACACAAGTGAGGTATCATTTTTATCAGGAGACTTGGGGGAACGCTGGGTGGAAGGAAATTTGTGCCTCCTCTCAGATTCCAGAACTTTCTGACACAGAAATGTGAGGAACATGTGTTTTTTTAGCCAAATTTTGAGGTTTGCAAAGGATTCTGGGTAACAGAACCTGGTCAGAGCCCCACAAGTCACCCCATCTTGTATTCCCCTACGTCTCTAGTTTTCACAAATGCACAGGTTTGGTAGGTTTCCCTAGGTGACGGCTGAGCTAGAGGCCAAAATCTACAGGTAGGCACTTTGCAAAAAACACCTCTGTTTTCTTTCAAAAAATGGGATGTGTCCACGTTGTGCTTTGGGGCATTTCCTGTCGCAGGTGCTAGGCCTACCCACACAAGTGAGGTATCATTTTTATCGGGAGACTTGGGGGAACGCTGGGTGGAAGGAAATTTGTGCCTCCTCTCAGATTCCAGAACTTTCTGCCACAGAAATGTGAGGAACATGTGTTTTTTTAGCCAAATTTTGAGGTTTGCAAAGGATTCTGGGTAACAGAACCTGGTCAGAGCCCCACAAGTCACCCCATCTTGTATTCCCCTAGGTCTCTAGTTTTAAAAAATGCACAGGTTTGGTAGGTTTCCCTAGGTGCCGGCTGAGCTAGAGGCCAAAATCTACAGGTAGGCACTTTGCAAAAAACACCCCTGTTTTCTTTCAAAAAATGGGATGTGTCCACGTTGCGTTTTGGGGCATTTCCTGTCGCGGGCGCTAGGCCTACCCACACAAGTGAGGTTTCATTTTTATCAGGAGACTTGGGGGAACGCTGGGTGGAAGGAAATTTGTGCCTCCTCTCAGATTCCAGAACTTTCTGCCACAGAAATGAGAGGAACATGTGTTTTTTTAGGCACATTTTGAGGTTTGCAAAGGATTCTGCGTAACAGAACCTGGTCAGAGCCCCACAAGTCACCCCATCTTGGATTCCCCTAGGTCTCTAGTTTTAAAAAATGCACAGGTTTGGTAGGTTTCCCTAGGTGCAGGCTGAGCTAGAGGCCAAAATCTACAGGTAGGCACTTTGCAAAAAACACCTCTGTTTTCTTTCAAAAAATGGGATGTGTCCACGTTGCGTTTTGGGGCATTTCCTGTCGCGGGCGCTAGGCCTACCGACACAAGTGAGGTATCATTTTTATCAGGAGACTTGGGGGAACGCTGGGTGGAAGGAAATTTGTGCCTCCTCTCAGATTCCAGAACTTTCTGACACAGAAATGTGAGGAACATGTGTTTTTTTTGCCAAATTTTGAGGTTTGCAAAGGATTCTGGGTAACAGAACCTGGTCAGAGCCCCACAAGTCACCCCATCTTGGATTCCCCTATGTCTCTAGTTTTAAAAAATGCACAGGTTTTGTAGGTTTCCCTAGGTGCCGGCTGAGCTAGAGGCCAAAATCTACAGGTAGGCACTTTGCAAAAAACACCTCTGTTTTCTTTCAAAAAATGGGATGAGTCCACGTTGCGTTTTGGGGCATTTCCTGTCGCGGGCCCTAGGCCTACCCACACAAGTGTGGTATCATTTTTATCAGGAGACTTAGGGGAACTCTGGGTGGAAGGAAATTTGTGCCTCCTCTCAGATTCCAGAACTTTCTGCCACAGAAATGTGATTAACATGTGTTTTTTTAGCCAAATTTTGAGATTTGCAAAGGATTCTGGGTAACAGAACCTGGTCAGAGCCCCACAAGTCACCCCATATTGGAATCCCTTAGGTCTCTAGTTTTCAGAAATGCACAGGTTTGGTAGGTTTCCCTAGGTGCCGGCTGAGCTAGAGGCCAAAATCTACAGGTAGGCACTTTGCAAAAAACACCTCTGTTTTCTTTAAAAAAATGGGATGTGTCCACGTTGCGTTTTGGGGCATTTCCTGTCGCAGGCGCTAGGCCTACCCACACAAGTGAGGTATCATTTTTATCAGGAGACTTGGGGGAACGCTGGGTGGAAGGAAATTTGTGCCTCCTCTCAGATTCCAGAACTTTCTGCCACAGAAATGTGATTAACATGTGTTTTTTTAGCCAAATTTTGAGATTTGCAAAGGATTCTGGGTAACAGAACCTGGTCAGAGCCCCACAAGTCACCCCATGTTGGATTCCCCTAGGTCTCTAGTTTTCAAAAATGCACAGGTTTGGTAGGTTTCCCTAGGTGCCAGCTGAGCTAGAGGCCAAAATCTACAGGTAGGCACTTTGCAAATAACACCCCTGTTTTCTTTCAAAAAATGGGATGTGTCCACGTTGCGTTTTGGGCATTTCCTGTCGTGGGCGCTAGGCCTACCCACACAAGTGAGGTATCATTTTTATCAGGAGACTTGGGGGAACGCTGGGTGGAAGGAAATTTGTGCCTCCTCTCAGATTCCAGAACTTTCTGACACAGAAATGTGAGGAACATGTGTTTTTTTAGCCAAATTTTGAGGTTTGCAAAGGATTCTGGGTAACAGAACCTGGTCAGAGCCCCACAAGTCACCCCATCTTGGATTCCCCTAGGTCTCTAGTTTTAAAAAATGCACAGGTTTTGTAGGTTTCGCTAGGTGCCGGCTGAGCTAGAGGCCAAAATCTACAGGTAGGCACTTTGCAAAAAACACCTCTGTTTTCTTTCAAAAAATGGGATGAGTCCACGTTGCGTTTTGGGGCATTTCCTGTCGCGGGCCCTAGGCCTACCCACACAAGTGTGGTATCATTTTTATCAGGAGACTTAGGGGAACTCTGGGTGGAAGGAAATTTGTGCCTCCTCTCTGATTCCAGAACTTTCTGTCACCGAAATATGAGGAAAATGTGTTTGTTTAGCCAGATTTTGAGGTTTGCAAAGGATTCTGGGTAACAGAACCTGGTCAGAGCCCCACAAGTCACCCCATCTTGTATTCCCCTAGGTCTCTAGTTTTCAAAAATGCACAGGTTTGGTAGGTTTCCCTAGGTGCCGGCTGAGCTAGAGGCCAAAATCTACAGGTAGGCACTTTGCAAAAAACACCTCTGTTTTCTTTAAAAAAATGGGATGTGTCCACGTTGTGCTTTGGGGCATTTCCTGTCGCAGGTGCAAGGCCTACCCACACAAGTGAGGTATCATTTTTATCGGGAGACTTGGGGGAACGCTGGGTGGAAGGAAATTTGTGCCTCCTCTCAGATTCCAGAACTTTCTGCCACAGAAATGTGAGTAACATGTGTTTTTTTAGCCAAATTTTGAGGTTTGCAAAGGATTCTGGGTAACGGAACCTGGTCAGAGCCCCACAAGTCTCCCCATCTTGAATTCTCCTAGGTCTCAGGTTTTCAAGAATGCACAGGTTTGGTAGGTTTCCCTAGGTGCCGGCTGAGCTAGAGGCCAAAATCTACAGGTAGGCACTTTGCAAAAAACACCTCTGTTTTCTTTCAAAAAATGGGATGTATCCACGTTGCGTTTTGGGGCATTTCCTGTCGCAGGCGCTAGGCCTATCCACACAAGTGAGGTATCATTTTTATCGGGAGACTTGGGGGAACGCTGGGTGGAAGGAAATTTGTGGCTCCTCTCTGATTCCAGAACTTTCTGTCACCGAAATGTGAGGAAAATGTGTTTGTTTAGCCAAATTTTTAGGTTTGCAAAGGATTCTGGGTAACAGAACCTGGTCAGAGCCCCACAAGTCACCCCATCTTGTATTCCCCTAGGTCTCTATTTTTCAAAAATGCACAGGTTTGGTAGGTTTCCCTAGGTGCCGGCTGAGCTAGAGGCCAAAATCTACAGGTAGGCACTTTGCAAAAAACACCCCTGTTTTCTTTCAAAAAATGGGATGTGTCCACGTTGCGCTTTGGGGCATTTCCTGTCGTAGGTGCTAGGCCCACCCACACAAGTGAGGTATCATTTTTATCGGGAGACTTGGGGGAACGCTGGGTGGAAGGAAATTTGTGCCTCCTCTCAGATTCCAGAACTTTCTGCCACAGAAATGTGAGGTACATGTGTTTTTTTAGCCATATTTTGAGGTTTGCAAAGGATTCTGGGTAACAGAACCTGGTCAGAGCCCCACAAATCACCCCATGTTGGATTCCCCTAGGTCTCTAGTTTTCAAAAATGCACAGGTTTGGTAGGTTTCCCTAGGTGCCGGCTGAGCTAGAGGCCAAAATCTACAGGTAGGCACTTTGCAAAATACAGCTCTGTTTTCTGTCCAAAAATGGGATGTGTCCACGTTGTGCTTTGGGGCATTTCCTGTCGCAGGTGCTAGGCCTACCCACACAAGTGAGGTATCATTTGTATCGGGAGACTTGGGGAAACGCTGGGTGGAAGGAAATTTGTGCCTCCTCTCAGATTCCAGAACTTTCTGCCACAGAAATGTGAGGAACATGTGTTTTTTTAGCCAAATTTTGAGGTTTGCAAAGGATTCTGGGTAACAGAACCTGGTCAGAGCACCACAAGTCACCCTATCTTGGATTCCCTTAGTTCTCTAGTTTTCAGAAATGCACAGGTTTGGTAGGTTTCCCTAGGTGCCGGCTGAGCTAGAGGCCAAAATCTACAGGTAGGCACTTTGCAAAAAACACCTCTGTTTTCTTTAAAAAAATGGGATGTGTCCACGTTGCGTTTTGGGGCATTTCCTGTCGCGGGCGCTAGGCCTACCCACACAAGTGAGGTATCATGTTTATCAGGAGACTTGGGGGAACGCTGGGTGGAAGGAAATTTGTGCCTCCTCTCAGATTCCAGAACTTTCTGCCACAGAAATGTGAGGAACATGTGTTTTTTTAGCCAAATGTTGAGGTTTGCAAAGGATTCTGGGTAACAGAACCTGGTCAGAGCCCCACAAGTCACCCCATGTTGGATTCCCCTAGGTCTCTAGTTTTCAAAAATGCACAAGTTTGGTAGGTTTCCCTAGGTGCCGGCTGAGCTAGAGATCAAAATCTACAGGTAGGCACTTTGCAAAATACAGCTCTGTTTTCTGTCCAAAAATGGGATGTGTCCACGTTGTGCTTTGGGGCATTTCCTGTCGCAGGTGCAAGGCCTACCCACACAAGTGAGGTATCATTTTTATCGGGAGACTTGGGGGAACGCTGGGTGGAAGGAAATTTGTGCCTCCTCTCAGATTCCAGAACTTTCTGCCACAGAAATGTGAGTAACATGTGTTTTTTTAGCCAAATTTTGAGGTTTGCAAAGGATTCTGGGTAACGGAACCTGGTCAGAGCCCCACAAGTCTCCCCATCTTGAATTCTCCTAGGTCTCAGGTTTTCAAGAATGCACAGGTTTGGTAGGTTTCCCTAGGTGCCGGCTGAGCTAGAGGCCAAAATCTACAGGTAGGCACTTTGCAAAAAACACCTCTGTTTTCTTTCAAAAAATGGGATGTATCCACGTTGCGTTTTGGGGCATTTCCTGTCGCGGGCGCTAGGCCTATCCACACAAGTGAGGTATCATTTTTATCGGGAGACTTGGGGGAACGCTGGGTGGAAGGAAATTTGTGGCTCCTCTCTGATTCCAGAACTTTCTGTCACCGAAATGTGAGGAAAATGTGTTTGTTTAGCCAAATTTTGAGGTTTGCAAAGGATTCTGGGTAACAGAACCTGGTCAGAGCCCCACAAGTCACCCCATCTTGTATTCCCCTAGGTCTCTATTTTTCAAAAATGCACAGGTTTGGTAGGTTTCCCTAGGTGCCGGCTGAGCTAGAGGCCAAAATCTACAGGTAGGCACTTTGCAAAAAACACCCCTGTTTTCTTTCAAAAAATGGGATGTGTCCACGTTGCGTTTTGGGGCATTTCCTGTCGTGGGCGCTAGGCCTACCCACACAAGTGAGGTATCATTTTTATCAGGAGACTTGGGGGAACTCTGGGTGGAAGGAAATTTGTCCCTCCTCTCAGATTCCAGAACTTTCTGCCACAGAAATGTGAGGAACATGTGTTTTTTTAGCCAAATTTTGAGGTTTGCAAAGGATTCTGGGTAACAGAACCTGGTCAGAGCCCCACAAGTCACCCCATCTTGTATTCCCCTAGGTCTCTAGTTTTCACAAATGCACAGGTTTGGTAGGTTTCCCTAGGTGACGGCTGAGCTAGAGGCCAAAATCTACAGGTAGGCACTTTGCAAAAACCACCTCTGTTTTCTTTCAAAAAATGGGATGTGTCCACGTTGTGCTTTGGGGCATTTCCTGTCGCAGGTGCTAGGCCTACCCACACAAGTGAGGTATCATTTTTATCGGGAGACTTGGGGGAACGCTGGGTGGAAGGAAATTTGTGCCTCCTCTCAGATTCCAGAACTTTCTGCCACAGAAATGTGAGGAACATGTGTTTTTTTAGCCAAATTTTGAGGTTTGCAAAGGATTCTGGGTAACAGAACCTGGTCAGAGCACCACAAGTCACCCCATATTGGAATCCCTTAGGTCTCTAGTTTTCAGAAATGCACAGGTTTGGTAGGTTTCCCTAGGTGCCGCTGAGCTAGAGGCCAAAATCTACAGGTAGGCACTTTGCAAAAAACACCTCTGTTTTCTTTAAAAAAATGGGATGTGTCCACGTTGCGTTTTGGGGCATTTCCTGTCGCAGGCGCTAGGCCTACCCACACAAGTGAGGTATCATTTTTATCAGGAGACTTGGGGGAACGCTGGGTGGAAGGAAATTTGTGCCTCCTCTCAGATTCCAGAACTTTCTGCCACAGAAATGTGATTAACATGTGTTTTTTTAGCCAAATTTTGAGATTTGCAAAGGATTCTGGGTAACAGAACCTGGTCAGAGCCCCACAAGTCACCCCATGTTGGATTCCCCTAGGTCTCTAGTTTTCAAAAATGCACAGGTTTGGTAGGTTTCCCTAGGTGCCAGCTGAGCTAGAGGCCAAAATCTACAGGTAGGCACTTTGCAAATAACACCCCTGTTTTCTTTCAAAAAATGGGATGTGTCCACGTTGCGTTTTGGGCATTTCCTGTCGTGGGCGCTAGGCCTACCCACACAAGTGAGGTATCATTTTTATCAGGAGACTTGGGGGAACGCTGGGTGGAAGGAAATTTGTGCCTCCTCTCAGATTCCAGAACTTTCTGACACAGAAATGTGAGGAACATGTGTTTTTTTAGCCAAATTTTGAGGTTTGCAAAGGATTCTGGGTAACAGAACCTGGTCAGAGCCCCACAAGTCACCCCATCTTGGATTCCCCTAGGTCTCTAGTTTTAAAAAATGCACAGGTTTTGTAGGTTTCGCTAGGTGCCGGCTGAGCTAGAGGCCAAAATCTACAGGTAGGCACTTTGCAAAAAACACCTCTGTTTTCTTTCAAAAAATGGGATGAGTCCACGTTGCGTTTTGGGGCATTTCCTGTCGCGGGCCCTAGGCCTACCCACACAAGTGTGGTATCATTTTTATCAGGAGACTTAGGGGAACTCTGGGTGGAAGGAAATTTGTGCCTCCTCTCTGATTCCAGAACTTTCTGTCACCGAAATATGAGGAAAATGTGTTTGTTTAGCCAGATTTTGAGGTTTGCAAAGGATTCTGGGTAACAGAACCTGGTCAGAGCCCCACAAGTCACCCCATCTTGTATTCCCCTAGGTCTCTAGTTTTCAAAAATGCACAGGTTTGGTAGGTTTCCCTAGGTGCCGGCTGAGCTAGAGGCCAAAATCTACAGGTAGGCACTTTGCAAAAAACACCTCTGTTTTCTTTAAAAAAATGGGATGTGTCCACGTTGTGCTTTGGGGCATTTCCTGTCGCAGGTGCAAGGCCTACCCACACAAGTGAGGTATCATTTTTATCGGGAGACTTGGGGGAACGCTGGGTGGAAGGAAATTTGTGCCTCCTCTCAGATTCCAGAACTTTCTGCCACAGAAATGTGAGTAACATGTGTTTTTTTAGCCAAATTTTGAGGTTTGCAAAGGATTCTGGGTAACGGAACCTGGTCAGAGCCCCACAAGTCTCCCCATCTTGAATTCTCCTAGGTCTCAGGTTTTCAAGAATGCACAGGTTTGGTAGGTTTCCCTAGGTGCCGGCTGAGCTAGAGGCCAAAATCTACAGGTAGGCACTTTGCAAAAAACACCTCTGTTTTCTTTCAAAAAATGGGATGTATCCACGTTGCGTTTTGGGGCATTTCCTGTCGCGGGCGCTAGGCCTATCCACACAAGTGAGGTATCATTTTTATCGGGAGACTTGGGGGAACGCTGGGTGGAAGGAAATTTGTGGCTCCTCTCTGATTCCAGAACTTTCTGTCACCGAAATGTGAGGAAAATGTGTTTGTTTAGCCAAATTTTGAGGTTTGCAAAGGATTCTGGGTAACAGAACCTGGTCAGAGCCCCACAAGTCACCCCATCTTGTATTCCCCTAGGTCTCTATTTTTCAAAAATGCACAGGTTTGGTAGGTTTCCCTAGGTGCCGGCTGAGCTAGAGGCCAAAATCTACAGGTAGGCACTTTGCAAAAAACACCCCTGTTTTCTTTCAAAAAATGGGATGTGTCCACGTTGCGCTTTGGGGCATTTCCTGTCGTAGGTGCTAGGCCCACCCACACAAGTGAGGTATCATTTTTATCGGGAGACTTGGGGGAACGCTGGGTGGAAGGAAATTTGTGCCTCCTCTCAGATTCCAGAACTTTCTGCCACAGAAATGTGAGGTACATGTGTTTTTTTAGCCATATTTTGAGGTTTGCAAAGGATTCTGGGTAACAGAACCTGGTCAGAGCCCCACAAATCACCCCATGTTGGATTCCCCTAGGTCTCTAGTTTTCAAAAATGCACAGGTTTGGTAGGTTTCCCTAGGTGCCGGCTGAGCTAGAGGCCAAAATCTACAGGTAGGCACTTTGCAAAATACAGCTCTGTTTTCTGTCCAAAAATGGGATGTGTCCACGTTGTGCTTTGGGGCATTTCCTGTCGCAGGTGCTAGGCCTACCCACACAAGTGAGGTATCATTTGTATCGGGAGACTTGGGGAAACGCTGGGTGGAAGGAAATTTGTGCCTCCTCTCAGATTCCAGAACTTTCTGCCACAGAAATGTGAGGAACATGTGTTTTTTTAGCCAAATTTTGAGGTTTGCAAAGGATTCTGGGTAACAGAACCTGGTCAGAGCACCACAAGTCACCCTATCTTGGATTCCCTTAGTTCTCTAGTTTTCAGAAATGCACAGGTTTGGTAGGTTTCCCTAGGTGCCGGCTGAGCTAGAGGCCAAAATCTACAGGTAGGCACTTTGCAAAAAACACCTCTGTTTTCTTTAAAAAAATGGGATGTGTCCACGTTGCGTTTTGGGGCATTTCCTGTCGCGGGCGCTAGGCCTACCCACACAAGTGAGGTATCATGTTTATCAGGAGACTTGGGGGAACGCTGGGTGGAAGGAAATTTGTGCCTCCTCTCAGATTCCAGAACTTTCTGCCACAGAAATGTGAGGAACATGTGTTTTTTTAGCCAAATGTTGAGGTTTGCAAAGGATTCTGGGTAACAGAACCTGGTCAGAGCCCCACAAGTCACCCCATGTTGGATTCCCCTAGGTCTCTAGTTTTCAAAAATGCACAAGTTTGGTAGGTTTCCCTAGGTGCCGGCTGAGCTAGAGATCAAAATCTACAGGTAGGCACTTTGCAAAATACAGCTCTGTTTTCTGTCCAAAAATGGGATGTGTCCACGTTGTGCTTTGGGGCATTTCCTGTCGCAGGTGCAAGGCCTACCCACACAAGTGAGGTATCATTTTTATCGGGAGACTTGGGGGAACGCTGGGTGGAAGGAAATTTGTGCCTCCTCTCAGATTCCAGAACTTTCTGCCACAGAAATGTGAGTAACATGTGTTTTTTTAGCCAAATTTTGAGGTTTGCAAAGGATTCTGGGTAACGGAACCTGGTCAGAGCCCCACAAGTCTCCCCATCTTGAATTCTCCTAGGTCTCAGGTTTTCAAGAATGCACAGGTTTGGTAGGTTTCCCTAGGTGCCGGCTGAGCTAGAGGCCAAAATCTACAGGTAGGCACTTTGCAAAAAACACCTCTGTTTTCTTTCAAAAAATGGGATGTATCCACGTTGCGTTTTGGGGCATTTCCTGTCGCGGGCGCTAGGCCTATCCACACAAGTGAGGTATCATTTTTATCGGGAGACTTGGGGGAACGCTGGGTGGAAGGAAATTTGTGGCTCCTCTCTGATTCCAGAACTTTCTGTCACCGAAATGTGAGGAAAATGTGTTTGTTTAGCCAAATTTTGAGGTTTGCAAAGGATTCTGGGTAACAGAACCTGGTCAGAGCCCCACAAGTCACCCCATCTTGTATTCCCCTAGGTCTCTATTTTTCAAAAATGCACAGGTTTGGTAGGTTTCCCTAGGTGCCGGCTGAGCTAGAGGCCAAAATCTACAGGTAGGCACTTTGCAAAAAACACCCCTGTTTTCTTTCAAAAAATGGGATGTGTCCACGTTGCGTTTTGGGGCATTTCCTGTCGTGGGCGCTAGGCCTACCCACACAAGTGAGGTATCATTTTTATCAGGAGACTTGGGGGAACTCTGGGTGGAAGGAAATTTGTCCCTCCTCTCAGATTCCAGAACTTTCTGCCACAGAAATGTGAGGAACATGTGTTTTTTTAGCCAAATTTTGAGGTTTGCAAAGGATTCTGGGTAACAGAACCTGGTCAGAGCCCCACAAGTCACCCCATCTTGTATTCCCCTAGGTCTCTAGTTTTCACAAATGCACAGGTTTGGTAGGTTTCCCTAGGTGACGGCTGAGCTAGAGGCCAAAATCTACAGGTAGGCACTTTGCAAAAACCACCTCTGTTTTCTTTCAAAAAATGGGATGTGTCCACGTTGTGCTTTGGGGCATTTCCTGTCGCAGGTGCTAGGCCTACCCACACAAGTGAGGTATCATTTTTATCGGGAGACTTGGGGGAACGCTGGGTGGAAGGAAATTTGTGCCTTCTCTCAGATTCCAGAACTTTCTGCCACAGAAATGTGAGGAACATGTGTTTTTTTTAGCCAAATTTTGAGGTTTGCAAAGGATTCTGGGTAACAGAACCTGGTCAGAGCCCCACAAGTCCCCCCATATTGGATTCCCTTAGGTCTCTAGTTTTCAGAAATGCACAGGTTTGGTAGGTTTCCCTAGGTGCCGGCTGAGCTAGAGGCCAAAATCTACAGGTAGGCACTTTGCAAAAAACACCTCTGTTTTCTTTAAAAAAATGGGATGTGTCCACGTTGCGTTTTGGGGCATTTCCTGTCGCAGGCGCTAGGCCTACCCACACAAGTGAGGTATCATTTTTATCAGGAGACTTGGGGGAACGCTGGGTGGAAGGAAATTTGTGCCTCCTCTCAGATTCCAGAACTTTCTGCCACAGAAATGTGATTAACATGTGTTTTTTTAGCCAAATTTTGAGATTTGCAAAGGATTCTGGGTAACAGAACCTGGTCAGAGCCCCACAAGTCACCCCATGTTGGATTCCCCTAGGTCTCTAGTTTTCAAAAATGCACAGGTTTGGTAGGTTTCCCTAGGTGCCGGCTGAGCTAGAGGCCAAAATCTACAGGTAGGCACTTTGCAAAAAACACCCCTGTTTTCTTTCAAAAAATGGGATGTGTCCACGTTGCGTTTTGGGGCATTTCCTGTCGTGGGCGCTAGGCCTACCCACACAAGTGAGGTATCATTTTTATCAGGAGACTTGGGGGAACGCTGGGTGGAAGGAAATTTGTGCCTCCTCTCAGATTCCAGAACTTTCTGACACAGAAATGTGAGGAACATGTGTTTTTTTAGCCAAATTTTGAGGTTTGCAAAGGATTCTGGGTAACAGAACCTGGTCAGAGCCCCACAAGTCACCCCATCTTGTATTCCCCTACGTCTCTAGTTTTCACAAATGCACAGGTTTGGTAGGTTTCCCTAGGTGACGGCTGAGCTAGAGGCCAAAATCTACAGGTAGGCACTTTGCAAAAAACTCCTCTGTTTTCTTTCAAAAAATGGGATGTGTCCACGTTGTGCTTTGGGGCATTTCCTGTCGCAGGTGCTAGGCCTACCCACACAAGTGAGGTATCATTTTTATCGGGAGACTTGGGGGAACGCTGGGTGGAAGGAAATTTGTGCCTCCTCTCAGATTCCAGAACTTTCTGCCACAGAAATGTGAGGAACATGTGTTTTTTTAGCCAAATTTTGAGGTTTGCAAAGGATTCTGGGTAACAGAACCTGGTCAGAGCCCCACAAGTCACCCCATCTTGTATTCCCCTAGGTCTCTAGTTTTAAAAAATGCACAGGTTTGGTAGGTTTCCCTAGGTGCCGGCTGAGCTAGAGGCCAAAATCTACAGGTATGCACTTTGCAAAAAACACCCCTGTTTTCTTTCAAAAAATGGGATGTGTCCACGTTGCGTTTTGGGGCATTTCCTGTCGCGGGCGCTAGGCCTACCCACACAAGTGAGGTTTCATTTTTATCAGGAGACTTGGGGGAACGCTGGGTGGAAGGAAATTTGTGCCTCCTCTCAGATTCCAGAACTTTCTGCCACAGAAATGTGAGGAACATGTGTTTTTTTAGGCACATTTTGAGGTTTGCAAAGGATTCTGCGTAACAGAACCTGGTCAGAGCCCCACAAGTCACCCCATCTTGGATTCCCCTAGGTCTCTAGTTTTAAAAAATGCACAGGTTTGGTAGGTTTCCCTAGGTGCAGGCTGAGCTAGAGGCCAAAATCTACAGGTAGGCACTTTGCAAAAAACACCTCTGTTTTCTTTCAAAAAATGGGATGTGTCCACGTTGCGTTTTGGGGCATTTCCTGTCGCGGGCGCTAGGCCTACCGACACAAGTGAGGTATCATTTTTATCAGGAGACTTGGGGGAACGCTGGGTGGAAGGAAATTTGTGCCTCCTCTCAGATTCCAGAACTTTCTGACACAGAAATGTGAGGAACATGTGTTTTTTTTGCCAAATTTTGAGGTTTGCAAAGGATTCTGGGTAACAGAACCTGGTCAGAGCCCCACAAGTCACCCCATCTTGGATTCCCCTATGTCTCTAGTTTTAAAAAATGCACAGGTTTTGTAGGTTTCCCTAGGTGCCGGCTGAGCTAGAGGCCAAAATCTACAGGTAGGCACTTTGCAAAAAACACCTCTGTTTTCTTTCAAAAAATGGGATGAGTCCACGTTGCGTTTTGGGGCATTTCCTGTCGCGGGCCCTAGGCCTACCCACACAAGTGTGGTATCATTTTTATCAGGAGACTTAGGGGAACTCTGGGTGGAAGGAAATTTGTGCCTCCTCTCAGATTCCAGAACTTTCTGCCACAGAAATGTGATTAACATGTGTTTTTTTAGCCAAATTTTGAGATTTGCAAAGGATTCTGGGTAACAGAACCTGGTCAGAGCCCCACAAGTCACCCCATATTGGAATCCCTTAGGTCTCTAGTTTTCAGAAATGCACAGGTTTGGTAGGTTTCCCTAGGTGCCGGCTGAGCTAGAGGCCAAAATCTACAGGTAGGCACTTTGCAAAAAACACCTCTGTTTTCTTTAAAAAAATGGGATGTGTCCACGTTGCGTTTTGGGGCATTTCCTGTCGCAGGCGCTAGGCCTACCCACACAAGTGAGGTATCATTTTTATCAGGAGACTTGGGGGAACGCTGGGTGGAAGGAAATTTGTGCCTCCTCTCAGATTCCAGAACTTTCTGCCACAGAAATGTGATTAACATGTGTTTTTTTAGCCAAATTTTGAGATTTGCAAAGGATTCTGGGTAACAGAACCTGGTCAGAGCCCCACAAGTCACCCCATGTTGGATTCCCCTAGGTCTCTAGTTTTCAAAAATGCACAGGTTTGGTAGGTTTCCCTAGGTGCCAGCTGAGCTAGAGGCCAAAATCTACAGGTAGGCACTTTGCAAATAACACCCCTGTTTTCTTTCAAAAAATGGGATGTGTCCACGTTGCGTTTTGGGCATTTCCTGTCGTGGGCGCTAGGCCTACCCACACAAGTGAGGTATCATTTTTATCAGGAGACTTGGGGGAACGCTGGGTGGAAGGAAATTTGTGCCTCCTCTCAGATTCCAGAACTTTCTGACACAGAAATGTGAGGAACATGTGTTTTTTTAGCCAAATTTTGAGGTTTGCAAAGGATTCTGGGTAACAGAACCTGGTCAGAGCCCCACAAGTCACCCCATCTTGGATTCCCCTAGGTCTCTAGTTTTAAAAAATGCACAGGTTTTGTAGGTTTCGCTAGGTGCCGGCTGAGCTAGAGGCCAAAATCTACAGGTAGGCACTTTGCAAAAAACACCTCTGTTTTCTTTCAAAAAATGGGATGAGTCCACGTTGCGTTTTGGGGCATTTCCTGTCGCGGGCCCTAGGCCTACCCACACAAGTGTGGTATCATTTTTATCAGGAGACTTAGGGGAACTCTGGGTGGAAGGAAATTTGTGCCTCCTCTCTGATTCCAGAACTTTCTGTCACCGAAATATGAGGAAAATGTGTTTGTTTAGCCAGATTTTGAGGTTTGCAAAGGATTCTGGGTAACAGAACCTGGTCAGAGCCCCACAAGTCACCCCATCTTGTATTCCCCTAGGTCTCTAGTTTTCAAAAATGCACAGGTTTGGTAGGTTTCCCTAGGTGCCGGCTGAGCTAGAGGCCAAAATCTACAGGTAGGCACTTTGCAAAAAACACCTCTGTTTTCTTTCAAAGAATGGGATGTGTCCACGTTGCGTTTTGGGGTATTTCCTATCGCGGGCGCTAGGCCTACCCACACAAGTGAGGTATCATTTTTATCAGGAGACTTGGGGGAACTCTGGGTGGAAGGAAATTTGTGCCTCCTCTCAGATTCCAGAACTTTCTGACACAGAAATGTGAGGAACATGTGTTTTTTTAGCCAAATTTTGAGGTTTGCAAAGGATTCTGGGTAACAGAACCTGGTCAGAGCCCCACAAGTCACCCCATCTTGGATTCCCCTAGGTCTCTAGTTTTAAAAAATGCACAGGTTTGGTAGGTTTCCCTAGGTGCCGGCTGAGCTAGAGGCCAAAATCTACAGGTAGGCACTTTGCAAAAAACACCTCTGTTTTCTTTCAAAAAATGGGATGTGTCCACGTTGCGTTTTGGGGCATTTCCTGTGTTCGGGCGCTAGGCCTACCCACACAAGTGAGGTATCATTTTTATCGGGAGACTTGGGGGAACGCTGGGTGGAAGGAAATTTGTGCCTCCTCTCAGATTCCAGAACTTTCTGCCACAGAAATGTGAGGAACATGTGTTTTTTTAGCCAAATTTTGAGGTTTGCAAAGGATTTTGGGTAACGGAACCTGGTCAGAGCCCCACAAGTCACCATATCTTGGATTCCCCTAGGTCTCAGGTTTTCAAGAATGCACAGGTTTGGTAGGTTTCCCTAGGTGCCGGCTGAGCTAGAGGCCAAAATCTACAGGTAGGCACTTTGCAAAAAACACCTCTGTTTTCTTTAAAAAAATGGGATGTGTCCACGTTGCGTTTTGGGGCATTTCCTGTCGCGGGCGGTATGCCTACCCACACAAGTGAGGTATCATTTTTATCGGGAGACTTGGGGGAACGCTGGGTGGAAGGAAATTTGTGCCTCCTCTCAGATTCCAGAACTTTCTGCCACAGAAATGTGAGGAACATGTGTTTTTTTAGCCAAATTTTGAGGTTTGCAAAGGATTTTGGGTAACGGAACCTGGTCAGAGCCCCACAAGTCACCACATCTTGGATTCCCCTAGGTCTCAGGTTTTCAAGAATGCACAGGTTTGGTAGGTTTCCCTAGGTGCCGGCTGAGCTAGAGGCCAAAATCTACAGGTAGGCACTTTGCAAAAAACACCTCTGTTTTCTTTCAAAAAATGGGATGTGTCCACGTTGCGTTTTGGGGCATTTCCTGTCGCGGGCGCTAGGCCTACCCACACAAGTGAGGTATCATTTTTATCGGGAGACTTGGGGGAACGCTGGGTGGAAGGAAATTTGTGCCTCCTCTCAGATTCCAGAACTTTCTGCCACAGAAATGTGAGGAACATGTGTTTTTTTAGCCAAATTTTGAGGTTTGCAAAGGATTCTGGGTAACAGAACCTGGTCAGAGCCCCACAAATCACCCCATCTTGGATTCCCCTAGGTCTCTAGTTTTAAAAAATGCACAGGTTTGGTAGGTTTCCCTAGGTGCCGGCTGAGCTAGAGGCCAAAATCTACAGGTAGGCACTTTGCAAAAAACACCCCTGTTTTATTTAAAAAAATGGGATGTGTCCACGTTGCGTTTTGGGGCATTTCCTGTCGCGGGCGCTAGGCCTACCCACACAAGTGAGGTATCATTTTTATCAGGAGACTTGGGGGAACTCTGGGTGGAAGGAAATTTGTGCCTCCTCTCAGATTCCAGAACTTTCTGCCACAGAAATGTGAGGAACATGTGTTTTTTTAGCCAAATTTTGAGGTTTGCAAAGGATTCTGGGTAACAGAACCTGGTCAGAGCCCCACAAGTCACCCCGTCTTGTATTCCCCTAGGTCTCTAGTTTTCACAAATGCACAGGTTTGGTAGGTTTCCCTAGGTGCCGGCTGAGCTAGAGGCCAAAATCTACAGGTAGGCACTTTGCAAAAAACACCTCTGTTTTCTTTCAAAAAATGGGATGTGTCCACGTTGCGTTTTGGGGCATTTCCTGTCGCGGGCGCTAGGCCTACCCACACAAGTGAGGTATCATTTTTATCAGGAGACTTGGGGGAACGCTGGGTGGAAGGAAATTTGTGCCTCCTCTCAGATTCCAGAACTTTCTGCCACAGAAATGTGAGGAACATGTGTTTTTTTAGCCAAATTTTGAGGTTTGCAAAGGATTCTGGGTAACAGAACCTGGTCAGAGCCCCACAAGTCACCCCATCTTGGATTCCCCTAGGTCTCTAGTTTTAAAAAATGCACAGGTTTGGTAGGTTTCCCTAGGTGCCAGTTGAGCTAGAGGCCAAAATCTACAGGTAGGCACTTTGCAAAAAACACCTCTGTTTTCTTTCAAAAAATGGGATGTGTCCACGTTGCGTTTTGGGGCATTTCCTGTCTCGGGCGCTAGGCCTACCGACACAAGTGAGGTATCATTTTTATCGGGACACTTGGGGGAACGCTGGGTGGAAGGAAATTTGTGCCTCCTCTCAGATTCCAGAACTTTCTGCTACAGAAATGTGAGGAACATGTGTTTTTTTAGCCAAATTTTGAGGTTTGCAAAGGATTCTGGGTAACAGAACCTGGTCAGAGCCCCACAAGTCACCCCATCTTGGATTCCCCTAGGTTTCAGGTTTTCAAGAATGCACAGGTTTGGTAGGTTTCCCTAGGTGCCGGCTGAGCTAGAGGCCAAAATCTACAGGTAGGCACTTTGCAAAAAACACCTCTGTTTTCTTTCAAAAAATGGGATGTGTCCACGTTGCGCTTTGGGGCATTTCCTGTCGTAGGTGCTAGGCCCACCCACACAAGTGAGGTATCATTTTTATCGGGAGACTTGGGGGAACGCTGGGTGGAAGGAAATTTGTGCCTCCTCTCAGATTCCAGAACTTTCTGCCACAGAAATGTGAGGAACATGTGTTTTTTTAGCCAAATTTTGAGGTTTGCAAAGGATTCTGGGTAACAGAACCTGGTCAGAGCCCCACAAGTCACCCCATCTTGTATTCCCCTAGGTCTCTAGTTTTCACAAATGCACAGGTTTGGTAGGTTTCCATAGGTGACGGCTGAGCTAGAGGCTAAAATCTACAGGTAGGCACTTTGCAAAAAACACCTCTGTTTTCTTTCAAAAAATGGGATGTGTCCACGTTGTGCTTTGGGGCATTTCCTGTCGCAGGTGCTAGGCCTACCCACACAAGTGAGGTATCATTTTTATCGGGAGACGTGGGGGAACGCTGGGTGGAAGGAAATTTGTGCCTCCTCTCAGATTCCAGAACTTTCTGCCACAGAAATGTGAGGAACATGTGTTTTTTTAGCCACATTTTGAGGTTTGCAAAGGATTCTGGGTAACAGAACCTGGTCAGAGCCCCACAAGTCACCCCATATTGGATTCCCTTAGGTCTCTAGTTTTCAGAAATGCACAGGTTTGGTAGGTTTCCCTAGGTGCCGGCTGAGCTAGAGGCCAAAATCTACAGGTAGGCACTTTGCAAAAAACACCTCTGTTTTCTTTAAAAAAATGGGATGTGTCCACGTTGCGTTTTGGGGCATTTCCTGTCGCAGCCGCTAGGCCTACCCACACAAGTGAGGTATCATTTTTATCAGGAGACTTGGGGGAACGCTGGGTGGAAGGAAATTTGTGCCTCCTCTCAGATTCCAGAACTTTCTGCCACAGAAATGTGATTAACATGTGTTTTTTTAGCCAAATTTTGAGATTTGCAAAGGATTCTGGGTAACAGAACCTGGTCAGAGCCCCACAAGTCACCCCATGATGGATTCCCCTAGGTCTCTAGTTTTCAAAAATGCACAGGTTTGGTAGGTTTCCCTAGGTGCCGGCTGAGCTAGAGGCCAAAATCTACAGGTAGGCACTTTGCAAAAAACACCCCTGTTTTATTTCAAAAAATGGGATGTGTCCACGTTGCGTTTTGGGGCATTTCCTGTCGCGGGCGCTAGGCCTACCCACACAAGTGAGGTATCATTTTTATCAGGAGACTTGGGGGAACTCTGGGTGGAAGGAAATTTGTGCCTCCTCTCAGATTCCAGAACTTTCTGCCACAGAAATGTGAGGAACATGTGTTTTTTTAGCCAAATTTTGAGGTTTGCAAAGGATTCTGGGTAACAGAACCTGGTCAGAGCCCCACAAGTCACCCCATCTTGTATTCCCCTAGGTCTCTAGTTTTCACAAATGCACAGGTTTGGTAGGTTTCCCTAGGTGCCGGCTGAGCTAGAGGCCAAAATCTACAGGTAGGCACTTTGCAAAAAACACCCCTGTTTTATTTAAAAAAATGGGATGTGTCCACGTTCCGTTTTGGGGCATTTCCTGTCGCGGGCGCTAGGCCTACCCACACAAGTGAGGTATCATTTTTATCAGGAGACTTGGGGGAACGCTGGGTGGAAGGAAATTTGTGCCTCCTCTCAGATTCCAGAACTTTCTGCCACAGAAATGTGAGGAACATGTGTTTTTTTAGCCAAATTTTGAGGTTTGCAAAGGATTCTGGGTAACAGAACCTGGTCAGAGCCCCACAAGTCACCCCATCTTGGATTCCCCTAGGTCTCTAGTTTTAAAAAATGCACAGGTTTGGTAGGTTTCCCTAGGTGCCGGCTGAGCTAGAGGCCAAAATCTACAGGTAGGCACTTTGCAAAAAACACCTCTGTTTTCTTTCAAAAAATGGGATGTGTCCACGTTGCGTTTTGGGGCATTTCCTGTCTCGGGCGCTAGGCCTACCGACACAAGTGAGGTATCATTTTTATCGGGACACTTGGGGGAACGCTGGGTGGAAGGAAATTTGTGCCTCCTCTCAGATTCCAGAACTTTCTGCTACAGAAATGTGAGGAACATGTGTTTTTTTAGCCAAATTTTGAGGTTTGCAAAGGATTCTGGGTAACAGAACCTGGTCAGAGCCCCACAAGTCACCCCATCTTGGATTCCCCTAGGTTTCAGGTTTTCAAGAATGCACAGGTTTGGTAGGTTTCCCTAGGTGCCGGCTGAGCTAGAGGCCAAAATCTACAGGTAGGCACTTTGCAAAAAACACCTCTGTTTTCTTTCAAAAAATGGGATGTGTCCACGTTGCGCTTTGGGGCATTTCCTGTCGTAGGTGCTAGGCCCACCCACACAAGTGAGGTATCATTTTTATCGGGAGACTTGGGGGAACGCTGGGTGGAAGGAAATTTGTGCCTCCTCTCAGATTCCAGAACTTTCTGCCACAGAAATGTGAGGAACATGTGTTTTTTTAGCCAAATTTTGAGGTTTGCAAAGGATTCTGGGTAACAGAACCTGGTCAGAGCCCCACAAGTCACCCCATCTTGTATTCCCCTAGGTCTCTAGTTTTCACAAATGCACAGGTTTGGTAGGTTTCCCTAGGTGACGGCTGAGCTAGAGGCCAAAATCTACAGGTAGGCACTTTGCAAAAAACACCTCTGTTTTCTTTAAAAAAATGGGATGTGTCCACGTTGTGCTTTGGGGCATTTCCTGTCGCAGGTGCTAGGCCTACCCACACAAGTGAGGTATCATTTTTATCGGGAGACTTGGGGGAACGCTGGGTGGAAGGAAATTTGTGCCTCCTCTCAGATTCCAGAACTTTCTGCCACAGAAATGTGAGGAACATGTGCTTTTTTAGCCAAATTTTGAGGTTTGCAAAGGATTCTGGGTAACAGAACCTGGTCAGAGCCCCACAAGTCACCCCATATTGGATTCCCTTAGGTCTCTAGTTTTCAGAAATGCAAAGGTTTGGTAGGTTTCCCTAGGTGCCGGCTGAGCTAGAGGCCAAAATCTACAGGTAGGCCCTTTGCAAAAAACACCTCTGTTTTCTTTAAAAAAATGGGATGTGTCCACGTTGCGTTTTGGGGCATTTCCTGTCGCAGGCGCTAGGCCTACCCACACAAGTGAGGTATAATTTTTATCAGGAGACTTGGGGGAACGCTGGGTGGAAGGAAATTTGTGCCTCCTCTCAGATTCCAGAACTTTCTGCCACAGAAATGTGATTAACATGTGTTTTTTTAGCCAAATTTTGAGATTTGCAAAGGATTCTGGGTAACAGAACCTGGTCAGAGCCCCACAAGTCACCCCATGTTGGATTCCCCTAGGTCTCTAGTTTTCAAAAATGCACAGGTTTGGTAGGTTTCCCTAGGTGCCGGCTGAGCTAGAGGCCAAAATCTACAGGTAGGCACTTTGCAAAAAACACCCCTGTTTTCTTTCAAAAAATGGGATGTGTCCACGTTGCGTTTTGGGGCATTTCCTGTCGTGGGCGCTAGGCCTACCCACACAAGTGAGGTATCATTTTTATCAGGAGACTTGGGGGAACGCTGGGTGGAAGGAAATTTGTGCCTCCTCTCAGATTCCAGAACTTTCTGACACAGAAATGTGAGGAACATGTGTTTTTTTAGCCAAATTTTGAGGTTTGCAAAGGATTCTGGGTAACAGAACCTGGTCAGAGCCCCACAAGTCACCCCATCTTGGATTCCCCTAGGTCTCTAGTTTTAAAAAATGCACAGGTTTGGTAGGTTTCCCTAGGTGCCGGCTGAGCTAGAGGCCAAAATCTACAGGTAGGCACTTTGCAAAAAACACCTCTGTTTTCTTTCAAAAAATGGGATGTGTCCACGTTGCGTTTTGGGGCATTTCCTGTCGCGGGCGCTAGGCCTACCCACACAAGTGAGGTATCATTTTTATCAGGAGACTTAGGGGAACTCTGGGTGGAAGGAAATTTGTGCCTCCTCTCTGATTCCAGAACTTTCTGTCACCGAAATATGAGGAAAATGTGTTTGTTTAGCCAGATTTTGAGGTTTGCAAAGGATTCTGGGTAACAGAACCTGGTCAGAGCCCCACAAGTCACCCCATCTTGTATTCCCCTAGGTCTCTAGTTTTCAAAAATGCACAGGTTTGGTAGGTTTCCCTAGGTGCCGGCTGAGCTAGAGGCCAAAATCTACAGGTAGGCACTTTGCAAAAAACACCCCTGTTTTCTTTCAAAAAATGGGATGTGTCCACGTTGCGTTTTGGGGCATTTCCTGTCGCGGGCGCTAGGCCTACCCACACAAGTGAGGTATCATTTTTATCAGGAGACTTGGGGGAACTCTGGGTGGAAGGAAATTTGTGCCTCCTCTCAGATTCCAGAACTTTCTGCCACAGAAATGTGAGGAACATGTGTTTTTTTAGCCAAATTTTGAGGTTTGCAAAGGATTCTGGGTAACAGAACCTGGTCAGAGCCCCACAAGTCACCCCATCTTGTATTCCCCTAGGTCTCTAGTTTTCACAAATGCACAGGTTTGGTAGGTTTCCCTAGGTGCCGGCTGAGCTAGAGGCCAAAATCTACAGGTAGGCACTTTGCAAAAAACACCCCTGTTTTCTTTCAAAAAATGGGATGTGTCCACGTTGCGTTTTGGGGCATTTCCTGTCGTGGGCGCTAGGCCTACCCACACAAGTGAGGTATCATTTTTATCAGGAGACTTGGGGGAACGCTGGGTGGAAGGAAATTTGTGCCTCCTCTCAGATTCCAGAACTTTCTGACACAGAAATGTGAGGAACATGTGTTTTTTTAGCCAAATTTTGAGGTTTGCAAAGGATTCTGGGTAACAGAACCTGGTCAGAGCCCCACAAGTCACCCCATCTTGGATTCCCCTAGGTCTCTAGTTTTAAAAAATGCACAGGTTTGGTAGGTTTCCCTAGGTGCCGGCTGAGCTAGAGGCCAAAATCTACAGGTAGGCACTTTGCAAAAAACACCTCTGTTTTCTTTCAAAAAATGGGATGTGTCCACGTTGCGTTTTGGGGCATTTCCTGTCGCGGGCGCTAGGCCTACCCACACAAGTGAGGTATCATTTTTATCGGGAGACTTGGGGGAACGCTGGGTGGAAGGAAATTTGTGCCTCCTCTCAGATTCCAGAACTTTCTGCCACAGAAATGTGAGGAACATGTGTTTTTTTAGCCAAATTTTGATGTTTGCAAAGGATTTTGGGTAACGGAACCTGGTCAGAGCCCCACAAGTCACCACATCTTGGATTCCCCTAGGTCTCAGGTTTTCAAGAATGCACAGGTTTGGTAGGTTTCCCTAGGTGCCGGCTGAGCTAGAGGCCAAAATCTACAGGTAGGCACTTTGCAAAAAACACCTCTGTTTTCTTTCAAAAAATGGGATGTGTCCACGTTGCGTTTTGGGGCATTTCCTGTCGCGGGCGGTATGCCTACCCACACAAGTGAGGTATCATTTTTATCGGGAGACTTGGGGGAACGCTGGGTGGAAGGAAATTTGTGCCTCCTCTCAGATTCCAGAACTTTCTGCCACAGAAATGTGAGGAACATGTGTTTTTTTAGCCAAATTTTGAGGTTTGCAAAGGATTTTGGGTAACGGAACCTGGTCAGAGCCCCACAAGTCACCACATCTTGGATTCCCCTAGGTCTCAGGTTTTCAAGAATGCACAGGTTTGGTAGGTTTCCCTAGGTGCCGGCTGAGCTAGAGGCCAAAATCTACAGGTAGGCACTTTGCAAAAAACACCTCTGTTTTCTTCCAAAAAATGGGATGTGTCCACGTTGCGTTTTGGGGCATTTCCTGTCGCGGGCGCTAGGCCTACCCACACAAGTGAGGTATCATTTTTATCGGGAGACTTGGGGGAACGCTGGGTGGAAGGAAATTTGTGCCTCCTCTCAGATTCCAGAACTTTCTGCCACAGAAATGTGAGGAACATGTGTTTTTTTAGCCAAATTTTGAGGTTTGCAAAGGATTCTGGGTAACAGAACCAGGTCAGAGCCCCACAAATCACCCCATCTTGGATTCCCCTAGGTCTCTAGTTTTAAAAAATGCACAGGTTTGGTAGGTTTCCCTAGGTGCCGGGTGAGCTAGAGGCCAAAATCTACAGGTAGGCACTTTGCAAAAAACACCCCTGTTTTATTTAAAAAAATGGGATGTGTCCACGTTGCGTTTTGGGGCATTTCCTGTTGCGGGCGCTAGGCCTACCCACACAAGTGAGGTATCATTTTTATCAGGAGACTTGGGGGAACTCTGGGTGGAAGGAAATTTGTGCCTCCTCTCAGATTCCAGAACTTTCTGCCACAGAAATGTGAGGAACATGTGTTTTTTTAGCCAAATTTTGAGGTTTGCAAAGGATTCTGGGTAACAGAACCTGGTCAGAGCCCCACAAGTCACCCCATCTTGTATTCCCCTAGGTCTCTAGTTTTCACAAATGCACAGGTTTGGTAGGTTTCCCTAGGTGCCGGCTGAGCTAGAGGCCAAAATCTACAGGTAGGCACTTTGCAAAAAACACCTCTGTTTTCTTTCAAAAAATGGGATGTGTCCACGTTGCGTTTTGAGGCATTTCCTGTCGCGGGCGCTAGGCCTACCCACACAAGTGAGGTATCATTTTTATCAGGAGACTTGGGGGAACGCTGGGTGGAAGGAAATTTGTGCCTCCTCTCAGATTCCAGAACTTTCTGCCACAGAAATGTGAGGAACATGTGTTTTTTTAGCCAAATTTTGAGGTTTGCAAAGGATTCTGGGTAACAGAACCTGGTCAGAGCCACACAAGTCACACCATGTTGGATTCCCCTAGGTCTCTAGTTTTCAAAAATGCACAGGTTTGGTAGGTTTCCCTTGGTGCCGGCTGAGCTAGAGGCCAAAATCTACAGGTAGGCACTTTGCAAAATACAGCTCTGTTTTCTGTCCAAAAATGGGATGTGTCCACGTTGCGTTTTGGGGCATTTCCTGTCTCGGGCGCTAGGCCTACCGACACAAGTGAGGTATCATTTTTATCGGGACACTTGGGGGAACGCTGGGTGGAAGGAAATTCTTGCCTCCTCTCAGATTCCAGAACTTTCTGCTACAGAAATGTGAGGAACATGTGTTTTTTTAGCCAAATTTTGAGGTTTGCAAAGGATTCTGGGTAACAGAACCTGGTCAGAGCCCCACAAGTCACCCCATCTTGGATTCCCCTAGGTTTCAGGTTTTCAAGAATGCACAGGTTTGGTAGGTTTCCCTAGGTGCCGGCTGAGCTAGAGGCCAAAATCTACAGGTAGGCACTTTGCAAAAAACACCTCTGTTTTCTTTCAAAAAATGGGATGTGTCCACGTTGCGCTTTGGGGCATTTCCTGTCGTAGGTGCTAGGCCCACCCACACAAGTGAGGTATCATTTTTATCGGGAGACTTGTGGGAACGCTGGGTGGAAGGAAATTTGTGCCTCCTCTCAGATTCCAGAACTTTCTGCCACAGAAATGTGAGGAACATGTGTTTTTTTAGCCGAATTTTGAGGTTTGCAAAGGATTCTGGGTAACAGAACCTGGTCAGAGCCCCACAAGTCACCCCATCTTGGATTCCCCTAGGTCTCAGGTTTTCAAGAATGCACAGGTTTGGTAGGTTTCCCTAGGTGCTGGCTGAGCTAGAGGCCAAAATCTACAGGTAGGCACTTTGCAAAAAACACCTCTGTTTTCTTTCAAAAAATGGGATGTGTCCACGTTGCGGTTTGGGGCATTTCCTGTCGCCGGGCGCTAGGCCTATCCACACAAGTGAGGTATCATTTTTATCGGGAGACTTGGGGGAACGCTGGGTGGAAGGAAATTTGTGGCTCCTCTCTGATTCCAGAACTTTCTGTCACCGAAATGTGAGGAAAATGTGTTTGTTTAGCCAAATTTTGAGGTTTGCAAAGGATTCTGGGTAACAGAACCTGGTCAGAGCACCACAAGTCACCCTATCTTGGATTCCCTTAGGTCTCTAGTTTTCAGAAATGCACAGGTTTGGTAGGTTTCCCTAGGTGCCGGCTGAGCTAGAGGCCAAAATCTACAGGTAGGCACTTTGCAAAAAACACCTCTGTTTTCTTTAAAAAAATGGGATGTGTCCACATTGCGTTTTGGGGCATTTCCTGTCGCGGGCGCTAGGCCTTCCCACACAAGTGAGGTATCATTTTTATCAGGAGACTTGGGGGAACGCTGGGTGGAAGGAAATTTGTGCCTCCTCTCAGATTCCAGAACTTTCTGCCACAGAAATGTGAGGAACATGTGTTTTTTTAGCCAAATTTTGAGGTTTGCAAAGGATTCTGGGTAACAGAACCTGGTCAGAGCCACACAAGTCACACCATGTTGGATTCCCCTAGGTCTCTAGTTTTCAAAAATGCACAGGTTTGGTAGGTTTCCCTTGGTGCCGGCTGAGCTAGAGGCCAAAATCTACAGGTAGGCACTTTGCAAAATACAGCTCTGTTTTCTGTCCAAAAATGGGATGTGTCCACGTTGTGCTTTGGGGCATTTCCTGTCGCAGGTGCTAGGCCTACCCACACAAGTGAGGTAACATTTTTATCGGGAGACTTGGGGGAACGCAGGGTGGAAGGAAATTTGTGCCTCCTCTCAGATTCCAGAACTTTCTGCCACAGAAATGTGAGGAACATGTGTTTTTTTAGCCAAATTTTGAGGTTTGCAAAGGATTCTGGGTAACGGAACCTGGTCAGAGCCCCACAAGTCTCCCCATCTTGGATTCCCCTAGGTCTCAGGTATTCAAGAATGCACAGGTTTGGTAGGTTTCCCTAGGTGCCGGCTGAGCTAGAGGCCAAAATCTACAGGTAGGCACTTTGCAAAAAACACCCCTGTTTTCTTTCAAAAAATGGGATGTGTCCACGTTGCGTTTTGGGGCATTTCCTGTTGCGGGCGCTAGGCTTACCCACACAAGTGAGGTATCATTTTTATCAGGAGACTTGGGGGAACTCTGGGTGGAAGGAAATTTGTGCCTCCTCTCAGATTCCAGAACTTTCTGCCACAGAAATGTGAGGAACATGTGTTTTTTTAGCCAAATTTTGAGGTTTGCAAAGGATTCTGGGTAACAGAACCTGGTCAGAGCCCCACAAGTCACCCCATCTTGGATTCCCCTAGGTCTCTAGTTTTAAAAAATGCACAGGTTTGGTAGGTTTCCCTAGGTGCCGGCTGAGCTAGAGGCCAAAATCTACAGGTAGGCACTGTGCAAAAAACACCTCTGTTTTCTTTCAAAAAATGGGATGTGTCCACGTTGCGTTTTGGGGCATTTCCTGTCGAGGGCGCTAGGCCTACCCACACAAGTGAGGTATCATTTTTATCGGGAGACTTGGGGGAACGCTGGGTGGAAGGAAATTTGTGCCTCCTCTCAGATTCCAGAACTTTCTGCCACAGAAATGTGAGGAACATGTGTTTTTTTAGCCAAATTTTGATGTTTGCAAAGGATTTTGGGTAACGGAACCTGGTCAGAGCCCCACAAGTCACCCCATCTTGGATTCCCCTAGGTCTCAGGTTTTCAAGAATGCACCGGTTTGGTAGGTTTCCCTAGGTGCCGGCTGAGCTAGAGGCCAAAATCTACAGGTAGGCACTTTGCAAAAAACACCTCTGTTTTCTTTCAAAGAATGGGATGTGTCCACGTTGCGTTTTGGGGTATTTCCTATCGCGGGCGCTAGGCCTACCCACACAAGTGAGGTATCATTTTTATCGGGAGACTTGGGGGAACGCTGGATGGAAGGAAATTTGTGCCTCCTCTCAGATTCCAGAACTTTCTGCCACAGAAATGTGAGGAACATGTGTTTTTTTAGCCAAATTTTGAGGTTTGCAAAGGATTCTGGGTAACAGAACCTGGTCAGAGCCCCACAAGTCACCCCATCTTGGATTCCCCTAGGTCTCTAGTTTTAAAAAATGCACAGGTTTGGTAGGTTTCCCTAGGTGCCGGCTGAGCTAGAGGCCAAAATCTACAGGTAGGCACTTTGCAAAAAACACCTCTGTTTTCTTTCAAAAAATGGGATGTGTCCACGTTGCGTTTTGGGGCATTTCCTGTCGCGGGCGCTAGGCCTACCCACACAAGTGAGGTATCATTTTTATCAGGAGACTTGGGGGAACTCTGGGTGGAAGGAAATTTGTGCCTCCTCTCAGATTCCAGAACTTTCTGCCACAGAAATGTGAGGAACATCTGTTTTTTTAGCCAAATTTTGAGGTTTGCAAAGGATTCTGGGTAACAGAACCTGGTCAGAGCCCCACAAGTCACCCCATCTTGTATTCCCCTAGGTCTCTAGTTTTCACAAATGCACAGGTTTGGTAGGTTTCCCTAGGTGCCGGCTGAGCTAGAGGCCAAAATCTACAGGTAGGCACTTTGCAAAAAACACCCCTGTTTTCTTTCAAAAAATGGGATGTGTCCACGTTGCGTTTTGGGGCATTTCCTGTCGTGGGCGCTAGGCCTACCCACACAAGTGAGGTATCATTTTTATCAGGAGACTTGGGGGAACGCTGGGTGGAAGGAAATTTGTGCCTCCTCTCAGATTCCAGAACTTTCTGACACAGAAATGTGAGGAACATGTGTTTTTTTAGCCAAATTTTGAGGTTTGCAAAGGATTCTGGGTAACAGAACCTGGTCAGAGCCCCACAAGTCACCCCATCTTGGATTCCCCTAGGTCTCTAGTTTTAAAAAATGCACAGGTTTGGTAGGTTTCCCTAGGTGCCGGCTGAGCTAGAGGCCAAAATCTACAGGTAGGCACTTTGCAAAAAACACCCCTGTTTTATTTAAAAAAATGGGATGTGTCCACGTTGCGTTTTGGGGCATTTCCTGTCGCGGGCGCTAGGCCTACCCACACAAGTGAGGTATCATTTTTATCAGGAGACTTGGGGGAACTCTGGGTGGAAGGAAATTTGTGCCTCCTCTCAGATTCCAGAACTTTCTGCCACAGAAATGTGAGGAACATGTGTTTTTTTAGCCAAATTTTGAGGTTTGCAAAGGATTCTGGGTAACAGAACCTGGTCAGAGCCCCACAAGTCACCCCGTCTTGTATTCCCCTAGGTCTCTAGTTTTCACAAATGCACAGGTTTGGTAGGTTTCCCTAGGTGCCGGCTGAGCTAGAGGCCAAAATCTACAGGTAGGCACTTTGCAAAAAACACCTCTGTTTTCTTTCAAAAAATGGGATGTGTCCACGTTGCGTTTTGGGGCATTTCCTGTCGCGGGCGCTAGGCCTACCCACACAAGTGAGGTATCATTTTTATCAGGAGACTTGGGGGAACGCTGGGTGGAAGGAAATTTGTGCCTCCTCTCAGATTCCAGAACTTTCTGCCACAGAAATGTGAGGAACATGTGTTTTTTTAGCCAAATTTTGAGGTTTGCAAAGGATTCTGGGTAACAGAACCTGGTCAGAGCCCCACAAGTCACCCCATCTTGGATTCCCCTAGGTCTCTAGTTTTAAAAAATGCACAGGTTTGGTAGGTTTCCCTAGGTGCCAGTTGAGCTAGAGGCCAAAATCTACAGGTAGGCACTTTGCAAAAAACACCTCTGTTTTCTTTCAAAAAATGGGATGTGTCCACGTTGCGTTTTGGGGCATTTCCTGTCTCGGGCGCTAGGCCTACCGACACAAGTGAGGTATCATTTTTATCGGGACACTTGGGGGAACGCTGGGTGGAAGGAAATTTGTGCCTCCTCTCAGATTCCAGAACTTTCTGCTACAGAAATGTGAGGAACATGTGTTTTTTTAGCCAAATTTTGAGGTTTGCAAAGGATTCTGGGTAACAGAACCTGGTCAGAGCCCCACAAGTCACCCCATCTTGGATTCCCCTAGGTTTCAGGTTTTCAAGAATGCACAGGTTTGGTAGGTTTCCCTAGGTGCCGGCTGAGCTAGAGGCCAAAATCTACAGGTAGGCACTTTGCAAAAAACACCTCTGTTTTCTTTCAAAAAATGGGATGTGTCCACGTTGCGCTTTGGGGCATTTCCTGTCGTAGGTGCTAGGCCCACCCACACAAGTGAGGTATCATTTTTATCGGGAGACTTGGGGGAACGCTGGGTGGAAGGAAATTTGTGCCTCCTCTCAGATTCCAGAACTTTCTGCCACAGAAATGTGAGGAACATGTGTTTTTTTAGCCAAATTTTGAGGTTTGCAAAGGATTCTGGGTAACAGAACCTGGTCAGAGCCCCACAAGTCACCCCATCTTGTATTCCCCTAGGTCTCTAGTTTTCACAAATGCACAGGTTTGGTAGGTTTCCATAGGTGACGGCTGAGCTAGAGGCTAAAATCTACAGGTAGGCACTTTGCAAAAAACACCTCTGTTTTCTTTCAAAAAATGGGATGTGTCCACGTTGTGCTTTGGGGCATTTCCTGTCGCAGGTGCTAGGCCTACCCACACAAGTGAGGTATCATTTTTATCGGGAGACGTGGGGGAACGCTGGGTGGAAGGAAATTTGTGCCTCCTCTCAGATTCCAGAACTTTCTGCCACAGAAATGTGAGGAACATGTGTTTTTTTAGCCACATTTTGAGGTTTGCAAAGGATTCTGGGTAACAGAACCTGGTCAGAGCCCCACAAGTCACCCCATATTGGATTCCCTTAGGTCTCTAGTTTTCAGAAATGCACAGGTTTGGTAGGTTTCCCTAGGTGCCGGCTGAGCTAGAGGCCAAAATCTACAGGTAGGCACTTTGCAAAAAACACCTCTGTTTTCTTTAAAAAAATGGGATGTGTCCACGTTGCGTTTTGGGGCATTTCCTGTCGCAGCCGCTAGGCCTACCCACACAAGTGAGGTATCATTTTTATCAGGAGACTTGGGGGAACGCTGGGTGGAAGGAAATTTGTGCCTCCTCTCAGATTCCAGAACTTTCTGCCACAGAAATGTGATTAACATGTGTTTTTTTAGCCAAATTTTGAGATTTGCAAAGGATTCTGGGTAACAGAACCTGGTCAGAGCCCCACAAGTCACCCCATGTTGGATTCCCCTAGGTCTCTAGTTTTCAAAAATGCACAGGTTTGGTAGGTTTCCCTAGGTGCCGGCTGAGCTAGAGGCCAAAATCTACAGGTAGGCACTTTGCAAAAAACACCCCTGTTTTATTTCAAAAAATGGGATGTGTCCACGTTGCGTTTTGGGGCATTTCCTGTCGCGGGCGCTAGGCCTACCCACACAAGTGAGGTATCATTTTTATCAGGAGACTTGGGGGAACTCTGGGTGGAAGGAAATTTGTGCCTCCTCTCAGATTCCAGAACTTTCTGCCACAGAAATGTGAGGAACATGTGTTTTTTTAGCCAAATTTTGAGGTTTGCAAAGGATTCTGGGTAACAGAACCTGGTCAGAGCCCCACAAGTCACCCCATCTTGTATTCCCCTAGGTCTCTAGTTTTCACAAATGCACAGGTTTGGTAGGTTTCCCTAGGTGCCGGCTGAGCTAGAGGCCAAAATCTACAGGTAGGCACTTTGCAAAAAACACCCCTGTTTTCTTTCAAAAAATGGGATGTGTCCACGTTCCGTTTTGGGGCATTTCCTGTCGCGGGCGCTAGGCCTACCCACACAAGTGAGGTATCATTTTTATCAGGAGACTTGGGGGAACGCTGGGTGGAAGGAAATTTGTGCCTCCTCTCAGATTCCAGAACTTTCTGCCACAGAAATGTGAGGAACATGTGTTTTTTTAGCCAAATTTTGAGGTTTGCAAAGGATTCTGGGTAACAGAACCTGGTCAGAGCCCCACAAGTCACCCCATCTTGGATTCCCCTCGGTCTCTAGTTTTAAAAAATGCACAGGTTTGGTAGGTTTCCCTAGGTGCCGGCTGAGCTAGAGGCCAAAATCTACAGGTAGGCACTTTGCAAAAAACACCTCTGTTTTCTTTCAAAAAATGGGATGTGTCCACGTTGCGCTTTGGGGCATTTCCTGTCGTAGGTGCTAGGCCCACCCACACAAGTGAGGTATCATTTTTATCGGGAGACTTGGGGGAACGCTGGGTGGAAGGAAATTTGTGCCTCCTCTCAGATTCCAGAACTTTCTGCCACAGAAATGTGAGGAACATGTGTTTTTTTAGCCAAATTTTGAGGTTTGCAAAGGATTCTGGGTAACAGAACCTGGTCAGAGCCCCACAAGTCACCCCATCTTGTATTCCCCTAGGTCTCTAGTTTTCACAAATGCACAGGTTTGGTAGGTTTCCCTAGGTGACGGCTGAGCTAGAGGCCAAAATCTACAGGTAGGCACTTTGCAAAAAACACCTCTGTTTTCTTTAAAAAAATGGGATGTGTCCACGTTGTGCTTTGGGGCATTTCCTGTCGCAGGTGCTAGGCCTACCCACACAAGTGAGGTATCATTTTTATCGGGAGACTTGGGGGAACGCTGGGTGGAAGGAAATTTGTGCCTCCTCTCAGATTCCAGAACTTTCTGCCACAGAAATGTGAGGAACATGTGCTTTTTTAGCCAAATTTTGAGGTTTGCAAAGGATTCTGGGTAACAGAACCTGGTCAGAGCCCCACAAGTCACCCCATATTGGATTCCCTTAGGTCTCTAGTTTTCAGAAATGCAAAGGTTTGGTAGGTTTCCCTAGGTGCCGGCTGAGCTAGAGGCCAAAATCTACAGGTAGGCCCTTTGCAAAAAACACCTCTGTTTTCTTTAAAAAAATGGGATGTGTCCACGTTGCGTTTTGGGGCATTTCCTGTCGCAGGCGCTAGGCCTACCCACACAAGTGAGGTATCATTTTTATCAGGAGACTTGGGGGAACGCTGGGTGGAAGGAAATTTGTGCCTCCTCTCAGATTCCAGAACTTTCTGCCACAGAAATGTGATTAACATGTGTTTTTTTAGCCAAATTTTGAGATTTGCAAAGGATTCTGGGTAACAGAACCTGGTCAGAGCCCCACAAGTCACCCCATGTTGGATTCCCCTAGGTCTCTAGTTTTCAAAAATGCACAGGTTTGGTAGGTTTCCCTAGGTGCCGGCTGAGCTAGAGGCCAAAATCTACAGGTAGGCACTTTGCAAAAAACACCCCTGTTTTCTTTCAAAAAATGGGATGTGTCCACGTTGCGTTTTGGGGCATTTCCTGTCGTGGGCGCTAGGCCTACCCACACAAGTGAGGTATCATTTTTATCAGGAGACTTGGGGGAACGCTGGGTGGAAGGAAATTTGTGCCTCCTCTCAGATTCCAGAACTTTCTGACACAGAAATGTGAGGAACATGTGTTTTTTTAGCCAAATTTTGAGGTTTGCAAAGGATTCTGGGTAACAGAACCTGGTCAGAGCCCCACAAGTCACCCCATCTTGGATTCCCCTAGGTCTCTAGTTTTAAAAAATGCACAGGTTTGGTAGGTTTCCCTAGGTGCCGGCTGAGCTAGAGGCCAAAATCTACAGGTAGGCACTTTGCAAAAAACACCTCTGTTTTCTTTCAAAAAATGGGATGTGTCCACGTTGCGTTTTGGGGCATTTCCTGTCGCGGGCGCTAGGCCTACCCACACAAGTGAGGTATCATTTTTATCAGGAGACTTAGGGGAACTCTGGGTGGAAGGAAATTTGTGCCTCCTCCCTGATTCCAGAACTTTCTGTCACCGAAATATGAGGAAAATGTGTTTGTTTAGCCAGATTTTGAGGTTTGCAAAGGATTCTGGGTAACAGAACCTGGTCAGAGCCCCACAAGTCACCCCATCTTGTATTCCCCTAGGTCTCTAGTTTTCAAAAATGCACAGGTTTGGTAGGTTTCCCTAGGTGCCGGCTGAGCTAGAGGCCAAAATCTACAGGTAGGCACTTTGCAAAAAACACCCCTGTTTTCTTTCAAAAAATGGGATGTGTCCACGTTGCGTTTTGGGGCATTTCCTGTCGCGGGCGCTAGGCCTACCCACACAAGTGAGGTATCATTTTTATCAGGAGACTTGGGGGAACTCTGGGTGGAAGGAAATTTGTGCCTCCTCTCAGATTCCAGAACTTTCTGCCACAGAAATGTGAGGAACATGTGTTTTTTTAGCCAAATTTTGAGGTTTGCAAAGGATTCTGGGTAACAGAACCTGGTCAGAGCCCCACAAGTCACCCCATCTTGTATTCCCCTAGGTCTCTAGTTTTCACAAATGCACAGGTTTGGTAGGTTTCCCTAGGTGCCGGCTGAGCTAGAGGCCAAAATCTACAGGTAGGCACTTTGCAAAAAACACCCCTGTTTTCTTTCAAAAAATGGGATGTGTCCACGTTGCGTTTTGGGGCATTTCCTGTCGTGGGCGCTAGGCCTACCCACACAAGTGAGGTATCATTTTTATCAGGAGACTTGGGGGAACGCTGGGTGGAAGGAAATTTGTGCCTCCTCTCAGATTCCAGAACTTTCTGACACAGAAATGTGAGGAACATGTGTTTTTTTAGCCAAATTTTGAGGTTTGCAAAGGATTCTGGGTAACAGAACCTGGTCAGAGCCCCACAAGTCACCCCATCTTGGATTCCCCTAGGTCTCTAGTTTTAAAAAATGCACAGGTTTGGTAGGTTTCCCTAGGTGCCGGCTGAGCTAGAGGCCAAAATCTACAGGTAGGCACTTTGCAAAAAACACCTCTGTTTTCTTTCAAAAAATGGGATGTGTCCACGTTGCGTTTTGGGGCATTTCCTGTCGCGGGCGCTAGGCCTACCCACACAAGTGAGGTATCATTTTTATCGGGAGACTTGGGGGAACGCTGGGTGGAAGGAAATTTGTGCCTCCTCTCAGATTCCAGAACTTTCTGCCACAGAAATGTGAGGAACATGTGTTTTTTTAGCCAAATTTTGATGTTTGCAAAGGATTTTGGGTAACGGAACCTGGTCAGAGCCCCACAAGTCACCACATCTTGGATTCCCCTAGGTCTCAGGTTTTCAAGAATGCACAGGTTTGGTAGGTTTCCCTAGGTGCCGGCTGAGCTAGAGGCCAAAATCTACAGGTAGGCACTTTGCAAAAAACACCTCTGTTTTCTTTCAAAAAATGGGATGTGTCCACGTTGCGTTTTGGGGCATTTCCTGTCGCGGGCGGTATGCCTACCCACACAAGTGAGGTATCATTTTTATCGGGAGACTTGGGGGAACGCTGGGTGGAAGGAAATTTGTGCCTCCTCTCAGATTCCAGAACTTTCTGCCACAGAAATGTGAGGAACATGTGTTTTTTTAGCCAAATTTTGAGGTTTGCAAAGGATTTTGGGTAACGGAACCTGGTCAGAGCCCCACAAGTCACCACATCTTGGATTCCCCTAGCTCTCAGGTTTTCAAGAATGCACAGGTTTGGTAGGTTTCCCTAGGTGCCGGCTGAGCTAGAGGCCAAAATCTACAGGTAGGCACTTTGCAAAAAACACCTCTGTTTTCTTCCAAAAAATGGGATGTGTCCACGTTGCGTTTTGGGGCATTTCCTGTCGCGGGCGCTAGGCCTACCCACACAAGTGAGGTATCATTTTTATCGGGAGACTTGGGGGAACGCTGGGTGGAAGGAAATTTGTGCCTCCTCTCAGATTCCAGAACTTTCTGCCACAGAAATGTGAGGAACATGTGTTTTTTTAGCCAAATTTTGAGGTTTGCAAAGGATTCTGGGTAACAGAACCAGGTCAGAGCCCCACAAATCACCCCATCTTGGATTCCCCTAGGTCTCTAGTTTTAAAAAATGCACAGGTTTGGTAGGTTTCCCTAGGTGCCGGGTGAGCTAGAGGCCAAAATCTACAGGTAGGCACTTTGCAAAAAACACCCCTGTTTTATTTCAAAAAATGGGATGTGTCCACGTTGCGTTTTGGGGCATTTCCTGTTGCGGGCGCTAGGCCTACCCACACAAGTGAGGTATCATTTTTATCAGGAGACTTGGGGGAACTCTGGGTGGAAGGAAATTTGTGCCTCCTCTCAGATTCCAGAACTTTCTGCCACAGAAATGTGAGGAACATGTGTTTTTTTAGCCAAATTTTGAGGTTTGCAAAGGATTCTGGGTAACAGAACCTGGTCAGAGCCCCACAAGTCACCCCATCTTGTATTCCCCTAGGTCTCTAGTTTTCACAAATGCACAGGTTTGGTAGGTTTCCCTAGGTGCCGGCTGAGCTAGAGGCCAAAATCTACAGGTAGGCACTTTGCAAAAAACACCTCTGTTTTCTTTCAAAAAATGGGATGTGTCCACGTTGCGTTTTGGGGCATTTCCTGTCGCGGGCGCTAGGCCTACCCACACAAGTGAGGTATCATTTTTATCAGGAGACTTGGGGGAACGCTGGGTGGAAGGAAATTTGTGCCTCCTCTCAGATTCCAGAACTTTCTGCCACAGAAATGTGAGGAACATGTGTTTTTTTAGCCAAATTTTGAGGTTTGCAAAGGATTCTGGGTAACAGAACCTGGTCAGAGCCACACAAGTCACACCATGTTGGATTCCCCTAGGTCTCTAGTTTTCAAAAATGCACAGGTTTGGTAGGTTTCCCTTGGTGCCGGCTGAGCTAGAGGCCAAAATCTACAGGTAGGCACTTTGCAAAATACAGCTCTGTTTTCTGTCCAAAAATGGGATGTGTCCACGTTGCGTTTTGGGGCATTTCCTGTCTCGGGCGCTAGGCCTACCGACACAAGTGAGGTATCATTTTTATCGGGACACTTGGGGGAACGCTGGGTGGAAGGAAATTCTTGCCTCCTCTCAGATTCCAGAACTTTCTGCTACAGAAATGTGAGGAACATGTGTTTTTTTAGCCAAATTTTGAGGTTTGCAAAGGATTCTGGGTAACAGAACCTGGTCAGAGCCCACAAGTCACCCCATCTTGGATTCCCCTAGGTTTCAGGTTTTCAAGAATGCACAGGTTTGGTAGGTTTCCCTAGGTGCCGGCTGAGCTAGAGGCCAAAATCTACAGGTAGGCACTTTGCAAAAAACACCTCTGTTTTCTTTCAAAAAATGGGATGTGTCCACGTTGCGCTTTGGGGCATTTCCTGTCGTAGGTGCTAGGCCCACCCACACAAGTGAGGTATCATTTTTATCGGGAGACTTGTGGGAACGCTGGGTGGAAGGAAATTTGTGCCTCCTCTCAGATTCCAGAACTTTCTGCCACAGAAATGTGAGGAACATGTGTTTTTTTAGCCGAATTTTGAGGTTTGCAAAGGATTCTGGGTAACAGAACCTGGTCAGAGCCCCACAAGTCACCCCATCTTGGATTCCCCTAGGTCTCAGGTTTTCAAGAATGCACAGGTTTGGTAGGTTTCCCTAGGTGCTGGCTGAGCTAGAGGCCAAAATCTACAGGTAGGCACTTTGCAAAAAACACCTCTGTTTTCTTTCAAAAAATGGGATGTGTCCACGTTGCGGTTTGGGGCATTTCCTGTCGCCGGGCGCTAGGCCTATCCACACAAGTGAGGTATCATTTTTATCGGGAGACTTGGGGGAACGCTGGGTGGAAGGAAATTTGTGGCTCCTCTCTGATTCCAGAACTTTCTGTCACCGAAATGTGAGGAAAATGTGTTTGTTTAGCCAAATTTTGAGGTTTGCAAAGGATTCTGGGTAACAGAACCTGGTCAGAGCACCACAAGTCACCCTATCTTGGATTCCCTTAGGTCTCTAGTTTTCAGAAATGCACAGGTTTGGTAGGTTTCCCTAGGTGCCGGCTGAGCTAGAGGCCAAAATCTACAGGTAGGCACTGTGCAAAAAACACCTCTGTTTTCTTTCAAAAAATGGGATGTGTCCACGTTGCGTTTTGGGGCATTTCCTGTCGAGGGCGCTAGGCCTACCCACACAAGTGAGGTATCATTTTTATCGGGAGACTTGGGGGAACGCTGGGTGGAAGGAAATTTGTGCCTCCTCTCAGATTCCAGAACTTTCTGCCACAGAAATGTGAGGAACATGTGTTTTTTTAGCCAAATTTTGATGTTTGCAAAGGATTTTGGGTAACGGAACCTGGTCAGAGCCCCACAAGTCACCCCATCTTGGATTCCCCTAGGTCTCAGGTTTTCAAGAATGCACCGGTTTGGTAGGTTTCCCTAGGTGCCGGCTGAGCTAGAGGCCAAAATCTACAGGTAGGCACTTTGCAAAAAACACCTCTGTTTTCTTTCAAAGAATGGGATGTGTCCACGTTGCGTTTTGGGGTATTTCCTATCGCGGGCGCTAGGCCTACCCACACAAGTGAGGTATCATTTTTATCGGGAGACTTGGGGGAACGCTGGATGGAAGGAAATTTGTGCCTCCTCTCAGATTCCAGAACTTTCTGCCACAGAAATGTGAGGAACATGTGTTTTTTTAGCCAAATTTTGAGGTTTGCAAAGGATTCTGGGTAACAGAACCTGGTCAGAGCCCCACAAGTCACCCCATCTTGGATTCCCCTAGGTCTCTAGTTTTAAAAAATGCACAGGTTTGGTAGGTTTCCCTAGGTGCCGGCTGAGCTAGAGGCCAAAATCTACAGGTAGGCACTTTGCAAAAAACACCTCTGTTTTCTTTCAAAAAATGGGATGTGTCCACGTTGCGTTTTGGGGCATTTCCTGTCGCGGGCGCTAGGCCTACCCACACAAGTGAGGTATCATTTTTATCAGGAGACTTGGGGGAACTCTGGGTGGAAGGAAATTTGTGCCTCCTCTCAGATTCCAGAACTTTCTGCCACAGAAATGTGAGGAACATCTGTTTTTTTAGCCAAATTTTGAGGTTTGCAAAGGATTCTGGGTAACAGAACCTGGTCAGAGCCCCACAAGTCACCCCATCTTGTATTCCCCTAGGTCTCTAGTTTTCACAAATGCACAGGTTTGGTAGGTTTCCCTAGGTGCCGGCTGAGCTAGAGGCCAAAATCTACAGGTAGGCACTTTGCAAAAAACACCCCTGTTTTCTTTCAAAAAATGGGATGTGTCCACGTTGCGTTTTGGGGCATTTCCTGTCGTGGGCGCTAGGCCTACCCACACAAGTGAGGTATCATTTTTATCAGGAGACTTGGGGGAACGCTGGGTGGAAGGAAATTTGTGCCTCCTCTCAGATTCCAGAACTTTCTGACACAGAAATGTGAGGAACATGTGTTTTTTTAGCCAAATTTTGAGGTTTGCAAAGGATTCTGGGTAACAGAACCTGGTCAGAGCCCCACAAGTCACCCCATCTTGGATTCCCCTAGGTCTCTAGTTTTAAAAAATGCACAGGTTTGGTAGGTTTCCCTAGGTGCCGGCTGAGCTAGAGGCCAAAATCTACAGGTAGGCACTTTGCAAAAAACACCTCTGTTTTCTTTCAAAAAATGGGATGTGTCCACGTTGCGTTTTGGGGCATTTCCTGTCGCGGGCGCTAGGCCTACCCACACAAGTGAGGTATCATTTTTATCGGGAGACTTGGGGGAACGCTGGGTGGAAGGAAATTTGTGCCTCCTCTCAGATTCCAGAACTTTCTGCCACAGAAATGTGAGGAACATGTGTTTTTTTAGCCAAATTTTGATGTTTGCAAAGGATTTTGGGTAACGGAACCTGGTCAGAGCCCCACAAGTCACCACATCTTGGATTCCCCTAGGTCTCAGGTTTTCAAGAATGCACAGGTTTGGTAGGTTTCCCTAGGTGCCGGCTGAGCTAGAGGCCAAAATCTACAGGTAGGCACTTTGCAAAAAACACCTCTGTTTTCTTTCAAAAAATGGGATGTGTCCACGTTGCGTTTTGGGGCATTTCCTGTCGCGGGCGGTATGCCTACCCACACAAGTGAGGTATCATTTTTATCGGGAGACTTGGGGGAACGCTGGGTGGAAGGAAATTTGTGCCTCCTCTCAGATTCCAGAACTTTCTGCCACAGAAATGTGAGGAACATGTGTTTTTTTAGCCAAATTTTGAGGTTTGCAAAGGATTTTGGGTAACGGAACCTGGTCAGAGCCCCACAAGTCACCACATCTTGGATTCCCCTAGGTCTCAGGTTTTCAAGAATGCACAGGTTTGGTAGGTTTCCCTAGGTGCCGGCTGAGCTAGAGGCCAAAATCTACAGGTAGGCACTTTGCAAAAAACACCTCTGTTTTCTTCCAAAAAATGGGATGTGTCCACGTTGCGTTTTGGGGCATTTCCTGTCGCGGGCGCTAGGCCTACCCACACAAGTGAGGTATCATTTTTATCGGGAGACTTGGGGGAAAGCTGGGTGGAAGGAAATTTGTGCCTCCTCTCAGATTCCAGAACTTTCTGCCACAGAAATGTGAGGAACATGTGTTTTTTTAGCCAAATTTTGAGGTTTGCAAAGGATTCTGGGTAACAGAACCAGGTCAGAGCCCCACAAATCACCCCATCTTGGATTCCCCTAGGTCTCTAGTTTTAAAAAATGCACAGGTTTGGTAGGTTTCCCTAGGTGCCGGCTGAGCTAGAGGCCAAAATCTACAGGTAGGCACTTTGCAAAAAACACCCCTGTTTTATTTCAAAAAATGGGATGTGTCCACGTTGCGTTTTGGGGCATTTCCTGTTGCGGGCGCTAGGCCTACCCACACAAGTGAGGTATCATTTTTATCAGGAGACTTGGGGGAACTCTGGGTGGAAGGAAATTTGTGCCTCCTCTCAGATTCCAGAACTTTCTGCCACAGAAATGTGAGGAACATGTGTTTTTTTAGCCAAATTTTGAGGTTTGCAAAGGATTCTGGGTAACAGAACCTGGTCAGAGCCCCACAAGTCACCCCATCTTGTATTCCCCTAGGTCTCTAGTTTTCACAAATGCACAGGTTTGGTAGGTTTCCCTAGGTGCCGGCTGAGCTAGAGGCCAAAATCTACAGGTAGGCACTTTGCAAAAAACACCTCTGTTTTCTTTCAAAAAATGGGATGTGTCCACGTTGCGTTTTGGGGCATTTCCTGTCGCGGGCGCTAGGCCTACCCACACAAGTGAGGTATAATTTTTATCAGGAGACTTGGGGGAACGCTGGGTGGAAGGAAATTTGTGCCTCCTCTCAGATTCCAGAACTTTCTGCCACAGAAATGTGAGGAACATGTGTTTTTTTAGCCAAATTTTGAGGTTTGCAAAGGATTCTGGGTAACAGAACCTGGTCAGAGCCACACAAGTCACACCATGTTGGATTCCCCTAGGTCTCTAGTTTTCAAAAATGCACAGGTTTGGTAGGTTTCCCTTGGTGCCGGCTGAGCTAGAGGCCAAAATCTACAGGTAGGCACTTTGCAAAATACAGCTCTGTTTTCTGTCCAAAAATGGGATGTGTCCACGTTGTGCTTTGGGGCATTTCCTGTCTCGGGCGCTAGGCCTACCGACACAAGTGAGGTATCATTTTTATCGGGACACTTGGGGGAACGCTGGGTGGAAGGAAATTCTTGCCTCCTCTCAGATTCCAGAACTTTCTGCTACAGAAATGTGAGGAACATGTGTTTTTTTAGCCAAATTTTGAGGTTTGCAAAGGATTCTGGGTAACAGAACCTGGTCAGAGCCCCACAAGTCACCCCATCTTGGATTCCCCTAGGTTTCAGGTTTTCAAGAATGCACAGGTTTGGTAGGTTTCCCTAGGTGCCGGCTGAGCTAGAGGCCAAAATCTACAGGTAGGCACTTTGCAAAAAACACCTCTGTTTTCTTTCAAAAAATGGGATGTGTCCACGTTGCGCTTTGGGGCATTTCCTGTCGTAGGTGCTAGGCCCACCCACACAAGTGAGGTATCATTTTTATCGGGAGACTTGTGGGAACGCTGGGTGGAAGGAAATTTGTGCCTCCTCTCAGATTCCAGAACTTTCTGCCACAGAAATGTGAGGAACATGTGTTTTTTTAGCCGAATTTTGAGGTTTGCAAAGGATTCTGGGTAACAGAACCTGGTCAGAGCCCCACAAGTCACCCCATCTTGGATTCCCCTAGGTCTCAGGTTTTCAAGAATGCACAGGTTTGGTAGGTTTCCCTAGGTGCTGGCTGAGCTAGAGGCCAAAATCTACAGGTAGGCACTTTGCAAAAAACACCTCTGTTTTCTTTCAAAAAATGGGATGTGTCCACGTTGCGGTTTGGGGCATTTCCTGTCGCCGGGCGCTAGGCCTATCCACACAAGTGAGGTATCATTTTTATCGGGAGACTTGGGGGAACGCTGGGTGGAAGGAAATTTGTGGCTCCTCTCTGATTCCAGAACTTTCTGTCACCGAAATGTGAGGAAAATGTGTTTGTTTAGCCAAATTTTGAGGTTTGCAAAGGATTCTGGGTAACAGAACCTGGTCAGAGCACCACAAGTCACCCTATCTTGGATTCCCTTAGGTCTCTAGTTTTCAGAAATGCACAGGTTTGGTAGGTTTCCCTAGGTGCCGGCTGAGCTAGAGGCCAAAATCTACAGGTAGGCACTTTGCAAAAAACACCTCTGTTTTCTTTAAAAAAATGGGATGTGTCCACATTGCGTTTTGGGGCATTTCCTGTCGCGGGCGCTAGGCCTTCCCACACAAGTGAGGTATCATTTTTATCAGGAGACTTGGGGGAACGCTGGGTGGAAGGAAATTTGTGCCTCCTCTCAGATTCCAGAACTTTCTGCCACAGAAATGTGAGGAACATGTGTTTTTTTAGCCAAATTTTGAGGTTTGCAAAGGATTCTGGGTAACAGAACCTGGTCAGAGCCACACAAGTCACACCATGTTGGATTCCCCTAGGTCTCTAGTTTTCAAAAATGCACAGGTTTGGTAGGTTTCCCTTGGTGCCGGCTGAGCTAGAGGCCAAAATCTACAGGTAGGCACTTTGCAAAATACAGCTCTGTTTTCTGTCCAAAAATGGGATGTGTCCACGTTGTGCTTTGGGGCATTTCCTGTCGCAGGTGCTAGGCCTACCCACACAAGTGAGGTAACATTTTTATCGGGAGACTTGGGGGAACGCAGGGTGGAAGGAAATTTGTGCCTCCTCTCAGATTCCAGAACTTTCTGCCACAGAAATGTGAGGAACATGTGTTTTTTTAGCCAAATTTTGAGGTTTGCAAAGGATTCTGGGTAACGGAACCTGGTCAGAGCCCCACAAGTCTCCCCATCTTGGATTCCCCTAGGTCTCAGGTATTCAAGAATGCACAGGTTTGGTAGGTTTCCCTAGGTGCCGGCTGAGCTAGAGGCCAAAATCTACAGGTAGGCACTTTGCAAAAAACACCCCTGTTTTCTTTCAAAAAATGGGATGTGTCCACGTTGCGTTTTGGGGCATTTCCTGTTGCGGGCGCTAGGCTTACCCACACAAGTGAGGTATCATTTTTATCAGGAGACTTGGGGGAACTCTGGGTGGAAGGAAATTTGTGCCTCCTCTCAGATTCCAGAACTTTCTGCCACAGAAATGTGAGGAACATGTGTTTTTTTAGCCAAATTTTGAGGTTTGCAAAGGATTCTGGGTAACAGAACCTGGTCAGAGCCCCACAAGTCACCCCATCTTGGATTCCCCTAGGTCTCTAGTTTTAAAAAATGCACAGGTTTGGTAGGTTTCCCTAGGTGCCGGCTGAGCTAGAGGCCAAAATCTACAGGTAGGCACTGTGCAAAAAACACCTCTGTTTTCTTTCAAAAAATGGGATGTGTCCACGTTGCGTTTTGGGGCATTTCCTGTCGAGGGCGCTAGGCCTACCCACACAAGTGAGGTATCATTTTTATCGGGAGACTTGGGGGAACGCTGGGTGGAAGGAAATTTGTGCCTCCTCTCAGATTCCAGAACTTTCTGCCACAGAAATGTGAGGAACATGTGTTTTTTTAGCCAAATTTTGATGTTTGCAAAGGATTTTGGGTAACGGAACCTGGTCAGAGCCCCACAAGTCACCCCATCTTGGATTCCCCTAGGTCTCAGGTTTTCAAGAATGCACCGGTTTGGTAGGTTTCCCTAGGTGCCGGCTGAGCTAGAGGCCAAAATCTACAGGTAGGCACTTTGCAAAAAACACCTCTGTTTTCTTTCAAAGAATGGGATGTGTCCACGTTGCGTTTTGGGGTATTTCCTATCGCGGGCGCTAGGCCTACCCACACAAGTGAGGTATCATTTTTATCGGGAGACTTGGGGGAACGCTGGATGGAAGGAAATTTGTGCCTCCTCTCAGATTCCAGAACTTTCTGCCACAGAAATGTGAGGAACATGTGTTTTTTTAGCCAAATTTTGAGGTTTGCAAAGGATTCTGGGTAACAGAACCTGGTCAGAGCCCCACAAGTCACCCCATCTTGGATTCCCCTAGGTCTCTAGTTTTAAAAAATGCACAGGTTTGGTAGGTTTCCCTAGGTGCCGGCTGAGCTAGAGGCCAAAATCTACAGGTAGGCACTTTGCAAAAAACACCTCTGTTTTCTTTCAAAAAATGGGATGTGTCCACGTTGCGTTTTGGGGCATTTCCTGTCGCGGGCGCTAGGCCTACCCACACAAGTGAGGTATCATTTTTATCAGGAGACTTGGGGGAACTCTGGGTGGAAGGAAATTTGTGCCTCCTCTCAGATTCCAGAACTTTCTGCCACAGAAATGTGAGGAACATCTGTTTTTTTAGCCAAATTTTGAGGTTTGCAAAGGATTCTGGGTAACAGAACCTGGTCAGAGCCCCACAAGTCACCCCATCTTGTATTCCCCTAGGTCTCTAGTTTTCACAAATGCACAGGTTTGGTAGGTTTCCCTAGGTGCCGGCTGAGCTAGAGGCCAAAATCTACAGGTAGGCACTTTGCAAAAAACACCCCTGTTTTCTTTCAAAAAATGGGATGTGTCCACGTTGCGTTTTGGGGCATTTCCTGTCGTGGGCGCTAGGCCTACCCACACAAGTGAGGTATCATTTTTATCAGGAGACTTGGGGGAACGCTGGGTGGAAGGAAATTTGTGCCTCCTCTCAGATTCCAGAACTTTCTGACACAGAAATGTGAGGAACATGTGTTTTTTTAGCCAAATTTTGAGGTTTGCAAAGGATTCTGGGTAACAGAACCTGGTCAGAGCCCCACAAGTCACCCCATCTTGGATTCCCCTAGGTCTCTAGTTTTAAAAAATGCACAGGTTTGGTAGGTTTCCCTAGGTGCCGGCTGAGCTAGAGGCCAAAATCTACAGGTAGGCACTTTGCAAAAAACACCCCTGTTTTATTTTAAAAAATGGGATGTGTCCACGTTGCGTTTTGGGGCATTTCCTGTCGCGGGCGCTAGGCCTACCCACACAAGTGAGGTATCATTTTTATCAGGAGACTTGGGGGAACTCTGGGTGGAAGGAAATTTGTGCCTCCTCTCAGATTCCAGAACTTTCTGCCACAGAAATGTGAGGAACATGTGTTTTTTTAGCCAAATTTTGAGGTTTGCAAAGGATTCTGGGTAACAGAACCTGGTCAGAGCCCCACAAGTCACCCCGTCTTGTATTCCCCTAGGTCTCTAGTTTTCACAAATGCACAGGTTTGGTAGGTTTCCCTAGGTGCCGGCTGAGCTAGAGGCCAAAATCTACAGGTAGGCACTTTGCAAAAAACACCTCTGTTTTCTTTCAAAAAATGGGATGTGTCCACGTTGCGTTTTGGGGCATTTCCTGTCGCGGGCGCTAGGCCTACCCACACAAGTGAGGTATCATTTTTATCAGGAGACTTGGGGGAACGCTGGGTGGAAGGAAATTTGTGCCTCCTCTCAGATTCCAGAACTTTCTGCCACAGAAATGTGAGGAACATGTGTTTTTTTAGCCAAATTTTGAGGTTTGCAAAGGATTCTGGGTAACAGAACCTGGTCAGAGCCCCACAAGTCACCCCATCTTGGATTCCCCTAGGTCTCTAGTTTTAAAAAATGCACAGGTTTGGTAGGTTTCCCTAGGTGCCAGTTGAGCTAGAGGCCAAAATCTACAGGTAGGCACTTTGCAAAAAACACCTCTGTTTTCTTTCAAAAAATGGGATGTGTCCACGTTGCGTTTTGGGGCATTTCCTGTCTCGGGCGCTAGGCCTACCGACACAAGTGAGGTATCATTTTTATCGGGACACTTGGGGGAACGCTGGGTGGAAGGAAATTTGTGCCTCCTCTCAGATTCCAGAACTTTCTGCTACAGAAATGTGAGGAACATGTGTTTTTTTAGCCAAATTTTGAGGTTTGCAAAGGATTCTGGGTAACAGAACCTGGTCAGAGCCCCACAAGTCACCCCATCTTGGATTCCCCTAGGTTTCAGGTTTTCAAGAATGCACAGGTTTGGTAGGTTTCCCTAGGTGCCGGCTGAGCTAGAGGCCAAAATCTACAGGTAGGCACTTTGCAAAAAACACCTCTGTTTTCTTTCAAAAAATGGGATGTGTCCACGTTGCGCTTTGGGGCATTTCCTGTCGTAGGTGCTAGGCCCACCCACACAAGTGAGGTATCATTTTTATCGGGAGACTTGGGGGAACGCTGGGTGGAAGGAAATTTGTGCCTCCTCTCAGATTCCAGAACTTTCTGCCACAGAAATGTGAGGAACATGTGTTTTTTTAGCCAAATTTTGAGGTTTGCAAAGGATTCTGGGTAACAGAACCTGGTCAGAGCCCCACAAGTCACCCCATCTTGTATTCCCCTAGGTCTCTAGTTTTCACAAATGCACAGGTTTGGTAGGTTTCCATAGGTGACGGCTGAGCTAGAGGCTAAAATCTACAGGTAGGCACTTTGCAAAAAACACCTCTGTTTTCTTTCAAAAAATGGGATGTGTCCACGTTGTGCTTTGGGGCATTTCCTGTCGCAGGTGCTAGGCCTACCCACACAAGTGAGGTATCATTTTTATCGGGAGACGTGGGGGAACGCTGGGTGGAAGGAAATTTGTGCCTCCTCTCAGATTCCAGAACTTTCTGCCACAGAAATGTGAGGAACATGTGTTTTTTTAGCCACATTTTGAGGTTTGCAAAGGATTCTGGGTAACAGAACCTGGTCAGAGCCCCACAAGTCACCCCATATTGGATTCCCTTAGGTCTCTAGTTTTCAGAAATGCACAGGTTTGGTAGGTTTCCCTAGGTGCCGGCTGAGCTAGAGGCCAAAATCTACAGGTAGGCACTTTGCAAAAAACACCTCTGTTTTCTTTAAAAAAATGGGATGTGTCCACGTTGCGTTTTGGGGCATTTCCTGTCGCAGCCGCTAGGCCTACCCACACAAGTGAGGTATCATTTTTATCAGGAGACTTGGGGGAACGCTGGGTGGAAGGAAATTTGTGCCTCCTCTCAGATTCCAGAACTTTCTGCCACAGAAATGTGATTAACATGTGTTTTTTTAGCCAAATTTTGAGATTTGCAAAGGATTCTGGGTAACAGAACCTGGTCAGAGCCCCACAAGTCACCCCATGTTGGATTCCCCTAGGTCTCTAGTTTTCAAAAATGCACAGGTTTGGTAGGTTTCCCTAGGTGCCGGCTGAGCTAGAGGCCAAAATCTACAGGTAGGCACTTTGCAAAAAACACCCCTGTTTTATTTCAAAAAATGGGATGTGTCCACGTTGCGTTTTGGGGCATTTCCTGTCGCGGGCGCTAGGCCTACCCACACAAGTGAGGTATCATTTTTATCAGGAGACTTGGGGGAACTCTGGGTAGAAGGAAATTTGTGCCTCCTCTCAGATTCCAGAACTTTCTGCCACAGAAATGTGAGGAACATGTGTTTTTTTAGCCAAATTTTGAGGTTTGCAAAGGATTCTGGGTAACAGAACCTGGTCAGAGCCCCACAAGTCACCCCATCTTGTATTCCCCTAGGTCTCTAGTTTTCACAAATGCACAGGTTTGGTAGGTTTCCCTAGGTGCCGGCTGAGCTAGAGGCCAAAATCTACAGGTAGGCACTTTGCAAAAAACACCCCTGTTTTCTTTCAAAAAATGGGATGTGTCCACGTTCCGTTTTGGGGCATTTCCTGTCGCGGGCGCTAGGCCTACCCACACAAGTGAGGTATCATTTTTATCAGGAGACTTGGGGGAACGCTGGGTGGAAGGAAATTTGTGCCTCCTCTCAGATTCCAGAACTTTCTGCCACAGAAATGTGAGGAACATGTGTTTTTTTAGCCAAATTTTGAGGTTTGCAAAGGATTCTGGGTAACAGAACCTGGTCAGAGCCCCACAAGTCACCCCATCTTGGATTCCCCTAGGTCTCTAGTTTTAAAAAATGCACAGGTTTGGTAGGTTTCCCTAGGTGCCGGCTGAGCTAGAGGCCAAAATCTACAGGTAGGCACTTTGCAAAAAACACCTCTGTTTTCTTTCAAAAAATGGGATGTGTCCACGTTGCGCTTTGGGGCATTTCCTGTCGTAGGTGCTAGGCCCACCCACACAAGTGAGGTATCATTTTTATCGGGAGACTTGGGGGAACGCTGGGTGGAAGGAAATTTGTGCCTCCTCTCAGATTCCAGAACTTTCTGCCACAGAAATGTGAGGAACATGTGTTTTTTTAGCCAAATTTTGAGGTTTGCAAAGGATTCTGGGTAACAGAACCTGGTCAGAGCCCCACAAGTCACCCCATCTTGTATTCCCCTAGGTCTCTAGTTTTCACAAATGCACAGGTTTGGTAGGTTTCCCTAGGTGACGGCTGAGCTAGAGGCCAAAATCTACAGGTAGGCACTTTGCAAAAAACACCTCTGTTTTCTTTAAAAAAATGGGATGTGTCCACGTTGTGCTTTGGGGCATTTCCTGTCGCAGGTGCTAGGCCTACCCACACAAGTGAGGTATCATTTTTATCGGGAGACTTGGGGGAACGCTGGGTGGAAGGAAATTTGTGCCTCCTCTCAGATTCCAGAACTTTCTGCCACAGAAATGTGAGGAACATGTGCTTTTTTAGCCAAATTTTGAGGTTTGCAAAGGATTCTGGGTAACAGAACCTGGTCAGAGCCCCACAAGTCACCCCATATTGGATTCCCTTAGGTCTCTAGTTTTCAGAAATGCAAAGGTTTGGTAGGTTTCCCTAGGTGCCGGCTGAGCTAGAGGCCAAAATCTACAGGTAGGCCCTTTGCAAAAAACACCTCTGTTTTCTTTAAAAAAATGGGATGTGTCCACGTTGCGTTTTGGGGCATTTCCTGTCGCAGGCGCTAGGCCTACCCACACAAGTGAGGTATCATTTTTATCAGGAGACTTGGGGGAACGCTGGGTGGAAGGAAATTTGTGCCTCCTCTCAGATTCCAGAACTTTCTGCCACAGAAATGTGATTAACATGTGTTTTTTTAGCCAAATTTTGAGATTTGCAAAGGATTCTGGGTAACAGAACCTGGTCAGAGCCCCACAAGTCACCCCATGTTGGATTCCCCTAGGTCTCTAGTTTTCAAAAATGCACAGGTTTGGTAGGTTTCCCTAGGTGCCGGCTGAGCTAGAGGCCAAAATCTACAGGTAGGCACTTTGCAAAAAACACCCCTGTTTTCTTTCAAAAAATGGGATGTGTCCACGTTGCGTTTTGGGGCATTTCCTGTCGTGGGCGCTAGGCCTACCCACACAAGTGAGGTATCATTTTTATCAGGAGACTTGGGGGAACGCTGGGTGGAAGGAAATTTGTGCCTCCTCTCAGATTCCAGAACTTTCTGACACAGAAATGTGAGGAACATGTGTTTTTTTAGCCAAATTTTGAGGTTTGCAAAGGATTCTGGGTAACAGAACCTGGTCAGAGCCCCACAAGTCACCCCATCTTGGATTCCCCTAGGTCTCTAGTTTTAAAAAATGCACAGGTTTGGTAGGTTTCCCTAGGTGCCGGCTGAGCTAGAGGCCAAAATCTACAGGTAGGCACTTTGCAAAAAACACCTCTGTTTTCTTTCAAAAAATGGGATGTGTCCACGTTGCGTTTTGGGGCATTTCCTGTCGCGGGCGCTAGGCCTACCCACACAAGTGAGGTATCATTTTTATCAGGAGACTTAGGGGAACTCTGGGTGGAAGGAAATTTGTGCCTCCTCTCTGATTCCAGAACTTTCTGTCACCGAAATATGAGGAAAATGTGTTTGTTTAGCCAGATTTTGAGGTTTGCAAAGGATTCTGGGTAACAGAACCTGGTCAGAGCCCCACAAGTCACCCCATCTTGTATTCCCCTAGGTCTCTAGTTTTCAAAAATGCACAGGTTTGGTAGGTTTCCCTAGGTGCCGGCTGAGCTAGAGGCCAAAATCTACAGGTAGGCACTTTGCAAAAAACACCCCTGTTTTCTTTCAAAAAATGGGATGTGTCCACGTTGCGTTTTGGGGCATTTCCTGTCGCGGGCGCTAGGCCTACCCACACAAGTGAGGTATCATTTTTATCAGGAGACTTGGGGGAACTCTGGGTGGAAGGAAATTTGTGCCTCCTCTCAGATTCCAGAACTTTCTGCCACAGAAATGTGAGGAACATGTGTTTTTTTAGCCAAATTTTGAGGTTTGCAAAGGATTCTGGGTAACAGAACCTGGTCAGAGCCCCACAAGTCACCCCATCTTGTATTCCCCTAGGTCTCTAGTTTTCACAAATGCACAGGTTTGGTAGGTTTCCCTAGGTGCCGGCTGAGCTAGAGGCCAAAATCTACAGGTAGGCACTTTGCAAAAAACACCCCTGTTTTCTTTCAAAAAATGGGATGTGTCCACGTTGCGTTTTGGGGCATTTCCTGTCGTGGGCGCTAGGCCTACCCACACAAGTGAGGTATCATTTTTATCAGGAGACTTGGGGGAACGCTGGGTGGAAGGAAATTTGTGCCTCCTCTCAGATTCCAGAACTTTCTGACACAGAAATGTGAGGAACATGTGTTTTTTTAGCCAAATTTTGAGGTTTGCAAAGGATTCTGGGTAACAGAACCTGGTCAGAGCCCCACAAGTCACCCCATCTTGGATTCCCCTAGGTCTCTAGTTTTAAAAAATGCACAGGTTTGGTAGGTTTCCCTAGGTGCCGGCTGAGCTAGAGGCCAAAATCTACAGGTAGGCACTTTGCAAAAAACACCTCTGTTTTCTTTCAAAAAATGGGATGTGTCCACGTTGCGTTTTGGGGCATTTCCTGTCGCGGGCGCTAGGCCTACCCACACAAGTGAGGTATCATTTTTATCGGGAGACTTGGGGGAACGCTGGGTGGAAGGAAATTTGTGCCTCCTCTCAGATTCCAGAACTTTCTGCCACAGAAATGTGAGGAACATGTGTTTTTTTAGCCAAATTTTGATGTTTGCAAAGGATTTTGGGTAACGGAACCTGGTCAGAGCCCCACAAGTCACCACATCTTGGATTCCCCTAGGTCTCAGGTTTTCAAGAATGCACAGGTTTGGTAGGTTTCCCTAGGTGCCGGCTGAGCTAGAGGCCAAAATCTACAGGTAGGCACTTTGCAAAAAACACCTCTGTTTTCTTTCAAAAAATGGGATGTGTCCACGTTGCGTTTTGGGGCATTTCCTGTCGCGGGCGGTATGCCTACCCACACAAGTGAGGTATCATTTTTATCGGGAGACTTGGGGGAACGCTGGGTGGAAGGAAATTTGTGCCTCCTCTCAGATTCCAGAACTTTCTGCCACAGAAATGTGAGGAACATGTGTTTTTTTAGCCAAATTTTGAGGTTTGCAAAGGATTTTGGGTAACGGAACCTGGTCAGAGCCCCACAAGTCACCACATCTTGGATTCCCCTAGGTCTCAGGTTTTCAAGAATGCACAGGTTTGGTAGGTTTCCCTAGGTGCCGGCTGAGCTAGAGGCCAAAATCTACAGGTAGGCACTTTGCAAAAAACACCTCTGTTTTCTTCCAAAAAATGGGATGTGTCCACGTTGCGTTTTGGGGCATTTCCTGTCGCGGGCGCTAGGCCTACCCACACAAGTGAGGTATCATTTTTATCGGGAGACTTGGGGGAACGCTGGGTGGAAGGAAATTTGTGCCTCCTCTCAGATTCCAGAACTTTCTGCCACAGAAATGTGAGGAACATGTGTTTTTTTAGCCAAATTTTGAGGTTTGCAAAGGATTCTGGGTAACAGAACCAGGTCAGAGCCCCACAAATCACCCCATCTTGGATTCCCCTAGGTCTCTAGTTTTAAAAAATGCACAGGTTTGGTAGGTTTCCCTAGGTGCCGGGTGAGCTAGAGGCCAAAATCTACAGGTAGGCACTTTGCAAAAAACACCCCTGTTTTATTTCAAATAATGGGATGTGTCCACGTTGCGTTTTGGGGCATTTCCTGTTGCGGGCGCTAGGCCTACCCACACAAGTGAGGTATCATTTTTATCAGGAGACTTGGGGGAACTCTGGGTGGAAGGAAATTTGTGCCTCCTCTCAGATTCCAGAACTTTCTGCCACAGAAATGTGAGGAACATGTGTTTTTTTAGCCAAATTTTGAGGTTTGCAAAGGATTCTGGGTAACAGAACCTGGTCAGAGCCCCACAAGTCACCCCATCTTGTATTCCCCTAGGTCTCTAGTTTTCACAAATGCACAGGTTTGGTAGGTTTCCCTAGGTGCCGGCTGAGCTAGAGGCCAAAATCTACAGGTAGGCACTTTGCAAAAAACACCTCTGTTTTCTTTCAAAAAATGGGATGTGTCCACGTTGCGTTTTGGGGCATTTCCTGTCGCGGGCGCTAGGCCTACCCACACAAGTGAGGTATCATTTTTATCAGGAGACTTGGGGGAACGCTGGGTGAAAGGAAATTTGTGCCTCCTCTCAGATTCCAGAACTTTCTGCCACAGAAATGTGAGGAACATGTGTTTTTTTAGCCAAATTTTGAGGTTTGCAAAGGATTCTGGGTAACAGAACCTGGTCAGAGCCACACAAGTCACACCATGTTGGATTCCCCTAGGTCTCTAGTTTTCAAAAATGCACAGGTTTGGTAGGTTTCCCTTGGTGCCGGCTGAGCTAGAGGCCAAAATCTACAGGTAGGCACTTTGCAAAATACAGCTCTGTTTTCTGTCCAAAAATGGGATGTGTCCACGTTGCGTTTTGGGGCATTTCCTGTCTCGGGCGCTAGGCCTACCGACACAAGTGAGGTATCATTTTTATCGGGACACTTGGGGGAACGCTGGGTGGAAGGAAATTCTTGCCTCCTCTCAGATTCCAGAACTTTCTGCTACAGAAATGTGAGGAACATGTGTTTTTTTAGCCAAATTTTGAGGTTTGCAAAGGATTCTGGGTAACAGAACCTGGTCAGAGCCCACAAGTCACCCCATCTTGGATTCCCCTAGGTTTCAGGTTTTCAAGAATGCACAGGTTTGGTAGGTTTCCCTAGGTGCCGGCTGAGCTAGAGGCCAAAATCTACAGGTAGGCACTTTGCAAAAAACACCTCTGTTTTCTTTCAAAAAATGGGATGTGTCCACGTTGCGCTTTGGGGCATTTCCTGTCGTAGGTGCTAGGCCCACCCACACAAGTGAGGTATCATTTTTATCGGGAGACTTGTGGGAACGCTGGGTGGAAGGAAATTTGTGCCTCCTCTCAGATTCCAGAACTTTCTGCCACAGAAATGTGAGGAACATGTGTTTTTTTAGCCGAATTTTGAGGTTTGCAAAGGATTCTGGGTAACAGAACCTGGTCAGAGCCCCACAAGTCACCCCATCTTGGATTCCCCTAGGTCTCAGGTTTTCAAGAATGCACAGGTTTGGTAGGTTTCCCTAGGTGCTGGCTGAGCTAGAGGCCAAAATCTACAGGTAGGCACTTTGCAAAAAACACCTCTGTTTTCTTTCAAAAAATGGGATGTGTCCACGTTGCGGTTTGGGGCATTTCCTGTCGCCGGGCGCTAGGCCTATCCACACAAGTGAGGTATCATTTTTATCGGGAGACTTGGGGGAACGCTGGGTGGAAGGAAATTTGTGGCTCCTCTCTGATTCCAGAACTTTCTGTCACCGAAATGTGAGGAAAATGTGTTTGTTTAGCCAAATTTTGAGGTTTGCAAAGGATTCTGGGTAACAGAACCTGGTCAGAGCACCACAAGTCACCCTATCTTGGATTCCCTTAGGTCTCTAGTTTTCAGAAATGCACAGGTTTGGTAGGTTTCCCTAGGTGCCGGCTGAGCTAGAGGCCAAAATCTACAGGTAGGCACTTTGCAAAAAACACCTCTGTTTTCTTTAAAAAAATGGGATGTGTCCACATTGCGTTTTGGGGCATTTCCTGTCGCGGGCGCTAGGCCTTCCCACACAAGTGAGGTATCATTTTTATCAGGAGACTTGGGGGAACGCTGGGTGGAAGGAAATTTGTGCCTCCTCTCAGATTCCAGAACTTTCTGCCACAGAAATGTGAGGAACATGTGTTTTTTTAGCCAAATTTTGAGGTTTGCAAAGGATTCTGGGTAACAGAACCTGGTCAGAGCCACACAAGTCACACCATGTTGGATTCCCCTAGGTCTCTAGTTTTCAAAAATGCACAGGTTTGGTAGGTTTCCCTTGGTGCCGGCTGAGCTAGAGGCCAAAATCTACAGGTAGGCACTTTGCAAAATACAGCTCTGTTTTCTGTCCAAAAATGGGATGTGTCCACGTTGTGCTTTGGGGCATTTCCTGTCGCAGGTGCTAGGCCTACCCACACAAGTGAGGTAACATTTTTATCGGGAGACTTGGGGGAACGCAGGGTGGAAGGAAATTTGTGCCTCCTCTCAGATTCCAGAACTTTCTGCCACAGAAATGTGAGGAACATGTGTTTTTTTAGCCAAATTTTGAGGTTTGCAAAGGATTCTGGGTAACGGAACCTGGTCAGAGCCCCACAAGTCTCCCCATCTTGGATTCCCCTAGGTCTCAGGTATTCAAGAATGCACAGGTTTGGTAGGTTTCCCTAGGTGCCGGCTGAGCTAGAGGCCAAAATCTACAGGTAGGCACTTTGCAAAAAACACCCCTGTTTTCTTTCAAAAAATGGGATGTGTCCACGTTGCGTTTTGGGGCATTTCCTGTTGCGGGCGCTAGGCTTACCCACACAAGTGAGGTATCATTTTTATCAGGAGACTTGGGGGAACTCTGGGTGGAAGGAAATTTGTGCGTCCTCTCAGATTCCAGAACTTTCTGCCACAGAAATGTGAGGAACATGTGTTTTTTTAGCCAAATTTTGAGGTTTGCAAAGGATTCTGGGTAACAGAACCTGGTCAGAGCCCCACAAGTCACCCCATCTTGGATTCCCCTAGGTCTCTAGTTTTAAAAAATGCACAGGTTTGGTAGGTTTCCCTAGGTGCCGGCTGAGCTAGAGGCCAAAATCTACAGGTAGGCACTGTGCAAAAAACACCTCTGTTTTCTTTCAAAAAATGGGATGTGTCCACGTTGCGTTTTGGGGCATTTCTTGTCGAGGGCGCTAGGCCTACCCACACAAGTGAGGTATCATTTTTATCGGGAGACTTGGGGGAACGCTGGGTGGAAGGAAATTTGTGCCTCCTCTCAGATTCCAGAACTTTCTGCCACAGAAATGTGAGGAACATGTGTTTTTTTAGCCAAATTTTGATGTTTGCAAAGGATTTTGGGTAACGGAACCTGGTCAGAGCCCCACAAGTCACCCCATCTTGGATTCCCCTAGGTCTCAGGTTTTCAAGAATGCACCGGTTTGGTAGGTTTCCCTAGGTGCCGGCTGAGCTAGAGGCCAAAATCTACAGGTAGGCACTTTGCAAAAAACACCTCTGTTTTCTTTCAAAGAATGGGATGTGTCCACGTTGCGTTTTGGGGTATTTCCTATCGCGGGCGCTAGGCCTACCCACACAAGTGAGGTATCATTTTTATCGGGAGACTTGGGGGAACGCTGGATGGAAGGAAATTTGTGCCTCCTCTCAGATTCCAGAACTTTCTGCCACAGAAATGTGAGGAACATGTGTTTTTTTAGCCAAATTTTGAGGTTTGCAAAGGATTCTGGGTAACAGAACCTGGTCAGAGCCCCACAAGTCACCCCATCTTGGATTCCCCTAGGTCTCTAGTTTTAAAAAATGCACAGGTTTGGTAGGTTTCCCTAGGTGCCGGCTGAGCTAGAGGCCAAAATCTACAGGTAGGCACTTTGCAAAAAACACCTCTGTTTTCTTTCAAAAAATGGGATGTGTCCACGTTGCGTTTTGGGGCATTTCCTGTCGCGGGCGCTAGGCCTACCCACACAAGTGAGGTATCATTTTTATCAGGAGACTTGGGGGAACTCTGGGTGGAAGGAAATTTGTGCCTCCTCTCAGATTCCAGAACTTTCTGCCACAGAAATGTGAGGAACATCTGTTTTTTTAGCCAAATTTTGAGGTTTGCAAAGGATTCTGGGTAACAGAACCTGGTCAGAGCCCCACAAGTCACCCCATCTTGTATTCCCCTAGGTCTCTAGTTTTCACAAATGCACAGGTTTGGTAGGTTTCCCTAGGTGCCGGCTGAGCTAGAGGCCAAAATCTACAGGTAGGCACTTTGCAAAAAACACCCCTGTTTTCTTTCAAAAAATGGGATGTGTCCACGTTGCGTTTTGGGGCATTTCCTGTCGTGGGCGCTAGGCCTACCCACACAAGTGAGGTATCATTTTTATCAGGAGACTTGGGGGAACGCTGGGTGGAAGGAAATTTGTGCCTCCTCTCAGATTCCAGAACTTTCTGACACAGAAATGTGAGGAACATGTGTTTTTTTAGCCAAATTTTGAGGTTTGCAAAGGATTCTGGGTAACAGAACCTGGTCAGAGCCCCACAAGTCACCCCATCTTGGATTCCCCTAGGTCTCTAGTTTTAAAAAATGCACAGGTTTGGTAGGTTTCCCTAGGTGCCGGCTGAGCTAGAGGCCAAAATCTACAGGTAGGCACTTTGCAAAAAACACCTCTGTTTTCTTTCAAAAAATGGGATGTGTCCACGTTGCGTTTTGGGGCATTTCCTGTCGCGGGCGCTAGGCCTACCCACACAAGTGAGGTATCATTTTTATCGGGAGACTTGGGGGAACGCTGGGTGGAAGGAAATTTGTGCCTCCTCTCAGATTCCAGAACTTTCTGCCACAGAAATGTGAGGAACATGTGTTTTTTTAGCCAAATTTTGATGTTTGCAAAGGATTTTGGGTAACGGAACCTGGTCAGAGCCCCACAAGTCACCACATCTTGGATTCCCCTAGGTCTCAGGTTTTCAAGAATGCACAGGTTTGGTAGGTTTCCCTAGGTGCCGGCTGAGCTAGAGGCCAAAATCTACAGGTAGGCACTTTGCAAAAAACACCTCTGTTTTCTTTCAAAAAATGGGATGTGTCCACGTTGCGTTTTGGGGCATTTCCTGTCGCGGGCGGTATGCCTACCCACACAAGTGAGGTATCATTTTTATCGGGAGACTTGGGGGAACGCTGGGTGGAAGGAAATTTGTGCCTCCTCTCAGATTCCAGAACTTTCTGCCACAGAAATGTGAGGAACATGTGTTTTTTTAGCCAAATTTTGAGGTTTGCAAAGGATTTTGGGTAACGGAACCTGGTCAGAGCCCCACAAGTCACCACATCTTGGATTCCCCTAGGTCTCAGGTTTTCAAGAATGCACAGGTTTGGTAGGTTTCCCTAGGTGCCGGCTGAGCTAGAGGCCAAAATCTACAGGTAGGCACTTTGCAAAAAACACCTCTGTTTTCTTCCAAAAAATGGGATGTGTCCACGTTGCGTTTTGGGGCATTTCCTGTCGCGGGCGCTAGGCCTACCCACACAAGTGAGGTATCATTTTTATCGGGAGACTTGGGGGAAAGCTGGGTGGAAGGAAATTTGTGCCTCCTCTCAGATTCCAGAACTTTCTGCCACAGAAATGTGAGGAACATGTGTTTTTTTAGCCAAATTTTGAGGTTTGCAAAGGATTCTGGGTAACAGAACCAGGTCAGAGCCCCACAAATCACCCCATCTTGGATTCCCCTAGGTCTCTAGTTTTAAAAAATGCACAGGTTTGGTAGGTTTCCCTAGGTGCCGGCTGAGCTAGAGGCCAAAATCTACAGGTAGGCACTTTGCAAAAAACACCCCTGTTTTATTTCAAAAAATGGGATGTGTCCACGTTGCGTTTTGGGGCATTTCCTGTTGCGGGCGCTAGGCCTACCCACACAAGTGAGGTATCATTTTTATCAGGAGACTTGGGGGAACTCTGGGTGGAAGGAAATTTGTGCCTCCTCTCAGATTCCAGAACTTTCTGCCACAGAAATGTGAGGAACATGTGTTTTTTTAGCCAAATTTTGAGGTTTGCAAAGGATTCTGGGTAACAGAACCTGGTCAGAGCCCCACAAGTCACCCCATCTTGTATTCCCCTAGGTCTCTAGTTTTCACAAATGCACAGGTTTGGTAGGTTTCCCTAGGTGCCGGCTGAGCTAGAGGCCAAAATCTACAGGTAGGCACTTTGCAAAAAACACCTCTGTTTTCTTTCAAAAAATGGGATGTGTCCACGTTGCGTTTTGGGGCATTTCCTGTCGCGGGCGCTAGGCCTACCCACACAAGTGAGGTATCATTTTTATCAGGAGACTTGGGGGAACGCTGGGTGGAAGGAAATTTGTGCCTCCTCTCAGATTCCAGAACTTTCTGCCACAGAAATGTGAGGAACATGTGTTTTTTTAGCCAAATTTTGAGGTTTGCAAAGGATTCTGGGTAACAGAACCTGGTCAGAGCCACACAAGTCACACCATGTTGGATTCCCCTAGGTCTCTAGTTTTCAAAAATGCACAGGTTTGGTAGGTTTCCCTTGGTGCCGGCTGAGCTAGAGTCCAAAATCTACAGGTAGGCACTTTGCAAAATACAGCTCTGTTTTCTGTCCAAAAATGGGATGTGTCCACGTTGCGTTTTGGGGCATTTCCTGTCTCGGGCGCTAGGCCTACCGACACAAGTGAGGTATCATTTTTATCGGGACACTTGGGGGAACGCTGGGTGGAAGGAAATTTGTGCCTCCTCTCAGATTCCAGAACTTTCTGCTACAGAAATGTGAGGAACATGTGTTTTTTTAGCCAAATTTTGAGGTTTGCAAAGGATTCTGGGTAACAGAACCTGGTCAGAGCCCCACAAGTCACCCCATCTTGGATTCCCCTAGGTTTCAGGTTTTCAAGAATGCACAGGTTTGGTAGGTTTCCCTAGGTGCCGGCTGAGCTAGAGGCCAAAATCTACAGGTAGGCACTTTGCAAAAAACACCTCTGTTTAATTTCAAAAAATGGGATGTGTCCACGTTGCGCTTTGGGGCATTTCCTGTCGTAGGTGCTAGGCCCACCCACACAAGTGAGGTATCATTTTTATCGGGAGACTTGTGGGAACGCTGGGTGGAAGGAAATTTGTGCCTCCTCTCAGATTCCAGAACTTTCTGCCACAGAAATGTGAGGAACATGTGTTTTTTTAGCCGAATTTTGAGGTTTGCAAAGGATTCTGGGTAACAGAACCTGGTCAGAGCCCCACAAGTCACCCCATCTTGGATTCCCCTAGGTCTCAGGTTTTCAAGAATGCACAGGTTTGGTAGGTTTCCCTAGGTGCTGGCTGAGCTAGAGGCCAAAATCTACAGGTAGGCACTTTGCAAAAAACACCTCTGTTTTCTTTCAAAAAATGGGATGTGTCCACGTTGCGGTTTGGGGCATTTCCTGTCGCTGGGCGCTAGGCCTATCCACACAAGTGAGGTATCATTTTTATCGGGAGACTTGGGGGAACGCTGGGTGGAAGGACATTTGTGGCTCCTCTCTGATTCCAGAACTTTCTGTCACCGAAATGTGAGGAAAATGTGTTTGTTTAGCCAAATTTTGAGGTTTGCAAAGGATTCTGGGTAACAGAACCTGGTCAGAGCACCACAAGTCACCCTATCTTGGATTCCCTTAGGTCTCTAGTTTTCAGAAATGCACAGGTTTGGTAGGTTTCCCTAGGTGCCGGCTGAGCTAGAGGCCAAAATCTACAGGTAGGCACTTTGCAAAAAACACCTCTGTTTTCTTTAAAAAAATGGGATGTGTCCACATTGCGTTTTGGGGCATTTCCTGTCGCGGGCGCTAGGCCTACCCACACAAGTGAGGTATAATTTTTATCAGGAGACTTGGGGGAACGCTGGGTGGAAGGAAATTTGTGCCTCCTCTCAGATTCCAGAACTTTCTGCCACAGAAATGTGAGGAACATGTGTTTTTTTAGCCAAATTTTGAGGTTTGCAAAGGATTCTGGGTAACAGAACCTGGTCAGAGCCACACAAGTCACACCATGTTGGATTCCCCTAGGTCTCTAGTTTTCAAAAATGCACAGGTTTGGTAGGTTTCCCTTGGTGCCGGCTGAGCTAGAGGCCAAAATCTACAGGTAGGCACTTTGCAAAATACAGCTCTGTTTTCTGTCCAAAAATGGGATGTGTCCACGTTGTGCTTTGGGGCATTTCCTGTCGCAGGTGCTAGGCCTACCCACACAAGTGAGGTATCATTTTTATCGGGAGACTTGGGGGAACGCAGGGTGGAAGGAAATTTGTGCCTCCTCTCAGATTCCAGAACTTTCTGCCACAGAAATGTGAGGAACATGTGTTTTTTTAGCCAAATTTTGAGGTTTGCAAAGGATTCTGGGTAACGGAACCTGGTCAGAGCCCCACAAGTCTCCCCATCTTGGATTCCCCTAGGTCTCAGGTATTCAAGAATGCACAGGTTTGGTAGGTTTCCCTAGGTGCCGGCTGAGCTAGAGGCCAAAATCTACAGGTAGGCACTTTACAAAAAACACCCCTGTTTTCTTTCAAAAAATGGGATGTGTCCACGTTGCGTTTTGGGGCATTTCCTGTTGCGGGCGCTAGGCTTACCCACACAAGTGAGGTATCATTTTTATCAGGAGACTTGGGGGAACTCTGGGTGGAAGGAAATTTGTGCCTCCTCTCAGATTCCAGAACTTTCTGCCACAGAAATGTGAGGAACATGTGTTTTTTTAGCCAAATTTTGAGGTTTGCAAAGGATTCTGGGTAACAGAACCTGGTCAGAGCCCCACAAGTCACCCCATCTTGGATTCCCCTAGGTCTCTAGTTTTAAAAAATGCACAGGTTTGGTAGGTTTCCCTAGGTGCCGGCTGAGCTAGAGGCCAAAATCTACAGGTAGGCACTGTGCAAAAAACACCTCTGTTTTCTTTCAAAAAATGGGATGTGTCCACGTTGCGTTTTGGGGCATTTCCTGTCGAGGGCGCTAGGCCTACCCACACAAGTGAGGTATCATTTTTATCGGGAGACTTGGGGGAACGCTGGGTGGAAGGGAATTTGTGCCTCCTCTCAGATTCCAGAACTTTCTGCCACAGAAATGTGAGGAACATGTGTTTTTTTAGCCAAATTTTGATGTTTGCAAAGGATTTTGGGTAACGGAACCTGGTCAGAGCCCCACAAGTCACCCCATCTTGGATTCCCCTAGGTCTCAGGTTTTCAAGAATGCACCGGTTTGGTAGGTTTCCCTAGGTGCCGGCTGAGCTAGAGGCCAAAATCTACAGGTAGGCACTTTGCAAAAAACACCTCTGTTTTCTTTCAAAGAATGGGATGTGTCCACGTTGCGTTTTGGGGTATTTCCTATCGCGGGCGCTAGGCCTACCCACACAAGTGAGGTATCATTTTTATCGGGAGACTTGGGGGAACGCTGGATGGAAGGAAATTTGTGCCTCCTCTCAGATTCCAGAACTTTCTGCCACAGAAATGTGAGGAACATGTGTTTTTTTAGCCAAATTTTGAGGTTTGCAAAGGATTCTGGGTAACAGAACCTGGTCAGAGCCCCACAAGTCACCCCATCTTGGATTCCCCTAGGTCTCTAGTTTTAAAAAATGCACAGGTTTGGTAGGTTTCCCTAGGTGCCGGCTGAGCTAGAGGCCAAAATCTACAGGTAGGCACTTTGCAAAAAACACCTCTGTTTTCTTTCAAAAAATGGGATGTGTCCACGTTGCGTTTTGGGGCATTTCCTGTCTCGGGCGCTAGGCCTACCGACACAAGTGAGGTATCATTTTTATCGGGAGACTTGGGGGAACGCTGGGTGGAAGGAAATTTGTGCCTCCTCTCAGATTCCAGAACTTTCTGCCACAGAAATGTGAGGAACATGTGTTTTTTTAGCCAAATTTTGATGTTTGCAAAGGATTCTGGGTAACGGAACCTGGTCAGAGCCCCACAAGTCACCCCATCTTGGATTCCCCTAGGTCTCAGGTTTTCAAGAATGCACCGGTTTGGTAGGTTTCCCTAGGTGCCGGCTGAGCTAGAGGCCAAAATCTACAGGTAGGCACTTTGCAAAAAACACCTTTGTTTTTTTTCAAAAAATGGGATGTGTCCACGTTGCGTTTTGGGGTATTTCCTATCGCGGGCGCTAGGCCTACCCACACAAGTGAGGTATCATTTTTATCGGGAGACTTGGGGGAACGCTGGATGGAAGGAAATTTGTGCCTCCTCTCAGATTCCAGAACTTTCTGCCACAGAAATGTGAGGAACATGTGTTTTTTTAGCCAAATTTTGAGGTTTGCAAAGGATTCTGGGTAACGGAACCTGGTCAGAGCCCCACAAGTCTCCCCATCTTGAATTCCCCTAGGTCTCAGGTTTTCAAGAATGCACAGGTTTGGTAGGTTTCCCTAGGTGCCGGCTGAGCTAGAGGCCAAAATCTACAGGTAGGCACTTTGCAAAAAACACCTCTGTTTTCTTTCAAAAAATGGGATGTGTCCACGTTGCGTTTTGGGGCATTTCCTGTCGCGGGCGCTAGGCCTATCCACACAAGTGAGGTATCATTTTTATCGGGAGACTTGGGGGAACGCTGGGTGGAAGGAAATTTGTGGCTCCTCTCTGATTCCAGAACTTTCTGTCACCGAAATGTGAGGAAAATGTGTTTGTTTAGCCAAATTTTGAGGTTTGCAAAGGATTCTGGGTAACAGAACCTGGTCAGAGCCCCACAAGTCACCCCATCTTGGATTCCCCTAGGTCTCTAGTTTTAAAAAATGCACAGGTTTGGTAGGTTTCCCTAGGTGCCGGCTGAGCTAAAGGCCAAAATCTACAGGTAGGCACTTTGCAAAAAACACCTCTGTTTTCTTTCAAAAAATGGGATGTGTCCACGTTGCGTTTTGGGGCATTTCCTGTCGCGGGCGCTAGGCCTACCCACACAAGTGAGGTATCATTTTTATCAGGAGACTTGGGGGAACGCTGGGTGGAAGGAAATTTGTGCCTCCTCTCAGATTCCAGAATTTTCTGCCACAGAAATGTGAGGAACATGTGTTTTTTTAGCCAAATTTTGAGGTTTGCAAAGGATTCTGGGTAACAGAACCTGGTCAGAGCCACACAAGTCACACCATGTTGGATTCCCCTAGGTCTCTAGTTTTCAAAAATGCACAGGTTTGGTAGGTTTCCCTTGGTGCCGGCTGAGCTAGAGGCCAAAATCTACAGGTAGGCACTTTGCAAAATATAGCTCTGTTTTCTGTCCAAAAATGGGATGTGTCCACGTTGTGCTTTGGGGCATTTCCTGTCGCAGGTGCTAGGCCTACCCACACAAGTGAGGTATCATTTTTATCGGGAGACTTGGGGGAACGCAGGGTGGAAGGAAATTTGTGCCTCCTCTCAGATTCCAGAACTTTCTGCCACAGAAATGTGCGGAACATGTGTTTTTTTAGCCAAATTTTGAGGTTTGCAAAGGATTCTGGGTAACGGAACCTGGTCAGAGCCCCACAAGTCTCCCCATCTTGGATTCCCCTAGGTCTCAGGTATTCAAGAATGCACAGGTTTGGTAGGTTTCCCTAGGTGCCGGCTGAGCTAGAGGCCAAAATCTACAGGTAGGCACTTTGCAAAAAACACCCCTGTTTTCTTTCAAAAAATGGGATGTGTCCACGTTGCGTTTTGGGGCATTTCCTGTTGTGGGCGCTAGGCTTACCCACACAAGTGAGGTATCATTTTTATCAGGAGACTTGGGGGAGCTCTGGGTGGAAGGAAATTTGTGCCTCCTCTCAGATTCCAGAACTTTCTGCAACAGAAATGTGAGGAACATGTGTTTTTTTAGCCAAATTTTGAGGTTTGCAAAGGATTCTGGGTAACAGAACCTGGTCAGAGCCCCACAAGTCACCCCATCTTGGATTCCCCTAGGTCTCTAGTTTTAAAAAATGCACAGGTTTGGTAGGTTTCCCTAGGTGCCGGCTGAGCTAGAGGCCAAAATCTACAGGTAGGCACTGTGCAAAAAACACCTCTGTTTTCTTTCATAAAATGGGATGTGTCCACGTTGCGTTTTGGGGCATTTCCTGTCGAGGGCGCTAGGCCTACCCACACAAGTGAGGTATCATTTTTATCGGGAGACTTGGGGGAATGCTGGGTGGAAGGAAATTTGTGCCTCCTCTCAGATTCCAGAACTTTCTGCCACAGAAATGTGAGGAACATGTGTTTTTTTAGCCAAATTTTGATGTTTGCAAAGGATTTTGGGTAACGGAACCTGGTCAGAGCCCCACAAGTCACCCCATCTTGGATTCCCCTAGGTCTCAGGTTTTCAAGAATGCACCGGTTTGGTAGGTTTCCCTAGGTGCCGGCTGAGCTAGAGGCCAAAATCTACAGGTAGGCACTTTGCAAAAAACACCTCTGTTTTCTTTCAAAAAATGGGATGTGTCCACGTTGCGTTTTGGGGTATTTCCTATCGCGGGCGCTAGGCCTACCCACACAAGTGAGGTATCATTTTTATCGGGAGACTTGGGGGAACGCTGGATGGAAGGAAATTTGTGCCTCCTCTCAGATTCCAGAACTTTCTGCCACAGAAATGTGAGGAACATGTGTTTTTTTAGCCAAATTTTGAGGTTTGCAAAGGATTCTGGGTAACAGAACCTGGTCAGAGCCCCACAAGTCACCCCATCTTGGATTCCACTAGGTCTCTAGTTTTAAAAAATGCACAGGTTTGGTAGGTTTCCCTAGGTGCCGGCTGAGCTAGAGGCCAAAATCTACAGGTAGGCACTTTGCAAAAAACACCTCTGTTTTCTTTAAAAAAATGGGATGTGTCCACGTTGCGTTTTGGGGCATTTCCTGTCTCGGGCGCTAGGCCTACCGACACAAGTGAGGTATCATTTTTATCGGGAGACTTGGGGGAACGCTGGGTGGAAGGAAATTTGTGCCTCCTCTCAGATTCCAGAACTTTCTGCCACAGAAATGTGAGGAACATGTGTTTTTTTAGCCAAATTTTGATGTTTGCAAAGGATTCTGGGTAACGGAACCTGGTCAGAGCCCCACAAGTCACCCCATCTTGGATTCCCCTAGGTCTCAGGTTTTCAAGAATGCACCGGTTTGGTAGGTTTCCCTAGGTGCCGGCTGAGCTAGAGGCCAAAATCTACAGGTAGGCACTTTGCAAAAAACACCTTTGTTTTTTTTCAAAAAATGGGATGTGTCCACGTTGCGTTGTGGGGTATTTCCTATCGCGGGCGCTAGGCCTACCCACACAAGTGAGGTATCATTTTTATCGGGAGACTTGGGGGAACGCTGGATGGAAGGAAATTTGTGCCTCCTCTCAGATTCCAGAACTTTCTGCCACAGAAATGTGAGGAACATGTGTTTTTTTAGCCAAATTTTGAGGTTTGCAAAGGATTCTGGGTAACAGAACCTGGTCAGAGCCCCACAAGTCACCCCATCTTGGATTCCCCTAGGTCTCTAGTTTTAAAAAATGCACAGGTTTGGTAGGTTTCCCTAGGTGCCGGCTGAGCTAGAGGCCAAAATCTACAGGTAGGCACTTTGCAAAAAACACCTCTGTTTTCTTTCAAAAAATGGGATGTGTCCACGTTGCGTTTTGGGGCATTTCCTGTCTCGGGCGCTAGGCCTACCGACACAAGTGAGGTATCATTTTTATCGGGAGACTTGGGGGAACGCTGGGTGGAAGGAAATTTGTGCCTCCTCTCAGATTCCAGAACTTTCTGCCACAGAAATGTGAGGAACATGTGTTTTTTTTTTAGCCAAATTTTGATGTTTGCAAAGGATTCTGGGTAACAGAACCTGGTCAGAGCCCCACAAGTCACCCCATGTTGGATTCCCCTAGGTCTCTAGTTTTCATAAATGCACAGGTTTGGTAGGTTTCCCTAGGTGCCGGCTGAGCTAGAGGCCAAAATCTGCAGGTAGGCACTTTGCAAAATACAGCTCGGTTTTCTGTCCAAAAATGGGATGTGTCCACTTTGTGCTTTGGGGCATTTCTTGTCGCAGGTGCTAGGCCTACCCACACAAGTGAGGTATCATTTTTATCGGGAGACTTGGGGGAACGCTGGGTGGAAGGACATTTGTGCCTCCTCTCAGATTCCAGAACTTTCTGCCACAGAAATGTGAGGAACATATGTTTGTTTAGCCACCTTTTGAGGTTTGCAAAGGATTCTGGGTAACAGAACCTGGTCGGAGCCCCACAAGTCACCCCATCTTGGATTCCCCTAGGTCTCTAGTTTTCAAAAATGCACAGGTTTGGTAGGTTTCCCTAGGTGCCGGCTGAGCTAGAGGCCAAAATCCACAGGTAGGCACTTTGCAAAAAACACCTCTGTTTTCTTTAAAAAAATGTGATGTGTGCACGTTGCATTTTGGGGCTTTCCCGTCGCGGGCGCTAGGCCTACCCACACAAGTGAGGTATCATTTTTATCGGGACACTTGGGGGAACGCTGAGTGGAAGGAAATTTGTGCCTCCTCTCAGATTCCAGATCTTTCTGCTACAGAAATGTGAGGAACATGTGTTTTTTTAGCCAAATTTGGAGGTTTGCAAAGGATTCTGGGTAACAGAACCTGGTCAGAGCCCCACAAGTCACCCCATCTTGGATTCCCCTAGGTCTCAGGTTTTCAAGAATGCACAGGTTTGGTAGGTTTCCCTAGGTGCCGGCTGAGCTAGAGGCCAAAATCTACAGGTAGGCACTTTGCAAAAAACACCTCTGTTTTATTTAAAAAAATGGGATGTGTCCACGTTGTGCTTTGGGGCATTTCATGTCGCAGGTGCTAGGCCTACCCACACAAGTGAGGTATCATTTTTATCGGGAGACTTGTGGGAACGCTGGGTGGAAGGAAATTTGTGCCTCCTCTCAGATTCCGGAACTTTCTGCCACAGAAATGTGAGGAACATGTGTTTTTTTAGCCAAATTTTGAGGTTTGCAAAGGATTCTGGGTAACAGAACCTGGTCAGAGCCCCACAAGTCACCCCATCTTGTATTCCCCTAGGTCTCTAGTTTTCACAAATGCACAGGTTTGGTAGGTTTCCCTAGGTGCCGACTGAGCTAGAGGCCAAAATCTACAGGTAGGCACTTTGCAAAAAACACCCCTGTTTTCTTTCAAAAAATGGGATGTGTCCACGTTGCGTTTTGGGGCATTTCCTGTCGTGGGCGCTAGGCCTACCCACACAAGTGAGGTATCATTTTTATCAGGAGACTTGGGGGAACGCTGGGTGGAAGGAAATTTGTGCCTCCTCTCAGATTCCAGAACTTTCTGCCACAGAAATGTGAGGAACATGTGTTTTTTTAGCCGAATTTTGAGGTTTGCAAAGGATTCTGGGTAACAGAACTTGGTCAGAGCCCCACAAGTCACCCCATCTTGGATTCCCCTAGGTCTCAGGTTTTCAAGAATGCACAGGTTTGGTAGGTTTCCCTAGGTGCTGGCTGAGCTAGAGGCCAAAATCTACAGGTAGGCACTTTGCAAAAAACACCTCTGTTTTCTTTCAAAAAATGGGATGTGTCCACGTTGCGTTTTGGGGCATTTCCTGTCTCGGGCGCTAGGCCTACCGACACAAGTGAGGTATCATTTTTATCGGGAGACTTGGGGGAACGCTGGGTGGAAGGAAATTTGTGCCTCCTCTCAGATTCCAGAACTTTCTGCCACAGAAATGTGAGGAACATGTGTTTTTTTTTTAGCCAAATTTTGATGTTTGCAAAGGATTCTGGGTAACAGAACCTGGTCAGAGCCCCACAAGTCACCCCATGTTGGATTCCCGTAGGTCTCTAGTTTTCATAAATGCACAGGTTTGGTAGGTTTCCCTAGGTGCCGGCTGAGCTAGAGGCCAAAATCTACAGGTAGGCACTTTGCAAAATACAGCTCTGTTTTCTGTCCAAAAATGGGATGTGTCCACTTTGTGCTTTGGGGCATTTCCTGTCGCAGGTGCTAGGCCTACCCACACAAGTGAGGTATCATTTTTATCGGGAGACTTGGGGGAACGCTGGGTGGAAGGAAATTTGTGCCTCCTCTCAGATTCCAGAACTTTCTGCCACAGAAATGTGAGGAACATATGTTTTTTTAGCCACCTTTTGAGATTTGCAAAGGATTCTGGGTAACAGAACCTGGTCGGAGCCCCACAAGTCACCCCATCTTGGATTCCCCTAGGTCTCTAGTTTTCAAAAATGCACAGGTTTGGTAGGTTTCCCTAGGTGCCGGCTGAGCTAGAGGCCAAAATCCACAGGTAGGCACTTTGCAATAAACACCTCTGTTTTCTTTAAAAAAATGTGATGTGTGCATGTTGCATTTTGGGGCTTTCCCGTCGCGGGCGCTAGGCCTACCCACACAAGTGAGGTATCATTTTTATCGGGACACTTGGGGGAACACTGAGTGGAAGGAAATTTGTGCCTCCTCTCAGATTCCAGATCTTTCTGCTACAGAAATGTGAGGAACATGTGTTTTTTTAGCCAAATTTTGAGGTTTGCAAAGGATTCTGGGTAACAGAACCTGGTCAGAGCCCCACAAGTCACCCCATCTTGGATTCCCCTAGGTCTCAGGTTTTCAAGAATGCACATGTTTGGTAGGTTTCCCTAGGTGCCGGCTGAGGTAGAGGCCAAAATCTACAGGTAGGCACTTTGCAAAAAACACCTCTGTTTTATTTAAAAAAATGGGATGTGTCCACGTTGTGCTTTGGGGCATTTCATGTCGCAGGTGCTAGGCCTACCCACACAAGTGAGGTATCATTTTTATCGGGAGACTTGGGGGAACGCTGGGTGGAAGGAAATTTGTGCCTCCTCTCAGATTCCAGAACTTTCTGCCACAGAAATGTGAGGAACATGTGTTTTTTTAGCCAAATTTTGAGGTTTGCAAAGGATTCTGGGTAACAGAACCTGGTCAGAGCCCCACAAGTCACCCCATCTTGGATTCCCCTAGGTCTCAGGTTTTCAAGAATGCACAGGTTTGGAAGGTTTCCCTAGGTGCCGGCTGAGCTAGAGGCCAAAATCTACAGGTAGGCACTTTGCAAAAAACACCTCTGTTTTCTTTAAAAAAATGGGATGTGTCCACGTTGCGTTTTGGGGCATTTCCTGTCGCGGGCGCTAGGCCTATCGACACAAGTGAGGTATCATTTTTATCGGGAGACTTGGGGGAACGCTGGGTGGAAGGAAATTTGTGGCTCCTCTCTGATTCCAGAACTTTCTGTCACCGAAATGTGAGGAAAATGTGTTTGTTTAGCCAAATTGTGAGGTTTGCAAAGGATTCTGGGTAACAGAACCTGGTCAGAGCACCACAAGTCACCCTATCTTGGATTCCCTTAGGTCTCTAGTTATCAGAAATGCACAGGTTTGGTAGGTTTCCCTAGGTGCCGGCCGAGCTAGAGGCCAAAATCTACAGGTAGGCACTTTGCAAAAAACACCTCTGTTTTCTTTAAAAAAATTTGATGTGTCCACGTTGCATTTTGGGGCATTTCCTGTCGCGGGCGCTAGGCCTACCCACACAAGTGAGGTATAATGTTTATCAGGAGACTTGGGGGAACGCTTGGTGGAAGGAAATTTGTGCCTCCTCTCAGATTCCAGAACTTTCTGCCATAGAAATGTGAGGAACATGTATTTTTTTAGCCAAATTTTGAGGTTTGCAAAGGATTCTGGGTAACAGAACCTGGTCAGAGCCCCACAAGTCACCCCATGTTGGATTCCCCTCGGTCTCTAGTTTTCAAAAATGCACAGGTTTGGTAGGCTTCCCTAGGTGCCGGCTGAGCTAGAGGCCAAAATCTACAGGTAGGCACTTTGCAAAAAACACCCCTGTTTTCTTTCAAAAAATGGGATGTGTCCACGTTGCGTTTTGGGGCATTTCCTGTTGCGGGCGCTAGGCCTACCCACACAAGTGAGGTATCATTTTTAACGGGAGACTTGGGGGAACGCTGGGTGGAAGGAAATTTGTGGCTCCTCTCTGATTCCAGAACTTTCTGTCACCGAAATGTGAGGAAAATGTGTTTGTTTAGCCAAATTTTGAGGTTTGCAAAGGATTCTGGGTAACAGAACCTGGTCAGAGCCCCACAAGTCACCCCATCTTGTATTCCCCTAGGTCTCTAGTTTTTAAAAATGCACAGGTTTGGTAGGTTTCCCTAGGTGCCGGCTGAGCTAGAGGCCAAAATCTACAGGTAGGCACTTTGCAAAAAACACCCCTGTTTTATTTAAAAAAATGGGATGTATCCACGTTGCGTTTTGGGGCATTTCCTGTCGCGGGCGCTAGGCCTACCCACACAAGTGAGGTATCATTTTTATCAGGAGACTTGGGGGAACTCTGGGTGGAAGGAAATTTGTACCTCCTCTCAGATTCCAGAACTTTCTGCCACAGAAATGTGAGGAACATGTGTTTTTTTAGCCAAATTTTGAGGTTTGCAAAGGATTCTGGGTAACAGAACCTGGTCAGAGCCCCACAAGTCACCCCATCTTGTATTCCCCTAGGTCTCTAGTTTTCACAAATGCACAGGTTTGGTAGGTTTCCCTAGGTGCCCGCTGAGCTAGAGGCCAAAATCTACAGGTAGACACTTTGCAAAAAACACCCCTGTTTTCTTTCAAAAAATGGGATGTGTCCACGTTGCGTTTTGGGGCATTTCCTGTCGCGGGCGCTAGGCCTACCCACACAAGTGAGGTATCATTTTTATCAGGAGACTTGGGGGAACGCTGGGTGGAAGGAAATTTGTGCCTCCTCTCAGATTCCAGAACTTTCTGCCACAGAAATGTGAGGAACATGTGTTTTTTTAGCCAAATTTTGAGGTTTGCAAAGGATTCTGCGTAACAGAACCTGGTCAGAGCCCCACAAGTCACCCCATCTTGGATTCCCCTAGGTCTCTAGTTTTAAAAAATGCACAGGTTTGGTAGGTTTCCCTAGGTGCCGGCTGAGCTAGAGGCCAAAATCTACAGGTAGGCACTTTGCAAAAAACACCCCTGTTTTATTTAAAAAAATGGGATGTGTCCACGTTGCGTTTTGGGGCATTTCCTGTCGCGGGCGCTAGGCCTACCCACACAAGTGAGGTATCATTTTTATCAGGAGACTTGGGTGAACTCTGGGTGGAAGGAAATTTGTGCCTCCTCTCAGATTCCAGAACTTTCTGCCACAGAAATGTGAGGAACATGTGTTTTTTTAGCCAAATTTTGATGTTTGCAAAGGATTCTGGGTAACAGAACCTGGTCAGAGCCCCACAAGTCACCCCATCTTGTATTCCCCTAGGTCTCTAGTTTTCAAAAATGCACAGGTTTGGTAGGTTTCCCTAGGTGCCGGCTGAGCTAGAGGCCAAAATCTACAGGTAGGCACTTTGCAAAAAACACCCCTGTTTTCTTTCAAAAAATGGGATGTGTCCACGTTGCCTTTTGGGGCATTTCCTGTCGTGGGCGCTAGGCCTACCCACACAAGTGAGGTATCATTTTTATCAGGAGACTTGGGGGAACGCTGGGTGGAAGGAAATTTGTGGCTCCTCTCTGATTCCAGAACTTTCTGTCACCGAAATGTGAGGAAAATGTGTTTGTTTAGCCAAATTTTGAGGTTTGCAAAGGATTCTGGGTAACAGAACCTGGTCAGAGCACCACAAGTCACCCTATCTTGGATTCCCTTAGGTCTCTAGTTATCAGAAATGCACAGGTTTGGTAGGTTTCCCTAGGTGCCGGCTGAGCTAGAGGCCAAAATCTACAGGTAGGCACTTTGCAAAAAACACCTCTGTTTTCTTTAAAAAAATGTGATGTGTCCACGTTGCGTTTTGGGGCATTTCCTGTCGCGGGCGCTAGGCCTACCCACACAAGTGAGGTATAATTTTTATCAGGAGACTTGGGGGAACGCTGGGTGGAAGGAAATTTGTGCCTCCTCTCAGATTCCAGAACTTTCTGCCATAGAAATGTGAGGAACATGTATTTTTTTAGCCAAATTTTGAGGTTTGCAAAGGATTCTGGGTAACAGAACCTGGTCTGAGCCCCACAAGTCACCCCATGTTGGATTCCCCTAGGTCTCTAGTTTTCAAAAATGCACAGGTTTGGTAGGCTTCCCTAGGTGCCGGCTGAGCTAGAGGCCAAAATCTACAGGTAGGCACTTTGCAAAAAACACCTCTGTTTTCTTTCAAAAAATGGGATGTGTCCACGTTGTGCTTTGGGGCATTTCCTGTCGCGGGCGCTAGGCCTACCGACACAAGTGAGGTATCATTTTTATCGGGACACTTGGGGGAACGCTGAGTGGAAGGAAATTTGTGCCTCCTCTCAGATTCCAGAACTTTCTGCCACAGAAATGTGAGGAACATGTGTTTTTTTAGCCAAATTTTGAGGTTTGAAAAGGATTCTGGGTAACAGAACCTGGTCAGAGCCCCACAAGTCACCCCATCTTGGATTCCCCTAGGTCTCTAGTTTTCAAAAATGCACAGGTTTGGTAGGTTTCCCTAGGTGCCGGCTGAGCTAGAGGCCAAAATCCACAGGTAGGCACTTTGCAAAAAACACCTCTGTTTTCTTTAAAAAAATGTGATGTGTGCACGTTGCATTTTGGGGCTTTCCCGTTGCGGGCGCTAGGCCTACCCACACAAGTGAGGTATCATTTTTATCGGGACACTTGGGGGAACGCTGAGTGGAAGGAAATTTGTGCCTCCTCTCAGATTCCAGATCTTTCTGCTACAGAAATGTGAGGAACATGTGTTTTTTTAGCCAAATTTTGAGGTTTGCAAAGGATTCTGGGTAACAGAACCTGGTCAGAGCCCCACAAGTCACCCCGTCTTGGATTCCCCTAGGTCTCAGGTTTTCAAGAATACACAGGTTTGGTAGGTTTCCCTAGATGCCGGCTGAGCTAGAGGCCAAAATCTACAGGTAGGCACTTTGCAAAAAACACCTCTGTTTTATTTAAAAAAATGGGATGTGTCCACGTTGTGCTTTGGGGCATTTCCTGTCGCAGGTGCTAGGCCTACCCACACAAGTGAGGTATCATTTTTATCGGGAGACTTGGGGGAACGCTGGGTGGAAGGAAATTTGTGCCTCCTCTCAGATTCCTGAACTTTCTGCCACAGAAATGTGAGGAACATGTGTTTTTTTAGTCAAATTTTGAGGTATGCAAAGGATTCTGGGTAACAGAACCTGGTCAGAGCCCCACAAGTCACCCCATCTTGGATTCCCCTAGGTCTCAGGTTTTCAAGAATGCACAGGTTTGGTAGGTTTCCCTAGGTGCCGGCTGAGCTAGAGGCCAAAATCTACAGGTAGGCACTTTGCAAAAAACACCTCTGTTTTCTTTAAAAAAATGGGATGTGTCCACGTTGCGTTTTGGGGCATTTCCTGTCGCGGGCGCTAGGCCTATCGACACAAGTGAGGTATCATTTTTATCGGGAGACTTGGGGGAACGCTGGGTGGAAGGAAATTTGTGGCTCCTCTCTGATTCCAGAACTTTCTGTCACCGAAATGTGAGGAAAATGTGTTTGTTTAGCCAAATTTTGAGGTTTGAAAAGGATTCTGGGTAACAGAACCTGGTCAGAGCACCACAAGTCACCCTATCTTGGATTCCCTTAGGTCTCTAGTTATCAGAAATGCACAGGTTTGGTAGGTTTCCCTATGTGCCGGCTGAGCTAGAGGCCAAAATCTACAGGTAGGCACTTTGCAAAAAACACCTCTGTTTTCTTTAAAAAAATGTGATGTGTCCACGTTGCGTTTTGGGGCATTTCCTGTCGCGGGCGCTAGGCCTACCCACACAAGTGAGGTATAATTTTTATCAGGAGACTTGGGGGAACGCTGGGTGGAAGGAAATTTGTGCCTCCTCTCAGATTCCAGAACTTTCTGCCATAGAAATGTGAGGAACATGTATTTTTTTAGCCAAATTTTGAGGTTTGCAAAGGATTCTGGGTAACAGAACCTGGTCAGAGCCCCACAAGTCACCCCATGTTGGATTCCCCTAGGTCTCAGGTTTTCAAGAATGCACAGGTTTGGTAGGTTTCTCTAGGTGCCGGCTGAGCTAGAGGCCAAAATCTACAGGTAGGCACTTTGCAAAAAACACCTCTGTTTTCTTTCCAAAAATGGGATGTGTCCACGTTGTGCTTTGGGGCATTTCCTGTCGCGGGCTCTAGGCCTACCGACACAAGTGAGGTATCATTTTTATCGGGACACTTGGGGGAACGCTGAGTGGAAGGAAATTTGTGCCTCCTCTCAGATTCCAGAACTTTCTGCTACAGAAATGTGAGGAACATGTGTTTTTTTAGCCAAATTTTGAGGTTTGAAAAGGATTCTGGGTAACAGAACCTGGTCAGAGCCTCACAAGTCACCCCATTTTGGATTCCCCTAGGTCTCAGGTTTTCAAAAATGCACAGGTTTGGTAGGTTTCCCTAGGTGCCGGCTGAGCTAGAGGCCATAATCTACAGGTAGTCACTTTGCAAAAAACACCCCTGTTTTCTTTCAAAAAGTGGGATGTGTCCACGTTGCGTTTTGGGGCATTTCCTGTCGCGGGCGCTAGGCCTACCCACACAAGTGAGGTATCATTTTTATCAGGAGACTTGGGGGAACGCTGGGTGGAAGGAAATTTGTGCCTCCTCTCAGATTCCAGAACTTTCTGCCACAGAAATGTGAGGAACACGTGTTTTTTTAGCCAAATTTTGAGGTTTGCAAAGGATTCTGGGTAACAGAACCTGGTCAGAGCCCCACAAGTCACCCCATCTTGGATTCCCCTAGGTCTCTAGTTTTAAAAAATGCACAGGTTTGGTAGGTTTCCCTAGGTGCCGGCTGAGCTAGAGGCCAAAATCTACAGGTAGGCACTTTGCAAAAAACACCTCTGTTTTCTTTAAAAAAATGGGATGTGTCCACGTTGCGTTTTGGGGCATTTCCTGCCGCGGGCGCTAGGCCTACCGACACAAGTGAGGTATCATTTTTATCAGGAGACTTGGGGGAACGCTGGGTGGAAGGAAATTTGTGCCTCCTCTCAGATTCCAGAACTTTCTGCAACAGAAATGTGAGGAACATGTGTTTTTTTAGCCAAATTTTGATGTTTGCAAAGGATTCTGGGTAACGGAACCTGGTCAGAGCCCCACAAGTCACCCCATCTTGGATTCCCCTAGGTCTCAGGTTTTCAAGAATGCACAGGTTTGTTAGGTTTCCCTAGGTGCCGGCTGAGCTAGAGGCCAAAATCTACAGGTAGGCACTTTGCAAAAAACACCTCTGTTTTCTTTCAAAAAATGGGATGTGTCCACGTTGCGTTTTGGGGCATTTACTGTCGCGGGCGCTAGGCCTATCCACACAAGTGAGGTATCATTTTTATCGGGAGACTTGGGTAAACGCTGGGTAGAAGGAAATTTGTGGCTCCTCTCTGATTCCAGAACTTTCTGTCACCGAAATGTGAGGAAAACGTGTTTGTTTAGCCAAATTTTGAGGTTTGCAAAGGATTCTGGGTAACAGAACCTGGTCAGAGCCCCACAAGTCACCCCATCTTGTATTCCCCTAGGTCTCTAGTTTTCAAAAATGCACAGGTTTGGTAGGTTTCCCTAGGTGCCGGCTGAGCTAGATGCCAAAATCTACAGGTAGGCACTTTGCAAAAAACACCCCTGTTTTCTTTCAAAAAATGGGATGTGTCCACGTTGCGTTTTGGGGCATTTCCTGTCACGGGCTCTAGGCCTACCCACACAAGTGAGGTATCATTTTTATCAGGAGACTTGGGGGAACGCTGGGTGGAAGGAAATTTGTGCCTCCTCTCAGATTCCAGAACTTTCTGCCACAGAAATGTGAGGAACATGTGTTTTTTTAGCCAAATTTTGAGGTTTGCAAAGGATTCTGGGTAACAGAACCTGGTCAGAGCCCCACAAGTCACCCCATCTTGAATTCCCCTACGTCTCAAGTTTTAAAAAATGCACAGGTTTGGTAGGTTTTCCTAGGTGCCGGCTGAGCTAGAGGCCAAAATCTACAGGTAGGCACTTTGCAAAAAACACCTCTGTTTTCTTTCAAAAAATGGGGTGTGTCCACGTTGCGTTTTGGGGCATTTCCTGTCTCGGGCGCTAGGCCTACCGACACAAGTGAGGTATCATTTTTATCGGGACACTTGGGGGAACGCTGGGTGGAAGGAAATTTGTGCCACCTCTCAGATTCCAGAACTTTCTGCTACACAAATGTGAGGAACATGTGTTTTTTTAGCCAAATTTTGAGGTTTGCAAAGGATTCTGGGTAACAGAACCTGGTCAGAGCCCCACAAGTCACCCCATGTTGGATTCCCCTAGGTCTCTAGATTTCAAAAATGCACAGGTTTGGTAGGTTTCCCTAGGTGCCGGCTGAGCTAGAGGCCAAAATCTACAGGTAGGCACTTTGCAAAATACAGCTCTGTTTTCTGTCCAAAAATGGGATGTGTCCACGTTGTGCTTTGGGGCATTTCCTGTCGTAGGTGCTAGGCCTACCCACACAAGTGAGGTATCATTTTTATAGGGAGACTTGGGGGAACGCTGGGTGGAAGGAAATTTGTGCCTCTTCTCAGATTCCAGAACTTTCTGCCACAGAAATGTGAGGAACATGTGTTTTTTTAGCCAAATTTTGAGGTTTGCAAAGGATTCTGGGTAACGGAACCTGGTCAGAGCCCCACAAGTCTCCCCATCTTGGATTCCCCTAGGTCTCAGGTTTTCAAGAATGCACAGGTTTGGTAGGTTTCCCTAGGTGCCGGCTGAGCTAGAGGCCAAAATCTACAGGTAGGCACTTTGCAAAAAACACCTCTGTTTTCTTTCAAAAAATGGGATGTGTCCACGTTGCGTTTTGGGGCATATCCTGTCGCGGGCGCTAGGCCTATCCACACAAGTGAGGTATCATTTTTATCGGGAGACTTGGGGGAACGCTGGGTGGAAGGAAATTTGTGGCTCCTCTCTGATTCCAGAACTTTCTGTCACCGAAATGTGAGGAAAATGTGTTTGTTTAGCCAAATTTTGAGGTTTGCAAAGGATTCTGGGAAACAGAACCTGGTCAGAGCCCCACAAGTCACCCCATCTTGTATTCCCCTAGGTCTCTAGTTTTCAAAAATGCACAGGTTTGGTAGGTTTCCCTAGGTGCCGGCTGAGCTAGAGGCCAAAATCTACAGGTAGGCACTTTGCAAAAAACACCCCTGTTTTCTTTCAAAAAATGGGATGTGTCCACTTTGCGTTTTGGGGCATTTCCTGTCGCGGGCGCTAGGCCTACCCACACAAGTGAGGTATCATTTTTATCAGGAGACTTGGGGGAACTCTGGGTCGAAGGAAATTTGTGCCTCCTCTCAGATTCCAGAACTTTGTGCCACAGAAATGTGAGGAACATGTGTTTTTTTTGCCAAATTTTGAGGTTTGCAAAGGATTCTGGGTAACAGAACCTGGTCAGAGCTCACAAGTCACCCCATCTTGTATTCCCCTAGGTCTCTAGTTTTCAAAAATGCACAGGTTTGGTAGGTTTCCCTAGGTGCCGGCTGAGCTAGAGGCCAAAATCTACAGGTAGGCACTTTGCAAAATACAGCTCTGTTTTCTGTCCAAAAATGGGATGTTTCCACGTTGTGCTTTGGGGCATTTCCTGTCGTAGGTGCTAGGCCTACCCACACAAGTGAGGTATCATTTTTATCGGGAGACTTGGGGGAACGCTGGGTGGAAGGAAATTTGTGCCTCTTCTCAGATTCCAGAACTTTCTGCCACAGAAATGTGAGGAACATGTGTTTTTTTAGCCAAATTTTGAGGTTTGCAAAGGATTCTGGGTAACGGAACCTGGTCAGAGCCCCACAAGTCTCCCCATCTTGGATTCCCCTAGGTCTCAGGTTTTCAAGAATGCACAGGTTTGGTAGGTTTCCCTAGGTGCCGGCTGAGCTAGAGGCCAAAATCTACAGGTAGGCACTTTGCAAAAAACACCTCTGTTTTCTTTCAAAAAATGGGATGTGTCCACGTTGTGCTTTGGGGCATTTCCTGTCGCAGGTGCTAGGCCTACCCACACAAGTGAGGTATCATTTTTATCGGGAGACTTGGGGGAACGCTGGGTGGAAGGAAATTTGTGCCTCCTCTCAGATTCCAGAACTTTCTGCCACAGAAATGTGAGGAACATGTGTTTTTTTAGCCAAATTTTGAGGTTTGCAAAGGATTCTGGGTAACAGAACCTGGTCAGAGCCCCACAAGTCACCCCATTTTGGATTCCCCTAGGTCTCAGGTTTTCAAAAATGCACAGGTTTGGTAGGTTTCCCTAGGTGCCGGCTGAGCTAGAGGCCATAATCTACAGGTAGGCACTTTGCAAAAAACACCCCTGTTTTCTTTCAAAAAGTGGGATGTGTCCACGTTGCGTTTTGGGGCATTTCCTGTCGCGGGCGCTAGGCCTACCCACACAAGTGAGGTATCATTTTTATCAGGAGACTTGGGGGAACGCTGGGTGGAAGGAAATTTGTGCCTCCTCTCAGATTCCAGAACTTTCTGCCACAGAAATGTGAGGAACACGTGTTTTTTTAGCCAAATTTTGAGGTTTGCAAAGGATTCTGGGTAACAGAACCTGGTCAGAGCCCCACAAGTCACCCCATCTTGGATTCCCCTAGGTCTCAGGTTTTCAAAAATGCACAGGTTTGGTAGGTTTCCCTAGGTGCCGGCTGAGCTAGAGGCCATAATCTACAGGTAGGCACTTTGCAAAAAACACCCCTGTTTTCTTTCAAAAAGTGGGATGTGTCCACGTTGCGTTTTGGGGCATTTCCTGTCGCGGGCGCTAGGCCTACCCACACAAGTGAGGTATCATTTTTATCAGGAGACTTGGGGGAACGCTGGGTGGAAGGAAATTTGTGCCTCCTCTCAGATTCCAGAACTTTCTGCCACAGAAATGTGAGGAACATGTGTTTTTTTTGCCAAATTTTGAGGTTTGCAAAGGATTCTGGGTAACAGAACCTGGTCAGAGCCCCACAAGTCACCCCATCTTGTATTCCCCTAGGTCTCTAGTTTTCAAAAATGCACAGGTTTGGTAGGTTTCCCTAGGTGCCGGCTGAGCTAGAGGCCAAAATCTACAGGTAGGCACTTTGCAAAATACAGCTCTGTTTTCTGTCCAAAAATGGGATGTTTCCACGTTGTGCTTTGGGGCATTTCCTGTCGTAGGTGCTAGGCCTACCCACACAAGTGAGGTATCATTTTTATCGGGAGACTTGGGGGAACGCTGGGTGGAAGGAAATTTGTGCCTCTTCTCAGATTCCAGAACTTTCTGCCACAGAAATGTGAGGAACATGTGTTTTTTTAGCCAAATTTTGAGGTTTGCAAAGGATTCTGGGTAACGGAACCTGGTCAGAGCCCCACAAGTCTCCCCATCTTGGATTCCCCTAGGTCTCAGGTTTTCAAGAATGCACAGGTTTGGTAGGTTTCCCTAGGTGCCGGCTGAGCTAGAGGCCAAAATCTACAGGTAGGCACTTTGCAAAAAACACCTCTGTTTTCTTTCAAAAAATGGGATGTGTCCACGTTGTGCTTTGGGGCATTTCCTGTCGCAGGTGCTAGGCCTACCCACACAAGTGAGGTATCATTTTTATCGGGAGACTTGGGGGAACGCTGGGTGGAAGGAAATTTGTGCCTCCTCTCAGATTCCAGAACTTTCTGCCACAGAAATGTGAGGAACATGTGTTTTTTTTAGCCAAATTTTGAGGTTTGCAAAGGATTCTGGGTAACAGAACCTGGTCAGAGCCCCACAAGTCACCCCATTTTGGATTCCCCTAGGTCTCAGGTTTTCAAAAATGCACAGGTTTGGTAGGTTTCCCTAGGTGCCGGCTGAGCTAGAGGCCATAATCTACAGGTAGGCACTTTGCAAAAAACACCCCTGTTTTCTTTCAAAAAGTGGGATGTGTCCACGTTGCGTTTTGGGGCATTTCCTGTCGCGGGCGCTAGGCCTACCCACACAAGTGAGGTATCATTTTTATCAGGAGACTTGGGGGAACGCTGGGTGGAAGGAAATTTGTGCCTCCTCTCAGATTCCAGAACTTTCTGCCACAGAAATGTGAGGAACACGTGTTTTTTTAGCCAAATTTTGAGGTTTGCAAAGGATTCTGGGTAACAGAACCTGGTCAGAGCCCCACAAGTCACCCCATCTTGGATTCCCCTAGGTCTCTAGTTTTAAAAAATGCACAGGTTTGGTAGGTTTCCCTAGGTGCCGGCTGAGCTAGAGGCCAAAATCTACAGGTAGGCACTTTGCAAAAAACACCTCTGTTTTCTTTCAAAAAATGGGATGTGTCCACGTTGCGTTTTGGGGCATTTCCTGCCGCGGGCGCTAGGCCTACCGACACAAGTGAGGTATCATTTTTATCAGGAGACTTGGGGGAACGCTGGGTGGAAGGAAATTTGTGCCTCCTCTCAGATTCCAGAACTTTCTGCAACAGAAATGTGAGGAACATGTGTTTTTTTAGCCAAATTTTGATGTTTGCAAAGGATTCTGGGTAACGGAACCTGGTCAGAGCCCCACAAGTCACCCCATCTTGGATTCCCCTAGGTCTCAGGTTTTCAAGAATGCACAGGTTTGTTAGGTTTCCCTAGGTGCCGGCTGAGCTAGAGGCCAAAATCTACAGGTAGGCACTTTGCAAAAAACACCTCTGTTTTCTTTCAAAAAATGGGATGTGTCTACGTTGCGTTTTGGGGCATTTACTGTCGTGGGCGCTAGGCCTATCCACACAAGTGAGGTATCATTTTTATCGGGAGACTTGGGTAAACGCTGGGTAGAAGGAAATTTGTGGCTCCTCTCTGATTCCAGAACTTTCTGTCACCGAAATGTGAGGAAAACGTGTTTGTTTAGCCAAATTTTGAGGTTTGCAAAGGATTCTGGGTAACAGAACCTGGTCAGAGCCCCACAAGTCACCCCATCTTGTATTCCCCTAGGTCTCTAGTTTTCACAAATGCACAGGTTTGGTAGGTTTCCCTAGGTGCCGGCTGAGCTAGATGCCAAAATCTACAGGTAGGCACTTTGCAAAAAACACCCCTGTTTTCTTTCAAAAAATGGGATGTGTCCACGTTGCGTTTTGGGGCATTTCCTGTCACGGGCTCTAGGCCTACCCACACAAGTGAGGTATCATTTTTATCAGGAGACTTGGGGGAACGCTGGGTGGAAGGAAATTTGTGCCTCCTCTCAGATTCCAGAACTTTCTGCCACAGAAATGTGAGGAACATGTGTTTTTTTAGCCAAATTTTGAGGTTTGCAAAGGATTCTGGGTAACAGAACCTGGTCAGAGCCCCACAAGTCACCCCATCTTGAATTCCCCTACGTCTCAAGTTTTAAAAAATGCACAGGTTTGGTAGGTTTTCCTAGGTGCCGGCTGAGCTAGAGGCCAAAATCTACAGGTAGGCACTTTGCAAAAAACACCTCTGTTTTCTTTCAAAAAATGGGGTGTGTCCACGTTGCGTTTTGGGGCATTTCCTGTCTCGGGCGCTAGGCCTACCGACACAAGTGAGGTATCATTTTTATCGGGACACTTGGGGGAACGCTGGGTGGAAGGAAATTTGTGCCACCTCTCAGATTCCAGAACTTTCTGCTACACAAATGTGAGGAACATGTGTTTTTTTAGCCAAATTTTGAGGTTTGCAAAGGATTCTGGGTAACAGAACCTGGTCAGAGCCCCACAAGTCACCCCATGTTGGATTCCCCTAGGTCTCTAGTTTTCAAAAATGCACAGGTTTGGTAGGTTTCCCTAGGTGCCGGCTGAGCTAGAGGCCAAAATCTACAGGTAGGCACTTTGCAAAATACAGCTCTGTTTTCTGTCCAAAAATGGGATGTGTCCACGTTGTGCTTTGGGGCATTTCCTGTCGTAGGTGCTAGGCCTACCCACACAAGTGAGGTATCATTTTTATAGGGAGACTTGGGGGAACGCTGGGTGGAAGGAAATTTGTGCCTCTTCTCAGATTCCAGAACTTTCTGCCACAGAAATGTGAGGAACATGTGTTTTTTTAGCCAAATTTTGAGGTTTGCAAAGGATTCTGGGTAACGGAACCTGGTCAGAGCCCCACAAGTCTCCCCATCTTGGATTCCCCTAGGTCTCAGGTTTTCAAGAATGCACAGGTTTGGTAGGTTTCCCTAGGTGCCGGCTGAGCTAGAGGCCAAAATCTACAGGTAGGCACTTTGCAAAAAACACCTCTGTTTTCTTTCAAAAAATGGGATGTGTCCACGTTGCGTTTTGGGGCATATCCTGTCGCGGGCGCTAGGCCTATCCACACAAGTGAGGTATCATTTTTATCGGGAGACTTGGGGGAACGCTGGGTGGAAGGAAATTTGTGGCTCCTCTCTGATTCCAGAACTTTCTGTCACCGAAATGTGAGGAAAATGTGTTTGTTTAGCCAAATTTTGAGGTTTGCAAAGGATTCTGGGAAACAGAACCTGGTCAGAGCCCCACAAGTCACCCCATCTTGTATTCCCCTAGGTCTCTAGTTTTCAAAAATGCACAGGTTTGGTAGGTTTCCCTAGGTGCCGGCTGAGCTAGAGGCCAAAATCTACAGGTAGGCACTTTGCAAAAAACACCCCTGTTTTCTTTCAAAAAATGGGATGTGTCCACTTTGCGTTTTGGGGCATTTCCTGTCGCGGGCGCTAGGCCTACCCACACAAGTGAGGTATCATTTTTATCAGGAGACTTGGGGGAACTCTGGGTCGAAGGAAATTTGTGCCTCCTCTCAGATTCCAGAACTTTGTGCCACAGAAATGTGAGGAACATGTGTTTTTTTTGCCAAATTTTGAGGTTTGCAAAGGATTCTGGGTAACAGAACCTGGTCAGAGCCCCACAAGTCACCCCATCTTGTATTCCCCTAGGTCTCTAGTTTTCAAAAATGCACAGGTTTGGTAGGTTTCCCTAGGTGCCGGCTGAGCTAGAGGCCAAAATCTACAGGTAGGCACTTTGCAAAATACAGCTCTGTTTTCTGTCCAAAAATGGGATGTGTCCACGTTGTGCTTTGGGGCATTTCCTGTCGTAGGTGCTAGGCCTACCCACACAAGTGAGGTATCATTTTTATCGGGAGACTTGGGGGAACGCTGGGTGGAAGGAAATTTGTGCCTCCTCTCTGATTCCAGAACTTTCTGTCACCGAAATGTGAGGAAAATGTGTTTGTTTAGCCAAATTTTGAGGTTTGCAAAGGATTCTGGGTAACAGAACCTGGTCAGAGCCCCACAAGTCACCCCATCTTGTATTCCCCTAGGTCTCTAGTTTTCAAAAATGCACAGGTTTGGTAGGTTTCCCTAGGTGCCGGCTGAGCTAGAGGCCAAAATCTACAGGTAGGCACTTTGCAAAAAACACCTCTGTTTTCTTTCAAAAAATGGGATGTGTCCACGTTGTGCTTTGGGGCATTTCCTGTCGCAGGTGCTAGGCCTACCCACTCAAGTGAGGTATCATTTTTATCGGGAGACTTGGGGGAACGCTGGGTGGATGGAAATTTGTGCCTTCTCTAAGATTCCAGAACTTTCTGCCACAGAAATGTGAGGAACATGTGTTTTTTTAGCCAAATTTTGAGGTTTGCAAAGGATTCTGGGTAACAGAACCTGGTCAGAGCCCCACAAGTCACCCCATTTTGGATTCCCCTAGGTCTCAGGTTTTCAAAAATGCACAGGTTTGGTAGGTTTCCCTAGTTGCCGGCTGAGCTAGAGGCCAAAATCTACAGGTAGGCACTTTGCAAAAAACACCCCTGTTTTCTTTCAAAAAATGGGATGTGTCCACGTTGCGTTTTGGGGCATTTCCTGTAGCGGGCGCTAGGCCTACCCACACAAGTGAGGTATCATTTTTATCGGGACACTTGGGGGAACGCTGGGTGGAAGGAAATTTGTGCCACCTCTCAGTTTCCAGAACTTTCTGCTACAGAAATGTGAGGAACATGTGTTTTTTTTAGCCATATTTTGAGGTTTTCAAAGGATTCTGGGTAACAGAACCTGGTCAGAGCCCCACAAGTCACCCCATCTTGGATTCCCCTAGGTCTCAGGTTTTCAAGAATGCACAGGTTTGGTAGGTTTCCCTAGGTGCCGGCTGAGCTAGAGGCCAAAATCTACAGGTAGGCACTTTGCAAAAAACACCTCTGTTTTCTTTCAAAAAATGGGATGTGTCCACGTTGTGCTTTGGGGCATTTCCTGTCACAGGTGCTAGGCCTACCCACACAAGTGAGGTATCATTTTTATCAGGAGACTTGGGGGAATGCTGGGTGGAAGGAAATTTGTGCCTCCTCTCAGATACCAGAACTTTCTGCCACAGAAATGTGAGGAACATGTGTTTTTTTAGCCAAATTTTGAGGTTTGCAAAGGATTCTGGGTAACAGAACCTGGTCAGAGCCCCACAAGTCACCCCATCTTGTATTCCACTAGGTCTCTAGTTTTCAAAAATGCACAGGTTTGGTAGGTTTCCCTAGGTGCCGGCTGAGCTAGAGGCCAAAATCTACAGGTAGGCACTTTGCAAAAAACACCTCTGTTTTCTTTCAAAAAATGGGATGTGTCCACGTTGTGCTTTGGGGCATTTCCTGTCGCAGGTGCTAGGCCTACCCACTTAAGTGAGGTATCATTTTTATCGGGAGACTTGGGGGAACGCTGGGTGGAAGGAAATTTGTGCCTCCTCTAAGATTCCAGAACTTTCTGCCACAGAAATGTGAGGAACATGTGTTTTTTTAGCCAAATTTTGAGGTTTGCAAAGGATTCTGGGTAACAGAACCTGGTCAGAGCCCCACAAGTCACCCCATCTTGTATTGCCCTAGGTCTCTAGTTTTCAAAAATGCACAGGTTTGGTAGGTTTCCCTAGGTGCCGGCTGAGCTAGAGGCCAAAATCTACAGGTAGGCACTTTGCAAAAAACACCCCTGTTTTCTTTCAAAAAATGGGATGTGTCCACGTTGCGTTTTGGGGCATTTCCTGTAGCGGGCGCTAGGCCTACCCACACAAGTGAGGTATAATTTTTATCAGGAGACTTGGGGGAACGCTGGGTGGAAGGAAATTTGTGCCTCCTCTCAGATTCCAGAACTTTCTGCCACAGAAATGTGAGGAACATGTGTTTTTTTAGCCAAATTTTGAGGTTTGCAAAGGATTCTGGGTAACAGAACCTGGTCAGAGCCCCACAAGTCACCCCATTTTGGATTCCCCTAGGTCTCAGGTTTTCAAAAATGCACAGGTTTGGTAGGTTTCCCTAGGTGCCGGCTGAGCTAGAGACCATAATCTACAGGTAGGCACTTTGCAAAAAACACCCCTGTTTTCTTTCAAAAAATGGGATGTGTCCACGTTGCGTTTTGGGGCATTTCCTGTCGCGGGCGCTATGCCTACCCACACAAGTGAGGTATCATTTTTATCAGGAGACTTGGGAGAACGCTGGGTGGAAGGAAATTTGTGCCTCCTCTCAGATTCCAGAACTTTCTGCCACAGAAATGTGAGGAACATGTGTTTTTTTAGCCAACTTTTGAGGTTTGCAAAGGATTCTGGGTAACAGAACCTGGTCAGAGCCCCACAAGTCACCCCATCTTGAATTCCCCTACGTCTCTAGTTTTAAAAAATGCACAGGTTTGTTAGGTTTCCCTAGGTGCCGGCTGAGCTAGAGGCCAAAATCTACAGGTAGGCACTTTGCAAAAAACACCTCTGTTTTCTTTCAAAAAATGGGATGTGTCCACGTTGCGTTTTGGGGCATTTACTGTCGCGGGCGCTAGGCCTATCCACACAAGTGAGGTATCATTTTTATCGGGAGACTTGGGGGAACGCTGGGTGGAAGGAAATTTGTGCCTCCTCTCAGATTCCAGAACTTTCTGCCACAGAAATGTGGGGAACATGTGTTTTTTTAGCCAAATTTTGATGTTTGCAAAGGATTCAGGGTAACGGAACCTGGTCAGAGCCCCACAAGTCACCCCATCTTGGATTCCCCTAGGTCTCAGGTTTTCAAGAATGCACAGGTTTGGTAGGTTTCCCTAGGTGCCGGCTGAGCTAGAGGCCAAAATCTACAGGTAGGCACTTTGCAAAAAACACCTATGTTTTCTTTAAAAAAATGGGATGTGTCCACGTTGCGTTTTGAGGCATTTCCTGTCGCGGGCGCTAGGCCTATCCACACAAGTGAGGTATCATTTTTATCGGAAGACTTGGGGGAATGCTGGGTGGAAGGAAATTTGTGGCTCCTCTCTGATTCCAGAACTTTCTGTCACCGAAATGTGAGGAAAATGTGTTTGTTTAGCCTAATTTTGAGGTTTGCAAAGGATTCTGGGTAACAGAACCTGGTCAGAGCCCAACAAGTCACCCCATCTTGTATTCCACTAGGTCTCTAGTTTTCAAAAATGCACAGGTTTGGTAGGTTTCCCTAGGTGCCGGCTGAGCTAGAGGCCAAAATCTACAGGTAGGCACTTTGCAAAAAACACCTCTGTTTTCTTTCAAAAAATGGGATGTGTCCACGTTGCGTTTTGGGGCATTTCCTGTCGCAGGCGCTAGGCCTATCCACACAAGTGAGCTATCATTTTTATCGGGAGACTTGGGGGAACGCTGGGTGGAAGGAAATTTGTGGCTCCTCTCTGATTCCAGAACTTTCTGTCACCGAAATGTGAGGAAAATGTGTTTGTTTAGCCAAATTTTGAGGTTTGCAAAGGATTCTGGGTAACAGAACCTGGTCAGAGCCCCACAAGTCACCCCATCTTGTATTCCCCTAGGTCTCTAGTTTTCAAAAATGCACAGGTTTGGTAGGTTTCCCTAGGTGCCGGCTGAGCTAGAGGCCAAAACCTACAGGTAGGCACTTTGCAAAAAACACCCCTGTTTTCTTTCAAAAAATGGGATGTGTCCACGTTGCGTTTTGGGGCATTTCCTGTCGCGGGCGCTAGGCCTACCCACACAAGTGTTGGTATCATTTTTATCAGGAGACTTGGGGGAACTCTGGGTGGAAGGAAATTTGTGCCTCCTCTCAGATTCCAGAATTTTCTGCCACAGAAATGTGAGGAACATGTGTTTTTTTAGCCAAATTTTGAGGTTTGCAAAGGATTCTGGGTAACAGAACCTGGTCAGAGCCCCACAAGTCACCCCATCTTGTATTGCCCTAGGTCTCTAGTTTTCAAAAATGCACAGGTTTGGTAGGTTTCCCTAGGTGCCGGCTGAGCTAGAGGCCAAAATCTATAGGTAGGCACTTTGCAAAAAACACCTATGTTTTCTTTAAAAAAATGGGATGTGTCCACGTTGCGTTTTGGGGCATTTCCTGTCGCGGGCGCTAGGCCTACCCACACAAGTGAGGTATCATTTTTATCAGGAGACTTGGGGGAACGCTGGGTGGAAGGAAATTTGTGCCTCCTCTCAGATTCCAGAACTTTCTGCCACAGAAATGTGAGGAACACGTGTTTTTTTAGCCAAATTTTGAGGTTTGCAAAGGATTCTGGGTAACAGAACCTGGTCAGAGCCCCACAAGTCACCCCATCTTGGATTCCCCTAGGTCTCTAGTTTTAAAAAATGCACAGGTTTGGTAGGTTTCCCTAGGTGCCGGCTGAGCTAGAGGCCAAAATCTACAGGTAGGCACTTTGCAAAAAACACCTCTGTTTTCTTTCAAAAAATGGGATGTGTCCACGTTGCGTTTTGGGGCATTTCCTGCCGCGGGCGCTAGGCCTACCGACACAAGTGAGGTATCATTTTTATCAGGAGACTTGGGGGAACGCTGGGTGGAAGGAAATTTGTGCCTCCTCTCAGATTCCAGAACTTTCTGCAACAGAAATGTGAGGAACATGTGTTTTTTTAGCCAAATTTTGATGTTTGCAAAGGATTCTGGGTAACGGAACCTGGTCAGAGCCCCACAAGTCACCCCATCTTGGATTCCCCTAGGTCTCAGGTTTTCAAGAATGCACAGGTTTGTTAGGTTTCCCTAGGTGCCGGCTGAGCTAGAGGCCAAAATCTACAGGTAGGCACTTTGCAAAAAACACCTCTGTTTTCTTTCAAAAAATGGGATGTGTCTACGTTGCGTTTTGGGGCATTTACTGTCGTGGGCGCTAGGCCTATCCACACAAGTGAGGTATCATTTTTATCGGGAGACTTGGGTAAACGCTGGGTAGAAGGAAATTTGTGGCTCCTCTCTGATTCCAGAACTTTCTGTCACCGAAATGTGAGGAAAACGTGTTTGTTTAGCCAAATTTTGAGGTTTGCAAAGGATTCTGGGTAACAGAACCTGGTCAGAGCCCCACAAGTCACCCCATCTTGTATTCCCCTAGGTCTCTAGTTTTCACAAATGCACAGGTTTGGTAGGTTTCCCTAGGTGCCGGCTGAGCTAGATGCCAAAATCTACAGGTAGGCACTTTGCAAAAAACACCCCTGTTTTCTTTCAAAAAATGGGATGTGTCCACGTTGCGTTTTGGGGCATTTCCTGTCACGGGCTCTAGGCCTACCCACACAAGTGAGGTATCATTTTTATCAGGAGACTTGGGGGAACGCTGGGTGGAAGGAAATTTGTGCCTCCTCTCAGATTCCAGAACTTTCTGCCACAGAAATGTGAGGAACATGTGTTTTTTTAGCCAAATTTTGAGGTTTGCAAAGGATTCTGGGTAACAGAACCTGGTCAGAGCCCCACAAGTCACCCCATCTTGAATTCCCCTACGTCTCAAGTTTTAAAAAATGCACAGGTTTGGTAGGTTTTCCTAGGTGCCGGCTGAGCTAGAGGCCAAAATCTACAGGTAGGCACTTTGCAAAAAACACCTCTGTTTTCTTTCAAAAAATGGGGTGTGTCCACGTTGCGTTTTGGGGCATTTCCTGTCTCGGGCGCTAGGCCTACCGACACAAGTGAGGTATCATTTTTATCGGGACACTTGGGGGAACGCTGGGTGGAAGGAAATTTGTGCCACCTCTCAGATTCCAGAACTTTCTGCTACACAAATGTGAGGAACATGTGTTTTTTTAGCCAAATTTTGAGGTTTGCAAAGGATTCTGGGTAACAGAACCTGGTCAGAGCCCCACAAGTCACCCCATGTTGGATTCCCCTAGGTCTCTAGTTTTCAAAAATGCACAGGTTTGGTAGGTTTCCCTAGGTGCCGGCTGAGCTAGAGGCCAAAATCTACAGGTAGGCACTTTGCAAAATACAGCTCTGTTTTCTGTCCAAAAATGGGATGTGTCCACGTTGTGCTTTGGGGCATTTCCTGTCGTAGGTGCTAGGCCTACCCACACAAGTGAGGTATCATTTTTATAGGGAGACTTGGGGGAACGCTGGGTGGAAGGAAATTTGTGCCTCTTCTCAGATTCCAGAACTTTCTGCCACAGAAATGTGAGGAACATGTGTTTTTTTAGCCAAATTTTGAGGTTTGCAAAGGATTCTGGGTAACGGAACCTGGTCAGAGCCCCACAAGTCTCCCCATCTTGGATTCCCCTAGGTCTCAGGTTTTCAAGAATGCACAGGTTTGGTAGGTTTCCCTAGGTGCCGGCTGAGCTAGAGGCCAAAATCTACAGGTAGGCACTTTGCAAAAAACACCTCTGTTTTCTTTCAAAAAATGGGATGTGTCCACGTTGCGTTTTGGGGCATATCCTGTCGCGGGCGCTAGGCCTATCCACACAAGTGAGGTATCATTTTTATCGGGAGACTTGGGGGAACGCTGGGTGGAAGGAAATTTGTGGCTCCTCTCTGATTCCAGAACTTTCTGTCACCGAAATGTGAGGAAAATGTGTTTGTTTAGCCAAATTTTGAGGTTTGCAAAGGATTCTGGGAAACAGAACCTGGTCAGAGCCCCACAAGTCACCCCATCTTGTATTCCCCTAGGTCTCTAGTTTTCAAAAATGCACAGGTTTGGTAGGTTTCCCTAGGTGCCGGCTGAGCTAGAGGCCAAAATCTACAGGTAGGCACTTTGCAAAAAACACCCCTGTTTTCTTTCAAAAAATGGGATGTGTCCACTTTGCGTTTTGGGGCATTTCCTGTCGCGGGCGCTAGGCCTACCCACACAAGTGAGGTATCATTTTTATCAGGAGACTTGGGGGAACTCTGGGTCGAAGGAAATTTGTGCCTCCTCTCAGATTCCAGAACTTTGTGCCACAGAAATGTGAGGAACATGTGTTTTTTTTGCCAAATTTTGAGGTTTGCAAAGGATTCTGGGTAACAGAACCTGGTCAGAGCCCCACAAGTCACCCCATCTTGTATTCCCCTAGGTCTCTAGTTTTCAAAAATGCACAGGTTTGGTAGGTTTCCCTAGGTGCCGGCTGAGCTAGAGGCCAAAATCTACAGGTAGGCACTTTGCAAAATACAGCTCTGTTTTCTGTCCAAAAATGGGATGTGTCCACGTTGTGCTTTGGGGCATTTCCTGTCGTAGGTGCTAGGCCTACCCACACAAGTGAGGTATCATTTTTATCGGGAGACTTGGGGGAACGCTGGGTGGAAGGAAATTTGTGCCTCCTCTCTGATTCCAGAACTTTCTGTCACCGAAATGTGAGGAAAATGTGTTTGTTTAGCCAAATTTTGAGGTTTGCAAAGGATTCTGGGTAACAGAACCTGGTCAGAGCCCCACAAGTCACCCCATCTTGTATTCCCCTAGGTCTCTAGTTTTCAAAAATGCACAGGTTTGGTAGGTTTCCCTAGGTGCCGGCTGAGCTAGAGGCCAAAATCTACAGGTAGGCACTTTGCAAAAAACACCTCTGTTTTCTTTCAAAAAATGGGATGTGTCCACGTTGTGCTTTGGGGCATTTCCTGTCGCAGGTGCTAGGCCTACCCACTCAAGTGAGGTATCATTTTTATCGGGAGACTTGGGGGAACGCTGGGTGGATGGAAATTTGTGCCTTCTCTAAGATTCCAGAACTTTCTGCCACAGAAATGTGAGGAACATGTGTTTTTTTAGCCAAATTTTGAGGTTTGCAAAGGATTCTGGGTAACAGAACCTGGTCAGAGCCCCACAAGTCACCCCATTTTGGATTCCCCTAGGTCTCAGGTTTTCAAAAATGCACAGGTTTGGTAGGTTTCCCTAGTTGCCGGCTGAGCTAGAGGCCAAAATCTACAGGTAGGCACTTTGCAAAAAACACCCCTGTTTTCTTTCAAAAAATGGGATGTGTCCACGTTGCGTTTTGGGGCATTTCCTGTAGCGGGCGCTAGGCCTACCCACACAAGTGAGGTATCATTTTTATCGGGACACTTGGGGGAACGCTGGGTGGAAGGAAATTTGTGCCACCTCTCAGTTTCCAGAACTTTCTGCTACAGAAATGTGAGGAACATGTGTTTTTTTAGCCATATTTTGAGGTTTTCAAAGGATTCTGGGTAACAGAACCTGGTCAGAGCCCCACAAGTCACCCCATCTTGGATTCCCCTAGGTCTCAGGTTTTCAAGAATGCACAGGTTTGGTAGGTTTCCCTAGGTGCCGGCTGAGCTAGAGGCCAAAATCTACAGGTAGGCACTTTGCAAAAAACACCTCTGTTTTCTTTCAAAAAATGGGATGTGTCCACGTTGTGCTTTGGGGCATTTCCTGTCACAGGTGCTAGGCCTACCCACACAAGTGAGGTATCATTTTTATCAGGAGACTTGGGGGAATGCTGGGTGGAAGGAAATTTGTGCCTCCTCTCAGATACCAGAACTTTCTGCCACAGAAATGTGAGGAACATGTGTTTTTTTAGCCAAATTTTGAGGTTTGCAAAGGATTCTGGGTAACAGAACCTGGTCAGAGCCCCACAAGTCACCCCATGTTGGATTCCTCTAGGTCTCAAGTTTTCAAAAATGCACAGGTTTGGTAGGTTTCCCTAGGTGCCGGCAGAGCTAGAGGCCAAAATCTACAGGTAGGCACTTTGCAAAATACAGCTCTGTTTTCGGTCCAAAAATGGGATGTGTCCACGTTGTGCTTTGGGGCATTTCCTGTCGTAGGTGCTAGGCCTACCCACACAAGTGAGGTATCATTTTTATCAGGAGACTTGGGGGAACGCTGGGTGGAAGGAAATTTGTGCCTCTTCTCAGATTCCAGAACTTTCTGCCACAGAAATGTGAGGAACATGTGTTTTTTTAGCCAAATTTTGAGGTTTGCAAAGGATTCTGGGTAACGGAACCTGGTCAGAGCCCCACAAGTCTCCCCATCTTGGATTCCCCTAGGTCTCAGGTTTTCAAGAATGCACAGGTTTGGTAGGTTTCCCTAGGTGCCGGCTGAGCTAGAGGCCAAAATCTACAGGTAGGCACTTTGCAAAAAACACCTCTGTTTTCTTTCAAAAAATGGGATGTGTCCACGTTGCGTTTTGGGGCATTTCCTGTCGCAGGCGCTAGGCCTATCCACACAAGTGAGGTATCATTTTTATCGGGAGACTTGGGGGAACGCTGGGTGGAAGGAAATTTGTGGCTCCTCTCTGATTCCAGAACTTTCTGTCACCGAAATGTGAGGAAAATGTGTTTGTTTAGCCACATTTTGAGGTTTGCAAAGGATTCTGGGTAACAGAACCTGGTCAGAGCCCCACAAGTCACCCCATCTTGTATTCCCCTAGGTCTCTAGTTTTCAAAAATGCACAGGTTTGGTAGGTTTCCCTAGGTGCCGGCTGAGCTAGAGGCCAAAACCTACAAGTAAGCACTTTGCAAAAAACACCCCTGTTTTCTTTCAAAAAATGGGATGTGTCCACGTTGCGTTTTGGGGCATTTCCTGTCGCGGGCGCTAGGCCTACCCACACAAGTGTTGGTATCATTTTTATCAGGAGACTTGGGGGAACTCTGGGTGGAAGGAAATTTGTGCCTCCTCTCAGATTCCAGAATTTTCTGCCACAGAAATGTGAGGAACATGTGTTTTTTTAGCCAAATTTTGAGGTTTGCAAAGGATTCTGGGTAACAGAACCTGGTCAGAGCCCCACAAGTCACCCCATCTTGTATTCCCCTAGGTCTCTAGTTTTAAAAAATGCACAGGTTTGGTAGGTTTCCCTAGGTGCCGGCTGAGCTAGAGGCCAAAATCTACAGGTAGGCACTTTGCAAAAAACACCCCTGTTTTCTTTCAAAAAATGGGATGTGTCCACGTTGCGTTTTGGGGCATTTCCTGTAGCGGGCGCTAGGCCTACCCACACAAGTGAGGTATAATTTTTATCAGGAGACTTGGGGGAACGCTGGGTGGAAGGAAATTTGTGCCTCCTCTCAGATTCCAGAACTTTCTGCCACAGAAATGTGAGGAACATGTGTTTTTTTAGCCAAATTTTGAGGTTTGCAAAGGATTCTGGGTAACAGAACCTGGTCAGAGCCCCACAAGTCACCCCATCTTGGATTCCCCTAGGTCTCTAGTTTTAAAAAATGCACAGGTTTGGTAGGTTTCCCTTGGTGCAGGCTGAGCTAGAGGCCAAAATCTACAGGTAGGTACTTTGCAAAAAACACCTCTGTTTTCTTTAAAAAAATGGGATGTGTCCACGTTGTGTTTTGGGGCATTTCCTGTTGCGGGCGCTAGGCCTACCGACACAAGTGAGGTATCATTTTTATCAGGAGACTTGGGGGAACGCTGGGTGGAAGGAAATTTGTGCCTCCTCTCAGATTCCAGAACTTTCTGCCACAGAAATGTGGGGAACATGTGTTTTTTTAGCCAAATTTTGATGTTTGCAAAGGATTCAGGGTAACGGAACCTGGTCAGAGCCCCACAAGTCACCCCATCTTGGATTCCCCTAGGTCTCAGGTTTTCAAGAATGCACAGGTTTGGTAGGTTTCCCTAGGTGCCGGCTGAGCTAGAGGCCAAAATCTACAGGTAGGCACTTTGCAAAAAACACCTATGTTTTCTTTAAAAAAATGGGATGTGTCCACGTTGTGTTTTGAGGCATTTCCTGTCGCGGGCGCTAGGCCTATCCACACAAGTGAGGTATCATTTTTATCGGAAGACTTGGGGGAATGCTGGGTGGAAGGAAATTTGTGGCTCCTCTCTGATTCCAGAACTTTCTGTCACCGAAATGTGAGGAAAATGTGTTTGTTTAGCCTAATTTTGAGGTTTGCAAAGGATTCTGGGTAACAGAACCTGGTCAGAGCCCCACAAGTCACCCCATCTTGTATTCCACTAGGTCTCTAGTTTTCAAAAATGCACAGGTTTGGTAGGTTTCCCTAGGTGCCGGCTGAGCTAGAGGCCAAAATCTACAGGTAGGCACTTTGCAAAAAACACCTCTGTTTTCTTTCAAAAAATGGGATGTGTCCACGTTGCGTTTTGGGGCATTTCCTGTCGCAGGCGCTAGGCCTATCCACACAAGTGAGCTATCATTTTTATCGGGAGACTTGGGGGAACGCTGGGTGGAAGGAAATTTGTGGCTCCTCTCTGATTCCAGAACTTTCTGTCACCGAAATGTGAGGAAAATGTGTTTGTTTAGCCAAATTTTGAGGTTTGCAAAGGATTCTGGGTAACAGAACCTGGTCAGAGCCCCACAAGTCACCCCATCTTGTATTCCCCTAGGTCTCTAGTTTTCAAAAATGCACAGGTTTGGTAGGTTTCCCTAGATGCCGGCTGAGCTAGAGGCCAAAACCTACAGGTAGGCACTTTGCAAAAAACACCCCTGTTTTCTTTCAAAAAATGGGATGTGTCCACGTTGCGTTTTGGGGCATTTCCTGTCGCGGGCGCTAGGCCTACCCACACAAGTGTTGGTATCATTTTTATCAGGAGACTTGGGGGAACTCTGGGTGGAAGGAAATTTGTGCCTCCTCTCAGATTCCAGAATTTTCTGCCACAGAAATGTGAGGAACATGTGTTTTTTTAGCCAAATTTTGAGGTTTGCAAAGGATTCTGGGTAACAGAACCTGGTCAGAGCCCCACAAGTCACCCCATCTTGTATTGCCCTAGGTCTCTAGTTTTCAAAAATGCACAGGTTTGGTAGGTTTCCCTAGGTGCCGGCTGAGCTAGAGGCCAAAATCTATAGGTAGGCACTTTGCAAAAAACACCCCTGTTTTCTTTCAAAAAATGGGATGTGTCCACGTTGCGTTTTGGGGCATTTCCTGTAGCGGGCGCTAGGCCTACCCACACAAGTGAGGTATAATTTTTATCAGGAGACTTGGGGGAACGCTGGGTGGAAGGAAATTTGTGCCTCCTCTCAGATTCCAGAACTTTCTGCCACAGAAATGTGAGGAACATGTGTTTTTTTGGCCAAATTTTGAGGTTTGCAAAGGATTCTGGGTAACAGAACCTGGTCAGAGCCCCACAAGTCACCCCATCTTGGATTCCCCTAGGTCTCTAGTTTTAAAAAATGCACAGGTTTGGTAGGTTTCCCTAGGTGCCGGCTGAGCTAGAGGCCAAAATCTACAGGTAGGTACTTTGCAAAAAACACCTATGTTTTCTTTAAAAAAATGGGATGTGTCCACGTTGCGTTTTGGGGCATTTCCTGTCGCGGGCGCTAGGCCTATCCACACAAGTGAGGTATCATTTTTATCGGAAGACTTGGGGGAATGCTGGGTGGAAGGAAATTTGTGGCTCCTCTCTGATTCCAGAACTTTCTGTCACCGAAATGTGAGGAAAATGTGTTTGTTTAGCCAAATTTTGAGGTTTGCAAAGGATTCTGGGTAACAGAACCTGGTCAGAGCCCCACAAGTCACCCCATCTTGTATTCCACTAGGTCTCTAGTTTTCAAAAATGCACAGGTTTGGTAGGTTTCCCTAGGTGCCGGCTGAGCTAGAGGCCAAAATCTACAGGTAGGCACTTTGCAAAAAACACCTCTGTTTTCTTTCAAAAAATGGGATGTGTCCACGTTGTGCTTTGGGGCATTTCCTGTCGCAGGTGCTAGGCCTACCCACTTAAGTGAGGTATCATTTTTATCGGGAGACTTGGGGGAACGCTGGGTGGAAGGAAATTTGTGCCTCCTCTAAGATTCCCGAACTTTCTGCCACAGAAATGTGAGGAACATGTGTTTTTTTAGCCAAATTTTGAGGTTTGCAAAGGATTCTGGGTAACAGAACCTGGTCAGAGCCCCACAAGTCACCCCATCTTGTATTGCCCTAGGTCTCTAGTTTTCAAAAATGCACAGGTTTGGTAGGTTTCCCTAGGTGCCGGCTGAGCTAGAGGCCAAAATCTACAGGTAGGCACTTTGCAAAAAACACCCCTGTTTTCTTTCAAAAAATGGGATGTGTCCACGTTGCGTTTTGGGGCATTTCCTGTAGCGGGCGCTAGGCCTACCCACACAAGTGAGGTATAATTTTTATCAGGAGACTTGGGGGAACGCTGGGTGGAAGGAAATTTGTGCCTCCTCTCAGATTCCAGAACTTTCTGCCACAGAAATGTGAGGAACATGTGTTTTTTTGGCCAAATTTTGAGGTTTGCAAAGGATTCTGGGTAACAGAACCTGGTCAGAGCCCCACAAGTCACCCCATCTTGGATTCCACTAGGTCTCTAGTTTTCAAAAATGCACAGGTTTGGTAGGTTTCCCTAGGTGCCGGCTGAGCTAGAGGCCAAAATCTACAGGTAGGCAGTTTGCAAAAAACACCTCTGTTTTCTTTCAAAAAATGGGATGTGTCCACGTTGTGCTTTGGGGCATTTCCTGTCGCAGGTGCTAGGCCTACCCACTTAAGTGAGGTATCATTTTTATCGGGAGACTTGGGGGAACGCTGGGTGGAAGGAAATTTGTGCCTCCTCTAAGATTCCAGAACTTTCTGCCACAGAAATGTGAGGAACATGTGTTTTTTTAGCCAAATTTTGAGGTTTGCAAAGGATTCTGGGTAACAGAACCTGGTCAGAGCCCCACAAGTCACCCCATTTTGGATTCCCCTAGGTCTCAGGTTTTCAAAAATGCACAGGTTTGGTAGGTTTCCCTAGGTGCCGGCTGAGCTAGAGACCATAATCTACAGGTAGGCACTTTGCAAAAAACACCCCTGTTTTCTTTCAAAAAATGGGATGTGTCCACGTTGCGTTTTGGGGCATTTCCTGTCGCGGGCGCTATGCCTACCCACACAAGTGAGGTATCATTTTTATCAGGAGACTTGGGAGAACGCTGGGTGGAAGGAAATTTGTGCCTCCTCTCAGATTCCAGAACTTTCTGCCACAGAAATGTGAGGAACATGTGTTTTTTTAGCCAACTTTTGAGGTTTGCAAAGGATTCTGGGTAACAGAACCTGGTCAGAGCCCCACAAGTCACCCCATCTTGAATTCCCCTACGTCTCTAGTTTTAAAAAATGCACAGGTTTGTTAGGTTTCCCTAGGTGCCGGCTGAGCTAGAGGCCAAAATCTACAGGTAGGCACTTTGCAAAAAACACCTCTGTTTTCTTTCAAAAAATGGGATGTGTCCACGTTGCGTTTTGGGGCATTTACTGTCGCGGGCGCTAGGCCTATCCACACAAGTGAGGTATCATTTTTATCGGGAGACTTGGGGGAACGCTGGGTGGAAGGAAATTTGTGCCTCCTCTCAGATTCCAGAACTTTCTGCCACAGAAATGTGGGGAACATGTGTTTTTTTAGCCAAATTTTGATGTTTGCAAAGGATTCAGGGTAACGGAACCTGGTCAGAGCCCCACAAGTCACCCCATCTTGGATTCCCCTAGGTCTCAGGTTTTCAAGAATGCACAGGTTTGGTAGGTTTCCCTAGGTGCCGGCTGAGCTAGAGGCCAAAATCTACAGGTAGGCACTTTGCAAAAAACACCTATGTTTTCTTTAAAAAAATGGGATGTGTCCACGTTGCGTTTTGAGGCATTTCCTGTCGCGGGCGCTAGGCCTATCCACACAAGTGAGGTATCATTTTTATCGGAAGACTTGGGGGAATGCTGGGTGGAAGGAAATTTGTGGCTCCTCTCTGATTCCAGAACTTTCTGTCACCGAAATGTGAGGAAAATGTGTTTGTTTAGCCTAATTTTGAGGTTTGCAAAGGATTCTGGGTAACAGAACCTGGTCAGAGCCCAACAAGTCACCCCATCTTGTATTCCACTAGGTCTCTAGTTTTCAAAAATGCACAGGTTTGGTAGGTTTCCCTAGGTGCCGGCTGAGCTAGAGGCCAAAATCTACAGGTAGGCACTTTGCAAAAAACACCTCTGTTTTCTTTCAAAAAATGGGATGTGTCCACGTTGCGTTTTGGGGCATTTCCTGTCGCAGGCGCTAGGCCTATCCACACAAGTGAGCTATCATTTTTATCGGGAGACTTGGGGGAACGCTGGGTGGAAGGAAATTTGTGGCTCCTCTCTGATTCCAGAACTTTCTGTCACCGAAATGTGAGGAAAATGTGTTTGTTTAGCCAAATTTTGAGGTTTGCAAAGGATTCTGGGTAACAGAACCTGGTCAGAGCCCCACAAGTCACCCCATCTTGTATTCCCCTAGGTCTCTAGTTTTCAAAAATGCACAGGTTTGGTAGGTTTCCCTAGGTGCCGGCTGAGCTAGAGGCCAAAACCTACAGGTAGGCACTTTGCAAAAAACACCCCTGTTTTCTTTCAAAAAATGGGATGTGTCCACGTTGCGTTTTGGGGCATTTCCTGTCGCGGGCGCTAGGCCTACCCACACAAGTGTTGGTATCATTTTTATCAGGAGACTTGGGGGAACTCTGGGTGGAAGGAAATTTGTGCCTCCTCTCAGATTCCAGAATTTTCTGCCACAGAAATGTGAGGAACATGTGTTTTTTTAGCCAAATTTTGAGGTTTGCAAAGGATTCTGGGTAACAGAACCTGGTCAGAGCCCCACAAGTCACCCCATCTTGTATTGCCCTAGGTCTCTAGTTTTCAAAAATGCACAGGTTTGGTAGGTTTCCCTAGGTGCCGGCTGAGCTAGAGGCCAAAATCTATAGGTAGGCACTTTGCAAAAAACACCCCTGTTTTCTTTCAAAAAATGGGATGTGTCCACGTTGCGTTTTGGGGCATTTCCTGTAGCGGGCGCTAGGCCTACCCACACAAGTGAGGTATAATTTTTATCAGGAGACTTGGGGGAACGCTGGGTGGAAGGAAATTTGTGCCTCCTCTCAGATTCCAGAACTTTCTGCCACAGAAATGTGAGGAACATGTGTTTTTTTGGCCAAATTTTGAGGTTTGCAAAGGATTCTGGGTAACAGAACCTGGTCAGAGCCCCACAAGTCACCCCATCTTGGATTCCCCTAGGTCTCTAGTTTTAAAAAATGCACAGGTTTGGTAGGTTTCCCTAGGTGCCGGCTGAGCTAGAGGCCAAAATCTACAGGTAGGTACTTTGCAAAAAACACCTATGTTTTCTTTAAAAAAATGGGATGTGTCCACGTTGCGTTTTGGGGCATTTCCTGTCGCGGGCGCTAGGCCTATCCACACAAGTGAGGTATCATTTTTATCGGAAGACTTGGGGGAATGCTGGGTGGAAGGAAATTTGTGGCTCCTCTCTGATTCCAGAACTTTCTGTCACCGAAATGTGAGGAAAATGTGTTTGTTTAGCCAAATTTTGAGGTTTGCAAAGGATTCTGGGTAACAGAACCTGGTCAGAGCCCCACAAGTCACCCCATCTTGTATTCCACTAGGTCTCTAGTTTTCAAAAATGCACAGGTTTGGTAGGTTTCCCTAGGTGCCGGCTGAGCTAGAGGCCAAAATCTACAGGTAGGCACTTTGCAAAAAACACCTCTGTTTTCTTTCAAAAAATGGGATGTGTCCACGTTGTGCTTTGGGGCATTTCCTGTCGCAGGTGCTAGGCCTACCCACTTAAGTGAGGTATCATTTTTATGGGGAGACTTGGGGGAACGCTGGGTGGAAGGAAATTTGTGCCTCCTCTAAGATTCCAGAACTTTCTGCCACAGAAATGTGAGGAACATGTGTTTTTTTAGCCAAATTTTGAGGTTTGCAAAGGATTCTGGGTAACAGAACCTGGTCAGAGCCCCACAAGTCACCCCATCTTGTATTGCCCTAGGTCTCTAGTTTTCAAAAATGCACAGGTTTGGTAGGTTTCCCTAGGTGCCGGCTGAGCTAGAGGCCAAAATCTACAGGTAGGCACTTTGCAAAAAACACCCCTGTTTTCTTTCAAAAAATGGGATGTGTCCACGTTGCGTTTTGGGGCATTTCCTGTAGCGGGCGCTAGGCCTACCCACACAAGTGAGGTATAATTTTTATCAGGAGACTTGGGGGAACGCTGGGTGGAAGGAAATTTGTGCCTCCTCTCAGATTCCAGAACTTTCTGCCACAGAAATGTGAGGAACATGTGTTTTTTTGGCCAAATTTTGAGGTTTGCAAAGGATTCTGTGTAACAGAACCTGGTCAGAGCCCCACAAGTCACCCCATCTTGGATTCCACTAGGTCTCTAGTTTTCAAAAATGCACAGGTTTGGTAGGTTTCCCTAGGTGCCGGCTGAGCTAGAGGCCAAAATCTACAGGTAGGCAGTTTGCAAAAAACACCTCTGTTTTCTTTCAAAAAATGGGATGTGTCCACGTTGTGCTTTGGGGCATTTCCTGTCGCAGGTGCTAGGCCTACCCACTTAAGTGAGGTATCATTTTTATCGGGAGACTTGGGGGAACGCTGGGTGGAAGGAAATTTGTGCCTCCTCTAAGATTCCAGAACTTTCTGCCACAGAAATGTGAGGAACATGTGTTTTTTTAGCCAAATTTTGAGGTTTGCAAAGGATTCTGGGTAACAGAACCTGGTCAGAGCCCCACAAGTCACCCCATTTTGGATTCCCCTAGGTCTCAGGTTTTCAAAAATGCACAGGTTTGGTAGGTTTCCCTAGGTGCCGGCTGAGCTAGAGACCATAATCTACAGGTAGGCACTTTGCAAAAAACACCCCTGTTTTCTTTCAAAAAATGGGATGTGTCCACGTTGCGTTTTGGGGCATTTCCTGTCGCGGGCGCTATGCCTACCCACACAAGTGAGGTATCATTTTTATCAGGAGACTTGGGAGAACGCTGGGTGGAAGGAAATTTGTGCCTCCTCTCAGATTCCAGAACTTTCTGCCACAGAAATGTGAGGAACATGTGTTTTTTTAGCCAACTTTTGAGGTTTGCAAAGGATTCTGGGTAACAGAACCTGGTCAGAGCCCCACAAGTCACCCCATCTTGAATTCCCCTACGTCTCTAGTTTTAAAAAATGCACAGGTTTGTTAGGTTTCCCTAGGTGCCGGCTGAGCTAGAGGCCAAAATCTACAGGTAGGCACTTTGCAAAAAACACCTCTGTTTTCTTTCAAAAAATGGGATGTGTCCACGTTGCGTTTTGGGGCATTTACTGTCGCGGGCTCTAGGCCTATCCACACAAGTGAGGTATCATTTTTATCGGGAGACTTGGGGAAACGCTGGGTAGAAGGAAATTTGTGGCTCCTCTCTGATTCCAGAACTTTCTGTCACCGAAATGTGAGGAAAATGTGTTTGTTTAGCCAAATTTTGAGGTTTGCAAAGGATTCTGGGTAACAGAACCTGGTCAGAGCCCCACAAGTCACCCCATCTTGTATTCCCCTAGGTCTCTAGTTTTCAAAAATGCACAGGTTTGGTAGGTTTCCCTAGGTGCCGGCTGAGCTAGATGCCAAAATCTACAGTTAGGCACTTTGCAAAAAACACCCCTGTTTTCTTTCAAAAAATGGGATGTGTCCACGTTGCGTTTTGGGGCATTTCCTGTCACGGGCGCTAGGCCTACCCACACAAGTGAGGTATCATTTTTATCAGGAGACTTGGGGAACGCTGGGTGGAAGGAAATTTGTGCCTCCTCTCAGATTCCAGAACTTTCTGCCACAGAAATGTGAGGAACATGTGTTTTTTTAGCCAAATTTTGAGGTTTGCAAAGGATTCTGGGTAACAGAACCTGGTCAGAGCCCCACAAGTCACCCCATCTTGAATTCCCCTACGTCTCTAGTTTTAAAAAATGCACAAATTTGTTAGGTTTCCCTAGGTGCCGGCTGAGCTAGAGGCCAAAATCTACAGGTAGGCACTTTGCAAAAAACACCTCTGTTTTCTTTCAAAAAATGGGATGTGTCCACGTTGCATTTTGGGGCATTTACTGTCGCGGGCGCTAGGCCTATTCACACAAGTGAGGTATCATTTTTATCGGGAGACTTGGGGAAACGCTGGGTAGAAGGAAATTTGTGGCTCCTCTCTGATTCCAGAACTTTCTGTCACCGAAATGTGAGGAAAATGTGTTTGTTTAGCCAAATTTTGAGGTTTGCAAAGGATTCTGGGTAACAGAACCTGGTCAGAGCCCCACAAGTCACCCCATCTTGTATTCCCCTAGGTCACTAGTTTTAAAAAATGCACAGGTTTGGTAGGTTTCCCTAGGTGCCGGCTGAGCTAGATGCCAAAATCTACAGGTAGGCACTTTGCAAAAAACACCCCTGTTTTCTTTCAAAAAATGGGATGTGTCCACGTTGCGTTTTGGGGCATTTCCTGACACGGGCGCTAGGCCTATCCACACAAGTGAGGTATCATTTTTATCAGGAGACTTGGGGAACGCTGGGTGGAAGGAAATTTGTGCCTCCTCTCAGATTCCAGAACTTTCTGCCACAGAAATGTGAGGAACATGTGTTTTTTTAGCCAAATGTTGAGGTTTGCAAAGGATTCTGGGTAACAGAACCTAGTCAGAGCCCCACAAGTCACCCCATCTTGAATTCCTCTACGTCTCTAGTTTTAAAAAATGCACAGGTTTGGTAGGTTTCCCTAGGTGCCGGCTGAGCTAGAGGCCAAAATCTACAGGTAGGCACTTTGCAAAAAACACCTCTGTTTTCTTTCAAAAAATGGGATGTGTCCACGTTGCGTTTTGGGGCATTTCCTGTCTCGGGCGCTAGGCCTACCGACACAAGTGAGGTATCATTTTTATCGGGACACTTGGGGGAACGCTGGGTGGAAGGAAATTTGTGCCACCTCTCAGATTCCAGAACTTTCTGCTACAGAAATGTGAGGAACATGTGTTTTTTTAGCCAAATTTTGAGGTTTGCAAAGGATTCTGGGTAACAGAACCTGGTCAGAGCCCCACAAGTCACCCCATGTTGGATTCCCCTAGGTCTCTAGTTTTCAAAAATGCACAGGTTTGGTAGGTTTCCCTAGGTGCCGGCTGAGCTAGAGGCCAAAATCTACAGGTAGGCACTTTGCAAAATACAGCTATGTTTTCGGTCCAAAAATGGGATGTGTCCACGTTGTGCTTTGGGGCATTTCCTGTCGTAGGTGCTAGGCCTACCCACACAAGTGAGGTATCATTTTTATCGGGAGACTTGGGGGAACGCTGGGTGGAAGGAAATTTGTGCCTCTTCTCAGATTCCAGAACTTTCTGCCACAGAAATGTGAGGAACATGTGTTTTTTTAGCCAAATTTTGAGGTTTGCAAAGGATTCTGGGTAACGGAACCTGGTCAGAGCCCCACAAGTCTCCCCATCTTGGATTCCCCTAGGTCTCAGGTTTTCAAGAATGCACAGGTTTGGTAGGTTTCCCTATGTGCCGGCTGAGCTAGAGGCCAAAATCTACAGGTAGGCACTTTGCAAAAAACACCTCTGTTTTCTTTCAAAAAATGGGATGTGTCCACGTTGCGTTTTGGGGCATTTCCTGTCGCGGGCGCTAGGCCTACCCACACAAGTGAGGTATCATTTTTATCAGGAGACTTGGGGGAACTCTGGGTCGAAGGACATTTGTGCCTCCTCTCAGATTCCAGAACTTTGTGCCACAGAAATGTGAGGAACATGTGTTTTTTTAGCCAAATTTTGAGGTTTGCAAAGGATTCTGGGTAACAGAACCTGGTCAGAGCCCCACAAGTCACCCCATCTTGTATTCCCCTAGGTCTCTAGTTTTCAAAAATGCACAGGTTTGGTAGGTTTCCCTAGGTGCCGGCTGAGCTAGAGGCCAAAATCTACAGGTAGGCACTTTGCAAAAAAAAACCCTGTTTTCTTTCAAAAAATGTGATGTGTCCACGTTGCGTTTTGGGGCATTTCCTGTAGCGGGCGCTAGGCCTACCCACACAAGTGAGGTATCATTTTTATCGGGACACTTGGGGGAACGCTGGGTGGAAGGAAATTTGTGCCACCTCTCAGTTTCCAGAACTTTCTGCTACAGAAATGTGAGGAACATGTGTTTTTTTAGCCAAATTTTGAGGTTTGCAAAGGATTCTGGGTAACAGAACCTGGTCAGAGCCCCACAAGTCACCCCATCTTGGATTCCCCTAGGTCTCAGGTTTTCAAGAATGCACAGGTTTGGTAGGTTTCCCTAGGTGCCGGCTGAGCTAGAGGCCAAAATCTACAGGTAGGCACTTTGCAAAAACACCTCTGTTTTCTTTAAAAAAATGGGATGTGTCCACGTTGTGCTTTGGGGCATTTCCTGTCACAGGTGCTAGGCCTACCCACACAAGTGAGGTATCATTTTTATCAGGAGACTTGGGGGAACGCTGGGTGGAAGGAAATTTGTGCCTCCTCTCAGATACCAGAACTTTCTGCCACAGAAATGTGAGGAACATGTGTTTTCTTAGCCAAATTTTGAGGTTTGCAAAGGATTCTGGGTAACAGAACCTGGTCAGAGCCCCACAAGTCACCCCATGTTGGATTCCCCTAGGTCTCAAGTTTTCAAAAATGCACAGGTTTGATAGGTTTCCCTAGGTGCCGGCAGAGCTAGAGGCCAAAATCTACAGGTAGGCACTTTGCAAAATACAGCTCTGTTTTCGGTCCAAAAATGGGATGTGTCCACATTGTGCTTTGGGGCATTTCCTGTCGTAGGTGCTAGGCCTACCCACACAAGTGAGGTATCATTTTTATCGGGAGACTTGGGGGAACGCTGGGTGGAAGGAAATTTGTGCCTCTTCTCAGATTCCAGAACTTTCTGCCACAGAAATGTGAGGAACATGTGTTTTTTTAGCCAAATTTTGAGGTTTGCAAAGGATTCTGGGTAACGGAACCTGGTCAAAGCCCCACAAGTCACCCCATCTTGGATTCCCCTAGGTCTCAGGTTTTCAAGAATGCACAGGTTTGGTAGGTTTCCCTAGGTGCCGGCTGAGCTAGAGGCCAAAATCTACAGGTAGGCACTTTGCAAAAAACACCTCTGTTTTCTTTCAAAAAATGGGATGTGTCCACGTTGCGTTTTGGGGCATTTCCTGTCGCGGGCGCTAGGCCTACCCGCACAAGTGAGGTATCATTTTTATCAGGAGACTTGGGGGAACTCTGAGTCGAAGGACATTTGTGCCTCCTCTCAGATTCCAGAACTTTGTGCCACAGAAATGTGAGGAACATGTGTTTTTTTAGCCAAATTTTGAGGTTTGCAAAGGATTCTGGGTAACAGAACCTGGTCAGAGCCCCACAAGTCACCCCATCTTGTATTCCCCTAGGTCTCTAGTTTTCAAAAATGCACAGGTTTGGTAGGTTTCCCTAGGTGCCGGCTGAGCTAGAGGCCAAAATCTACAGGTAGGCACTTTGCAAAAAACACCCCTGTTTTCTTTAAAAAAATGGGATGTGTCCACGTTGCGTTTTGGGGCATTTTCTGTAGCGGGCGCTAGGCCTACCCACACAAGTGAGGTATCATTTTTATCGGGACACTTGGGGGAACGCTGGGTGGAAGGAAATTTGTGCCACCTCTCAGTTTCCAGAACGTTCTGCTACAGAAATGTGAGGAACATGTGTTTTTTTAGCCAAATTTTGAGGTTTGCAAAGGATTCTGGGTAACAGAACCTGGTCAGAGCCCCACAAGTCACCCCATGTTGGATTCCCCTAGGTCTCAAGTTTTCAAAAATGAACAAGTTTGGTAGGTTTCCCTAGGTGCCGGCAGAGCTAGAGGCCAAAATCTACAGGTAGGCACTTTGCAAAATACAGCTCTGTTTTCGGTCCAAAAATGGGATGTGTCCACGTTGTGCTTTGGGGCATTTCCTGTCGTAGGTGCTAGGCCTACCCACACAAGTGAGGTATCATTTTTATCGGGAGACTTGGGGGAAAGCTGGGTGGAAGGAAATTTGTGCCTCTTCTCAGATTCCAGAACTTTCTGCCACAGAAATGTGAGGAACATGTGTTTTTTTAGCCAAATTTTGAGGTTTGCAAAGGATTCTGGGTAACGGAACCTGGTCAGAGCCCCACAAGTCACCCCATCTTGGATTCCCCTAGGTCTCAGGTTTTCAAGAATTCACAGGTTTGGTAGGTTTCCCTAGGTGCCGGCTGAGCTAGAGGCCAAAATCTACAGGTAGGCACTTTGCAAAAAACACCTCTGTTTTCTTTCAAAAAATGGGATGTGTCCACGTTGCGTTTTGGGGCATTTCCTGTCGCGGGCGCTAGGCCTATCCACACAAGTGAGGTATCATTTTTATCGGGAGACTTGGGGGAACGCTGGGTGGAAGGAAATTTGTGGCTCCTCTCTGATTCCAGAACTTTCTGTCACCGAAATGTGAGGAAAATGTGTTTGTTTAGTCAAATTTTGAGGTTTGCAAAGGATTCTGGGTAACAGAACCTGGTCAGAGCCCCACAAGTCACCCCATCTTGTATTCCCCTAGGTCTCTAGTTTTCAAAAATGCACAGGTTTGGTAGGTTTCCCTAGGTGCCGGCTGAGCTAGAGGCCAAAACATACAGGTAGGCACTTTGCAAAAAACACCCCTGTTTTCTTTCAAAAAATGGGATGTGTCCACGTTGTGTTTTGGGGCATTTCCTGTCGCGGGCGCTAGTCCTACAAACACAAGTGAGGTATCATTTTTATCAGGAGACTTGGGGGAACTCTGGGTGGAAGGAAATTTGTGCCTCCTCTCAGATTCCAGAACTTTCTGCCACAGAAATGTGAGGAACATGTGTTTTTTTAGCCAAATTTTGAGGTTTGCAAAGGATTCTGGGTAACAGAACCTGGTCAGAGCCCCACAAGTCACCCCATCTTGTATTCCCCTAGGTCTCTAGTTTTCAAAAATGCACAGGTTTGGTAGGTTTCCCTAGGTGCCGGCTGAGCTAGAGGCCAAAATCTACAGGTAGGCACTTTGCAAAAAACACCCCTGTTTTCTTTAAAAAAATGGGATGTGTCCACGTTGCGTTTTGGGGCATTTCCTGTAGCGGGCGCTAGGCCTACCCACACAAGTGAGGTATCATTTTTATCAGGAGACTTGGGGGAACGCTGGGTGGAAGGAAATTTGTGCCTCCTCTCAGATTCCAGAACTTTCTGCCACAGAAATGTGAGGAACATGTGTTTTTTTAGCCAAATTTTGAGGCTTGCAAAGGATTCTGGGTAACAGAACCTGGTCAGAGCCACACAAGTCACCCCATCTTGGATTCCCCTAGGTCTCTAGTTTTAAAAAATGCACAGGTTTGGTAGGTTTCCCTAGGTGCAGGCTGAGCTAGAGGCCAAAATCTACAGGTAGGTACTTTGCAAAAAACACCTCTGTTTTCTTTCAAAAAATGGGATGTGTCCACGTTGAGTTTTGGGGCATTTCCTGTCGCGGGCGCTAGGCCTACCGACACAAGTGAGGTATCATTTTTATCAGGAGACTTGGGGGAACGCTGGGTGGAAGGAAATTTGTGCCTCCTCTCAGATTCCAGAACTTTCTGCCACAGAAATGTGGGGAACATGTGTTTTTTTAGCCAAATTTTGAGGTTTGCAAAGGATTCTGGGTAACGGAACCTGGTCAGAGCCCCACAAGTCACCCCATCTTGGATTCCCCTAGGTCTCAGGTTTTCAAGAATGCACAGGTTTGGTAGGTTTCCCTAGGTGCCGGCTGAGCTAGAGGCCAAAATCTACAGGTAGGCACTTTGCAAAAAACACCTATGTTTTCTTTAAAAAAATGGGATGTGTCCACGTTGCGTTTTGGGGCATTTCCTGTCACGGGCGCTAGGCCTATCCACACAAGTGAGGTATCATTTTTATCCGAAGACTTGGGGGAACGCTGGGTGGAAGGAAATTTGTGGCTCCTCTCTGATTCCAGAACTTTCTGTCACCGAAATGTGAGGAAAATGTGTTTGTTTAGCCAAATTCTGAGGTTTGCAAAGGATTCTGGGTAACAGAACCTGGTCAGAGCCCCACAAGTCACCCCATCTTGTATTCCACTAGGTCTCTAGTTTTCAAAAATGCACAGGTTTGGTAGGTTTCCCTAGGTGCCGGCTGAGCTAGAGGCCAAAATCTACAGGTAGGCACTTTGCAAGAAACACCCCTGTTTTATTTTAAAAAATGGGATGTGTCCACGTTGCGTTTTGGGGCATTTCCTGTCGCGGGCGCTAGGCCTACCCACACAAGTGAGGTATCATTTTTATCAGGAGACTTGGGGGAACTCTGGGTGGAAGGAAATTTGTGCCTCCTCTCAGATTCCAGAACTTTCTGCCACAGAAATGTGAGGAACATGTGTTTTTTTAGCCAAATTGTGAGGTTTGCAAAAGATTCTGGGTAACAGAACCTGGTCAGAGCCCCACTAGTCACCCCATCTTGTATTCCCCTAGGTCTCTAGTTTTCAAAAATGCACAGGTTTGGTAGGTTTCCCAAGGTGCCGGCTGAGCTAGAGGACAAAATCTACAGGGAGGCACTTTGCAAAAAACACCCCTGTTTTCTTTAAAAAAATGGGATGTGTCCACGTTGCGTTTTGGGGCATTTCCTGTAGCGGGCGCTAGGCCTACCGACACAAGTGAGGTATCATTTTTATCGGGACACTTGGGGGAACGCTGGGTGGAAGGAAATTTGTGCCACCTCTCAGTTTCCAGAACTTTCTGCTACAGAAATGTGAGGAACATGTGTTTTTTTAGCCAAATTTTGATGTTTGCAAAGGATTCTGGGTAACGGAACCTGGTCAGAGCCCCACAAGTCACCCCATCTTGGATTCCCCTAGGTCTCAGGTTTTCAAGAATGCACAGGTTTGGTAGGTTTCCCTAGGTGCCGGCTGAGCTAGAGGCCAAAATCTACAGGTAGGCACTTTGCAAAATACAGCTCTGTTTTCTTTCAAAAAATGGGATCTGTCCACGTTGCGTTTTGGGGCATTTCCTGTCGCGGGCGCTAGGCCTACCCACACAAGTGAGGTATCATTTTTATCATGAGACTTGGGGGAACTCTGGGTGGAAGGAAATTTGTGCCTCCTCTCAGATTCCAGAACTTTCTGCCACAGAAATGTGAGGAACATGTGTTTTTTTAGCCAAATTTTGAGGTTTGCAAAGGATTCTGGGTAACAGAACCTGGTCAGAGCCCCACAAGTCACCCCATCTTGTATTCCCCTAGGTCTCTAGTTTTCAAAAATGCACAGGTTTGGTAGGTTTCCCTAGGTGCCGGCTGAGCTAGAGGCCAAAACATACAGGTAGGCACTTTGCAAAAAACACCCCTGTTTTCTTTCAAGAAATGGGATGTGTCCACGTTGTGTTTTGGTGCATTTCCTGTCGCGGGCGCTAGTCCTACAAACACAAGTGAGGTATCATTTTTATCAGGAGACTTGGGGGAACTCTGGGTGGAAGGAAATTTGTGCCTCCTCTCAGATTCCAGAACTTTCTGCCACAGAAATGTGAGGAACATGTGTTTTTTTAGCCAAATTTTGAGGTTTGCAAAGGATTCTGGGTAACAGAACCTGGTCAGAGCCCCACAAGTCACCCCATCTTGTATTCCCCTAGGTCTCTAGTTTTCAAAAATGCACAGGTTTGGTAGGTTTCCCTAGGTGCCGGCTGAGCTAGAGGCCAAAATCTACAGGTAGGCACTTTGCAAAAAACACCCCTGTTTTCTTTAAAAAAATGGGATGTGTCCACGTTGCGTTTTGGGGCATTTCCTGTAGCGGGCGCTAGGCCTACCCACACAAGTGAGGTATCATTTTTATCGGGACACTTGGGGGAACGCTGGGTGGAAGGAAATTTGTGCCACCTCTCAGTTTCCAGAACTTTCTGCTACAGAAATGTGAGGAACATGTGTTTTTTTAGCCAAATTTTGATGTTTGCAAAGGATTCTGGGTAACGGAACCTGGTCAGAGCCCCACAAGTCACCCCATCTGGGATTCCCCTAGGTCTCAGGTTTTCAAGAATGCACAGGTTTGGTAGGTTTCCCTAGGTGCCGGCTGAGCTAGAGGCCAAAATCTACAGGTAGGCACTTTGCAAAATACAGCTCTGTTTTCTTTCAAAAAATGGGATCTGTCCACGTTGCGTTTTGGGGCATTTCCTGTCGCGGGCGCTAGGCCTACCCACACAAGTGAGGTATCATTTTTATCATGAGACTTGGGGGAACTCTGGGTGGAAGGAAATTTGTGCCTCCTCTCAGATTCCAGAACTTTCTGCCACAGAAATGTGAGGAACATGTGTTTTTTTAGCCAAATTTTGAGGTTTGCAAAGGATTCTGGGTAACAGAACCTGGTCAGAGCCCCACAAGTCACCCCATCTTGTATTCCCCTAGGTCTCTAGTTTTCAAAAATGCACAGGTTTGGTAGGTTTCCCTAGGTGCCGGCTGAGCTAGAGGCCAAAATCTACAGGTAGGCACTTTGCAAAAAACACCCCTGTTTTCTTTCAAAAAATGGGATGTGTCCACGTTGCGTTTTGGGGCATTTCCTGTCGCGGGCGCTAGGCCTACCGACACAAGTGAGGTATCATTTTTATCAGGAGACTTGGGGGAACGCTGGGTGGAAGGAAATTTGTGCCTCCTCTCAGATTCCAGAACTTTCTGCCACAGAAATGTGGGGAACATGTGTTTTTTTAGCCAAATTTTGATGTTTGCAAAGGATTCTGGGTAACGGAACCTGGTCAGAGCCCCACAAGTCACCCCATCTTGGATTCCCCTAGGTCTCAGGTTTTCAAGAATGCACAGGTTTGGTAGGTTTCCCTAGGTGCCGGCTGAGCTAGAGGCCAACATCTACAGGTAGGCACTTTGCAAGAAACACCCCTGTTTTATTTCAAAAAATGGGATGTGTCCACATTGCGTTTTGGGGCATTTCCTGTCGCGGGCGCTAGGCCTACCCACACAAGTGAGGTATCATTTTTATCGGGAGACTTGGGGGAACGCTGGGTGGAAGGAAATTTGTGCCTCCTCTCAGATTCCAGAACTTTCTGCCACAGAAATGTGAGGAAAATGTGTTTTTTTAGCCAAATTTTGAGGTTTGCAAAAGATTCTGGGTAACAGAACCTGGTCAGAGCCCCACAAGTCACCCCATCTTGTATTCCCCTAGGTCTCTAGTTTTCAAAAATGCACAGGTTTGGTAGGTTTCCCTAGGTGCCGGCTGAGCTAGAGGCCAAAACCTACAGGTAGGCACTTTGCAAAAAACACCCCTGTTTTCTTTCAAAAAATGGGATGTGTCCACGTTGCGTTTTGGGGCATTTCCTGTCGCGGGCGCTAGGCCTACCCACACAAGTGAGGTATCATTTTTATCAGGAGACTTGGGGGAACTCTGGGTGGAAGGAAATTTGTGCCTCCTCTCAGATTCCAGAACTTTCTGTCACCGAAATGTGAGGAACATGTGTTTTTTTAGCCAAATTTTGAGGTTTGCAAAGGATTCTGGGTAACAGAACCTGGTCAGAGCCCCACAAGTCACCCCATGTTGGATTCCCCTAGGTCTCTAGTTTTAAAAAATGCACAGGTTTGGTAGGTTTCCCTAGGTGCCGGCTGAGCTAGAGGCCAAAATCTACAGGTAGGCACTTTGCAAAAAACACCCCTGTTTTCTTTCAAAAAATGGGATGTGTCCACGTTGCGTTTTGGGGCATTTCCTGTCGCGGGCGCTAGGCCTACCCACACAAGTGAGGTATTATTTTTATCAGGAGACTTGGGGGAACGCTGGGTGGAAGGAAATTTGTGCCTCCTCTCAGATTCCAGAACTTTCTGCCACAGAAATGTGAGGAACATGTGTTTTTTTAGCCAAATTTTGAGGTTTGCAAAGGATTCTGGGTAACAGAACCTGGTCAGAGCCCCACAAGTCACCCCATCTTGGATTCCCCTAGGTCTCTAGTTTTAAAAAATGCACAGGTTTGGTAGGTTTCCCTAGGTGCCGGCTGAGCTAGAGGCCAAAATCTACAGGTAGGCACTTTGCAAAAAACACCCCTGTTTTCTTTCAAAAAATGGGATGTGTCCACGGTGCGTTTTGGGGCATTTCCTGTAGCGGGCGCTAGGCCTACCCACACAAGTGAGGTATTATTTTTATCAGGAGACTTGGGGGAATGCTGGGTGAAAGGAAATTTGTGCCTCCTCTCAGATTCCAGCACTTTCTGCCACAGAAATGTGAGGAACATGTGTTTTTTTAGCCAAATTTTGAGGTTTGCAAAGGATTCTGGGTAACAGAACCTGGTCAGAGCCCCACAAGTCACCCCATGTTGGATTCCCCTAGGTCTCTAGTTTTCAAAAATGCACAGGTTTGGTAGGTTTCCCTAGGTGCCGGCTGAGCTAGAGGCCAAAATCTACAGCAAGGCACTTTGCAAAATACAGCTCTGTTTTCCGTCCAAAAATGCGATGTGTCCACTTTGTGCTTTGGGGCTTTTCCTGTAGCGGGCGCTAGGCCTACCCACACAAGTGAGGTATAATTTTTATCAGGAGACTTGGGGGAACGCTGGGTGGAAGGAAATTTGTGCCTCCTCTCAGATTCCAGAACTTTCTGCCACAGAAATGTGAGGAACATGTGTTTTTTTAGCCAAATTTTGAGGTTTGCAAAGGATTCTGGGTAACAGAACCTGGTCAGAGCCCCACAAGTCACCCCATCTTGTATTCCCCTAGGTCTCTAGTTTTCAAAAATGCACAGGTTTGGTAGGTTTCCCTAGGTGCCGGCTGAGCTAGAGGCCAAAATCTACAGGTAGGCACTTTGCAAAAAACACCCCTGTTTTCTTTCAAAAAATGGGATGTGTCCACGTTGCGTTTTGGGGCATTTCCTGTAGCGGGCGCTAGGCCTACCCACACAAGTGAGGTATAATTTTTATCAGGAGACTTGGGGGAACGCTGGGTGGAAGGAAATTTGTGCCTCCTCTCAGATTCCAGAACTTTCTGCCACAGAAATGTGAGGAACATGTGTTTTTTTAGCCATATTTTGAGGTTTGCAAAGGATTCTGGGTAACAGAACCTGGTCAGAGCCCCACAAGTCACCCCATCTTGGATTCCCCTAGGTCTCAGGTTTTCAAGAATGCACCGGTTTGGTAGGTTTCCCCAGGTGCCGGCTGAGCTAGAGGCCAAAATCTACAGGTAGGCACTTTGCAAAATACAGCTCTGTTTTCTGTCCAAAAATGGGATGTGTCCACGTTGTGCTTTGGGGCATTTCCTGTCGCAGGTGCTAGGCCTACCCACACAAGTGAGGTATCATTTTTATCGGGAGACTTGGGGGAACGCTGGGTGGAAGGAAATTTGTGCCTCCTCTCAGATTCCAGAACTTTCTGCCACAGAAATGTGAGGAACATGTGTTTTTTTAGCCACATTTTGAGGTTTGCAAAGGATTCTGGGTAACAGAACCTGGTCAGAGCCCCACAAGTCACCCCATCTTGGATTCCCCTAGGTCTCAGGTTTTCAAGAATGCACAGGTTTGGTAGGTTTCCCTAGGTGCCGGCTGAGCTAGAGGACAAAATCTACAGGTAGGCACTTTGCAAAAAACACCTCTGTTTTGTTTCAAAAAATGGGATGTGTCCACGTTGCGTTTTGGGGCATTTCCTGTCGCGGGCGCTAGGCCTATCCACACAAGTGAGGTATCATTTTTATCGGTAGACTTGGGGGAACGCTAGGTGGAAGGAAATTTGTGGCTCCTCTCTGATTCCAGAACTTTCTGTCACCGAAATGTGAGGAAAATGTGTTTGTTTAGCCAAATTTTGAGGTTTGCAAAGGATTCTGGGTAACAGAACCTGGTCAGAGCACCACAAGTCACCCTATCTTGGATTCCCCTAGGTCTCATGTTTTCAAGAATGCACAGGATTGGTAGGTTTCCCTAGGTGCCGGCTGAGCTAGAGGCCAAAATCTACAGGTAGGCACTTTGCAAAAAACACCTCTGTTTACTTTCAAAAAATTTGATGTGTGCACGTTGCATTTTGGGGCATTTTCTGTCGCGGGCGCTAGGCCTACCCACACAAGTGAGGTATCATTTTTATCGGGACACTTGGGGGAACGCTGGGTGGAAGGAAATTTGTGCCTCCTCTTAGATTCCAGAACTTTCTGCTACAGAAATGTGAGGAACATGTGTTTTTTTTAGCCAAATTTTGAGGTTTGCAAAGGATTCTGGATAACAGAACCTGGTCAGAGCCCCACAAGTCACCCCATCTTGGATTCCCCTAGGTCCCAGGTTTTCAAGAATGCACAGGTTTGGTAGGTTTCCCTAGGTGCCGGCTGAGCTAGAGGCCAAAATCTACAGGTAGGCACTTTCCAAAAAACACCCCTGTTTTCTTTCAAAAAATGGGATTTGTCCACGTTGTGTTTTGGGGCATTTCCTGTCGCGGGCGCTAGGCCTACCCACACAAGTGAGGTATCATTTTTATCAGGAGACTTGGGGGAACTCTGGGTGGAAGGAAATTTGTGCCTCCTCTCAGATTCCAGAACTTTCTGCCACAGAAATGTGAGGAACATGTGTTTTTTTAGCCAAATTTTGAGGTTTGCAAAGGATTCTGGGTAACAGAACCTGGTCAGAGCCCCACAAGTCACCCCATCTTGTATTCCCCTAGGTGTCTAGTTTTCAAAAATGCACAGGTTTGGTAGGTTTCCCTAGGTGCCGGCTGAGCTAGAGGCCAAAATCTACAGGTAGGCACTTTGCAAAAAACACCCCTGTTTTCTTTCAAAAAATGGGATGTGTCCACGTTGCGTTTTGGGGCATTTCCTGTAGCGGGCGCTAGGCCTACCCACACAAGTGAGGTATTATTTTTATCAGGAGACTTGGGGGAATGCTGGGTGAAAGGAAATTTGTGCCTCCTCTCAGATTCCAGCACTTTCTGCCACAGAAATGTGAGGAACATGTGTTTTTTTAGCCAAATTTTGAGGTTTGCACAGGATTCTGGGTAACAGAACCTGGTCAGAGCCCCACAAGTCACCCCATGTTGGATTCCCCTAGGTCTCTAGTTTTCAAAAATGCACAGGTTTGGTAGGTTTCCCTAGGTGCCGGCTGAGCTAGAGGCCAAAATCTACAGGTAGGCACTTTGCAAAAAACACCTCTGTTTTCTTACAAAAAATGGGATGTGTCCACGTTGTGCTTTGGGGCATTTCCTGTCGCAGGTGCTAGGCCTACCCACACAAGTGAGGTATCATTTTTATCGGGAGACTTGGGGAAACGCTGGGTGGAAGGAAATTTGTGGCTCCTCTCAGATTCCAGAACTTTCTGCCACAGAAATGTGAGGAACATGTGTTTTTTTAGCCAAATTTTGAGGTTTGCACAGGATTCTGGGTAACAGAACCTGGTCAGAGCCCCACAAGTCACCCCATGTTGGATTCCCCTAGGTCTCTAGTTTTCAAAAATGCACAGGTTTGGTAGGTTTCCCTAGGTGCCGGCTGAGCTAGAGGCCAAAATCTACAGGTAGGCACTTTGCAAAAAACACCTCTGTTTTCTTACAAAAAATGGGATGTGTCCACGTTGTGCTTTGGGGCATTTCCTGTCGCAGGTGCTAGGCCTACCCACACAAGTGAGGTATCATTTTTATCGGGAGACTTGGGGGAACGCTGGGTGGAAGGAAATTTGTGCCTCCTCTCAGATTCCAGAACTTTCTGCCACAGAAATGTGAGGAACATGTGTTTTTTTAGCCAAATTTTGAGGTTTGCAAAAGATTCTGGGTAACAGAACCTGGTCAGAGCCCCACAAGTCACCCCATCTTGTATTCCCCTAGGTCTCTAGTTTTCAAAAATGCACAGGTTTGGTAGGTTTCCCTAGGTGCCGGCTGAGCTAGAGGCCAAAATCTACAGGTAGGCACTTTGGAAAATACAGCTCTGTTTTCTGTCCAAAAATGGGATGTGTCCACGTTGTGCTTTGGGGCATTTCCTGTCGTAGGTGCTAGGCCTACCCACACAAGTGAGGTATCATTTTTATCGGGAGACTTGGGGGAACGCTGGGTGGAAGGAAATTTGTGCCTCTTCTCAGATTCCAGAACTTTCTGCCACAGAAATGTTAGGAACATGTGTTTTTTTAGCCAAATTTTGAGGTTTGCAAAGGATTCTGGGTAACGGAACCTGGTCAGAGCCACACAAGTCTCCCCATCTTGGATTCCCCTAGGTCTCAGGTTTTCAAGAATGCACAGGTTTGGTAGGTTTCCCTAGGTGCCGGCTGAGCTAGAGGCCAAAATCTACAGGTAGGCACTTTGCAAAATACAGCTCTGTTTTCTGTCCAAAAATGGGATGTGTCCACGTTGTGCTTTGGGGCTTTTCCTGTCGCAGGTGCTAGGTCTACCCACACAAGTGAGGTATCATTTTTATCGGGAGACTTGGGGAAACGCTGGGTGGAAGGAAATTTGTGCCTCCTCTCAGATTCCAGAACTTTCTGCCACAGAAATGTGAGGAACATGTGTTTTTTTAGCCATATTTTGAGGTTTGCAAAGGATTCCGGGTAACAGAACCTGGTCAGAGCCCCACAAGTCACACCATCTTGGATTCCCCTAGGTCTCAGGTTTTCAAGATTGCACAGGTTTGGTAGGTTTCCCTAGGTGCCGGCTGAGCTAGAGGCCAAAATCTACAGGTAGGCACTTTGCAAAAAACACCTCTGTTTTCTTTCAAAAAATTTGATGTGTGCACGTTGCATTTTGGGGCATTTTCTGTCGCGGGCGCTAGGCCTACCCACACGAGTGAGGTATCATTTTTATCGGGACACTTGGGGGAACGCTGGGTTTAAGGAAATTTGTGCCTCCTCTCAGATTCCAGAACTTTCTGCTACAGAAATGTGAGGAACATGTGTTTTTTTTTGCCAAATTTTGAGGTTTGCAAAGGATTCTGGGTAACAGAACCTGGTCAGAGCCCCACAAGTCACCCCATCTTGGATTCCCCTAGGTCTCAGGTTTTCAAGAATGCACCGGTTTGGTAGGTTTCCCTAGGTGCCGGCTGAGCTAGAGGCCAAAATCTACAGGTAGGCACTTTGCAAAAAACACCTCTGTTTTCTTTCAAAAAATGGGATGTGTCCACGTTGTGCTTTGGGGCATTTCCTGTCGCAGGTGCTAGGCCTACCCACACAAGTGAGGTATCATTTTTATCGGGAGACTTGGGGGAACGCTGGGTGGAAGGAAATTTGTGCCTCCTCTCAGATTCCAGAACTTTCTGCCACAGAAATGTGAGGAACATGTGTTTTTTTAGCAAAATTTTGCGGTTTGCAAAGGATTCTGGGTAACAGAACCTGGTCAGAGCCCCACAAGTCACCCCATCTTGGATTCCCCTAGGTCTCTAGTTTTAAAAAATGCACTGGTTTGGTAGGTTTCCCTAGGTGCAGGCTGAGCTAGAGGCCAAAATCTACAGGTAGGTACTTTGCAAAAAACACCTCTGTTTTCTTTCAAAAAATGGGATGTGTCCACGTTGCGTTTTGGGGCATTTCCTGTCGCGGGCGCTAGGCCTACCGACACAAGTGAGGTATCATTTTTATCAGGAGACTTGGGGGAACGCTGGGTGGAAGGAAATTTGTGCCTCCTCTCAGATTCCAGAACTTTCTGCCACAGAAATGTGGGGAACATGTGTTTTTTTAGCTAAATTTTGATGTTTGCAAAGGATTCTGGGTAACGGAACCTGGTCAGAGCCCCACAAGTCACCCCATCTTGGATTCCCCTAGGTCTCAGGTTTTCAAGAATGCACAGGTTTGGTAGGTTTCCCTAGGTGCCGGCTGAGCTAGAGGCCAAAATCTACAGGTAGGCACTTTGCAAAAAACACCTATGTTTTCTTTAAAAAAATGGGATGTGTCCACGTTGCGTTTTGGGGCATTTCCTGTTGCGGGCGCTAGGCCTATCCACACAAGTGAGGTATCATTTTTATCGGAAGACTTGGGGGAACGCTGGGTGGAAGGAAATTTGTGGCTCCTCTCTGATTCCAGAACTTTCTGTCACCGAAATGTGAGGAAAATGTGTTTGTTTAGCCAAATTTTGAGGTTTGCAAAGGATTCTGGGTAACAGAACCTGGTCAGAGCCCCACAAGTCACCCCATCTTATATTCCACTAGGTCTCTAGTTTTCAAAAATGCACAGGTTTGGTAGGTTTCCCTAGGTGCCGGCTGAGCTAGAGGCCAAAATCTACAGGTAGGCACTTTGCAAGAAACACCCCTTTATTATTTTAAAAAATGGGATGTGTCCACGTTGCGTTTTGGGGCATTTCCTGTCGCGGGCGCTAGGCCTACCCACACAAGTGAGGTATCATTTTTATCAGGAGACTTGGGGGAACTCTGGGTGGAAGGAAATTTGTGCCTCCTCTCAGATTTCAGAACTTTCTGCCACAGAAATGTGAGGAACATGTGTTTTTTAGCCAAATTTTGAGGTTTGCAAAAGATTCTGGGTAACAGAACCTGGTCAGAGCCCCACAAGTCACCCCATCTTGGATTCCCCTAGGTCTCAGGTTTTCAAGAATGCACCGGTTTGGTAGGTTTCCCTAGGTGCCGGCTGAGCTAGAGGCCAAAATCTACAGGTAGGCACTTTGCAAAAAACACCTCTGTTTTCTTTCAAAAAATGGGATGTGTCCACGTTGTGCTTTGGGGCATTTCCTGTCGCGGGCGCTAGGCCTACCCACACAAGTGAGGTATCATTTTTATCAGGAGACTTGGGGGAACTCTGGGTGGAAGGAAATTTGTGCCTCCTCTCAGATTTCAGAACTTTCTGCCACAGAAATGTGAGGAACATGTGTTTTTTAAGCCAAATTTTGAGGTTTGCAAAAGATTCTGGGTAACAGAACCTGGTCAGAGCCCCACAAGTCACCCCATCTTGTATTCCCCTAGGTCTCTAGTTTTCAAAAATGCACAGGTTTGTTAGGTTTCCCTAGGTGCCGGCTGAGCTAGAGGCCAAAATCTACAGGTAGGCACTTTGCAAAATACAGCTCTGTTTTCTGTCCAAAAATGGGATGTGTCCACGTTGTGCTTTGGGGCATTTCCTGTCGTAGGTGCTAGGCCTACCCACACAAGTGAGGTATCATTTTTATCGGGAGACTTGGGGGAACGCTGGGTGGAAGGAAATTTGTGCCTCTTCTCAGATTCCAGAACTTTCTGCCACAGAAATGTTAGGAACATGTGTTTTTTTAGCCAAATTTTGAGGTTTGCAAAGGATTCTGGGTAACGGAACCTGGTCAGAGCCACACAAGTCTCCCCATCTTGGATTCCCCTAGGTCTCAGGTTTTCAAGAATGCACAGGTTTGGTAGGTTTCCCTAGGTGCCGGCTGAGCTAGAGGCCAAAATCTACAGGTAGGCACTTTGCAAAATACAGCTCTGTTTTCTGTCCAAAAATGGGATGTGTCCACGTTGTGCTTTGGGGCTTTTCCTGTCGCAGGTGCTAGGTCTACCCACACAAGTGAGGTATCATTTTTATCGGGAGACTTGGGGAAACGCTGGGTGGAAGGAAATTTGTGCCTCCTCTCAGATTCCAGAACTTTCTGCCACAGAAATGTGAGGAACATGTGTTTTTTTAGCCATATTTTGAGGTTTGCAAAGGATTCCGGGTAACAGAACCTGGTCAGAGCCCCACAAGTCACACCATCTTGGATTCCCCTAGGTCTCAGGTTTTCAAGATTGCACAGGTTTGGTAGGTTTCCCTAGGTGCCGGCTGAGCTAGAGGCCAAAATCTACAGGTAGGCACTTTGCAAAAAACACCTCTGTTTTCTTTCAAAAAATTTGATGTGTGCACGTTGCATTTTGGGGCATTTTCTGTCGCGGGCGCTAGGCCTACCCACACGAGTGAGGTATCATTTTTATCGGGACACTTGGGGGAACGCTGGGTTTAAGGAAATTTGTGCCTCCTCTCAGATTCCAGAACTTTCTGCTACAGAAATGTGAGGAACATGTGTTTTTTTTGCCAAATTTTGAGGTTTGCAAAGGATTCTGGGTAACAGAACCTGGTCAGAGCCCCACAAGTCACCCCATCTTGGATTCCCCTAGGTCTCAGGTTTTCAAGAATGCACCGGTTTGGTAGGTTTCCCTAGGTGCCGGCTGAGCTAGAGGCCAAAATCTACAGGTAGGCACTTTGCAAAAAACACCTCTGTTTTCTTTCAAAAAATGGGATGTGTCCACGTTGTGCTTTGGGGCATTTCCTGTCGCAGGTGCTAGGCCTACCCACACAAGTGAGGTATCATTTTTATCGGGAGACTTGGGGGAACGCTGGGTGGAAGGAAATTTGTGCCTCCTCTCAGATTCCAGAACTTTCTGCCACAGAAATGTGAGGAACATGTGTTTTTTTAGCAAAATTTTGCGGTTTGCAAAGGATTCTGGGTAACAGAACCTGGTCAGAGCCCCACAAGTCACCCCATCTTGGATTCCCCTAGGTCTCTAGTTTTAAAAAATGCACTGGTTTGGTAGGTTTCCCTAGGTGCAGGCTGAGCTAGAGGCCAAAATCTACAGGTAGGTACTTTGCAAAAAACACCTCTGTTTTCTTTCAAAAAATGGGATGTGTCCACGTTGCGTTTTGGGGCATTTCCTGTCGCGGGCGCTAGGCCTACCGACACAAGTGAGGTATCATTTTTATCAGGAGACTTGGGGGAACGCTGGGTGGAAGGAAATTTGTGCCTCCTCTCAGATTCCAGAACTTTCTGCCACAGAAATGTGGGGAACATGTGTTTTTTTAGCTAAATTTTGATGTTTGCAAAGGATTCTGGGTAACGGAACCTGGTCAGAGCCCCACAAGTCACCCCATCTTGGATTCCCCTAGGTCTCAGGTTTTCAAGAATGCACAGGTTTGGTAGGTTTCCCTAGGTGCCGGCTGAGCTAGAGGCCAAAATCTACAGGTAGGCACTTTGCAAAATACAGCTCTGTTTTCTGTCCAAAAATGGGATGTGGACACGTTGTGCTTTGGGGCTTTTCCTGTCGCAGGTGCTAGGTCTACCCACACAAGTGAGGTATCATTTTTATCGGGAGACTTGGGGAAACGCTGGGTGGAAGGAAATTTGTGCCTCCTCTCAGATTCCAGAACTTTCTGCCACAGAAATGTGAGGAACATGTGTTTTTTTAGCCATATTTTGAGGTTTGCAAAGGATTCTGGGTAACAGAACCTGGTCAGAGCCCCACAAGTCACACCATCTTGGATTCCCCTAGGTCTCAGGTTTTCAAGAATGCACAGGTTTGGTAGGTTTCCCTAGGTGCCGGCTGAGCTAGAGGCCAAAATCTACAGGTAGGCACTTTGCAAAAAACACCTCTGTTTTCTTTCAAAAAATGGGATGTGTCCACGTTGTGCTTTGGGGCATTTCCTGTCGCAGGTGCTAGGCCTACCCACACAAGTGAGGTATCATTTTTATCGGGAGACTTGGGGGAACGCTGGGTGGAAGGAAATTTGTGCCTCCTCTCAGATTCCAGAACTTTCTGCCACAGAAATGTGAGGAACATGTGTTTTTTTAGCCACATTTTGAGGTTTGCAAAGGATTCTGGGTAACAGAACCTGGTCAGAGCCCCACAAGTCACCCCATCTTGGATTCCCCTAGGTCTCAGGTTTTCAAGAATGCACAGGTTTGGTAGGTTTCCCTAGGTGCCGGCTGAGCTAGAGGACAAAATCTACAGGTAGGCACTTTGCAAAAAACACCTCTGTTTTGTTTCAAAAAATGGGATGTGTCCACGTTGCGTTTTGGGGCATTTCCTGTCGCGGGCGCTAGGCCTATCCACACAAGTGAGGTATCATTTTTATCGGTAGACTTGGGGGAACGCTAGGTGGAAGGAAATTTGTGGCTCCTCTCTGATTCCAGAACTTTCTGTCACCGAAATGTGAGGAAAATGTGTTTGTGTAGCCAAATTTTGAGGTTTGCAAAGGATTCTGGGTAACAGAACCTGGTCAGAGCACCACAAGTCACCCTATCTTGGATTCCCTTAGGTCTCTAGTTTTCAGAAATGCACAGGTTTGGTAGGTTTCCCTAGGTGCCGGCTGAGCTAGAGGCCAAAATCTACAGGTAGGCACTTTGCATTTTCTTTAAAAAAATGGGATGTGTCCACGTTGCGTTTTGGGGCATTTCCTGTCGTAGGTGCTAGGCCTACCCACACAAGTGAGGTATCATTTTTATCGGGAGACTTGGGGGAACGCTGGGTGGAAGGAAATTTGTGCCTCTTCTCAGATTCCAGAACTTTCTGCCACAGAAATGTTAGGAACATGTGTTTTTTTAGCCAAATTTTGAGGTTTGCAAAGGATTCTGGGTAACGGAACCTGGTCAGAGCCACACAAGTCTCCCCATCTTGGATTCCCCTAGGTCTCAGGTTTTCAAGAATGCACAGGTTTGGTAGGTTTCCCTAGGTGCTGGCTGAGCTAGAGGCCAAAATCTACAGCAAAGCACTTTGCAAAATACAGCTCTGTTTTCTGTCCAAAAATGCGATGTGTCCACTTTGTGCTTTGGGGCTTTTCCTGTCGCAGGTGCTAGGCCTACCCACACAAGTGAGGTATCATTTTTATCGGGAGACTTGGGGAAACGCTGGGTGGAAGGAAATTTGTGCCTCCTCTCAGATTCCAGAACTTTCTGCTACAGAAATGTGAGGAACATGTGTTTTTTTAGCCAAATTTTGAGGTTTGCAAAGGATTCTGGGTAACAGAACCTGGTCAGAGCCCCACAAGTCACCCCATCTTGGATTCCCCTAGGTCTCAGGTTTTCAAGAATGCACAGGATTGGTAGGTTTCCCTAGGTGCTGGCTGAGCTAGAGGCCAAAATCTACAGGTAGGCACTTTGCAAAAAACACCTCTGTTTACTTTCAAAAAATTTGATGTGTGCACGTTGCATTTTGGGGCATTTTCTGTCACGGGCGCTAGGCCTAGCTACACAAGTGAGGTATCATTTTTATCGGGACACTTGGGGGAACGCTGGGTGGAAGGAAATTTGTGCCTCCTCTTAGATTCCAGAACTTTCTGCTACAGAAATGTGAGGAACATGTGTTTTTTTAGCCAAATTTTGAGGTTTGCAAAGGATTCTGGATAACAGAACCTGGTCAGAGCCCCACAAGTCACCCCATCTTGGATTCCCCTAGGTCCCAGGTTTTCAAGAATGCACAGGTTTGGTAGGTTTTCCTAGGTGCCGGCTGAGCTAGAGGCCAAAATCTACAGGTAGGCACTTTGCAAAAAACACCTCTGTTTTCTTTCAAAAAATGGGATGTGTCCACGTTGTGCTTTGGGGCATTTCCTGTCACAGGTGCTAGGCCTACCCACACAAGTGAGGTATCATTTTTATCGGGAGACTTGCGGGAACGCTGGGTGGAAGGAAATTTGTGCCTCCTCTCAGATTCCAGAACTTTCTGCCACAGAAATGTGAGGAACATGTGTTTTTTTAGCCAAATTTTGAGGTTTGCACATGATTCTGGGTAACAGAACCTGGTCAGACCCCACAAGTCACCCCATGTTGGATTCCCCTAGGTCTCTAGTTTTCAAAAATGCACAGGTTTGGTAGGTTTCCCTAGGTGCCGGCTGAGCTAGAGGCCAAAATCTACAGGTAGGCACTTTGCAAAATACAGCTCTGTTTTCTGTCCAAAAATGGGATGTGTCCACGTTGTGCTTTGGGGCTTTTCCTGTCGCAGGTGCTAGGTCAACCCACACAAGTGAGGTATCATTTTTATCGGGAGACTTGGGGAAACGCTGGGTGGAAGGAAAATCGTGCCTCCTCTCAGATTCCAGAACTTTCTGCCACAGAAATGTGAGGAACATGTGTTTTTTTAGCCAAATTTTGAGGTTTGCAAAGGATTCTGGGTAACAGAACCTGGTCAGAGCCCCACAAGTCACCCCATCTTGGATTCCCCTAGGTCTCAGGTTTTCAAGAATGCACAGGATTGGTAGGTTTCCCTAGGTGCCGGCTGAGCTAGAGGCCAAAATCTACAGGTAGGCACTTTGCAAAAAACACCTCTGTTTACTTTCAAAAAATTTGATGTGTGCACGTTGCATTTTGGGGCATTTTCTGTCGCGGGCGCTAGGCCTACCCACACAAGTGAGGTATCATTTTTATCGGGACACTTGGGGGAACGCTGGGTGGAAGGAAATTTGTGCCTCCTCTTAGATTCCAGAACTTTCTGCTACAGAAATGTGAGGAACATGTGTTTTTTTAGCCAGATTTTGAGGTTTGCAAAGGATTCTGGATAACAGAACCTGGTCAGAGCCCCACAAGTCACCCCATCTTGGATTCCCCTAGGTCTCAGGTTTTCAAGAATGCACAGGTTTGGTAGGTTTCCCTAGGTGCCGGCTGAGCTAGAGGCCAAAATCTACAGGTAGGCACTTTGCAAAAAACACCTCTGTTTTCTTTCAAAAAATGGGATGTGTCCACGTTGTGCTTTGGGGCATTTCCTGTCGCAGGTGCTAGGCCTACCCACACAAGTGAGGTATCATTTTTATCAGGAGACTTGGGGGAACGCTGGGTGGAAGGAAATGTGTGCCTCCTCTCAGATTCCAGAACTTTCTGCCACAGAAATGTGAGGAACATGTGTTTTTTTAGCCAAATTTTGAGGTTTGCAAAGGATTCTGGGTAACAGAACCTGGTCAGAGCCCCACAAGTCACCCCATGTTGGATTCCCCTAGGTCTCTAGTTTTCAAAAATGCACAGGTTTGGTAGGTTTCCCTAGGTGCCGGCTGAGCTAGAGGCCAAAATCTACAGGTAGGCACTTTGCAAAATACAGCTCTGTTTTCTGTCCAAAAATGGGATGTGTCCACGTTGTGCTTTGGGGCATTTCCTGTCGTAGGTGCTATGCCTACCCACACAAGTGAGGTATCATTTTTATCGGGAGACTTGGGGGAACGCTGGGTGGAAGGAAATGTGTGCCTCCTCTCAGATTCCAGAACTTTCTGCCACAGAAATGTGAGGAACATGTGTTTTTTTAGCCAAATTTTGAGGTTTGCAAAGGATTCTGGGTAACAGAACCTGGTCAGAGCCCCACAAGTCACCCCATGTTGGATTCCCCTAGGTCTCTAGTTTTCAAAAATGCACAGGTTTGGTAGGTTTCCCTAGGTGCCGGCTGAGCTAGAGGCCAAAATCTACAGGTAGGCACTTTGCAAAATACAGCTCTGTTTTCTGTCCAAAAATGGGATGTGTCCACGTTGTGCTTTGGGGCATTTCCTGTCGTAGGTGCTATGCCTACCCACACAAGTGAGGTATCATTTTTATCGGGAGACTTGGGGGAACGCTGGGTGGAAGGAAATTTGTGCCTCTTCTCAGATTCCAGAACTTTCTGCCACAGAAATGTTAGGAACATGTGTTTTTTTAGCCAAATTTTGAGGTTTGCAAAGGATTCTGGGTAACGGAACCTGGTCAGAGCCACACAAGTCTCCCCATCTTGGATTCCCCTAGGTCTCAGGTTTTCAAGAATGCACAGGTTTGGTAGGTTTCCCTAGGTGCCGGCTGAGCTAGAGGCCAAAATCTACAGGTAGGCACTTTGCAAAAAACACCTCTGTTTTCTTTAAAAAAATGGGATGTGTCCACGTTGCGTTTGGGGCATTTCCTGTCGCGGGCGCTAGGCCTATCCACACAAGTGAGGTATCATTTTTATCGGGAGACTTGGGGGAACGCTGGGTGGAAGGAAATTTGTGGCTCCTCTCTGATTCCAGAACTTTCTGTCACCGAAATGTGAGGAAAATGTGTTTGTTTAGCCAAATGTTGAGGTTTGCAAAGGATTCTGGGTAACAGAACCTGGTCAGAGCCCCACAAGTCACCCCATCTTGTATTCCCCTAGGTCTCTAGTTTTCAAAAATGCACAGGTTGGTCAGTTTACCTAGGTGCCGGCTGAGCTAGAGGCCAAAATCTACAGGTAGGCACTTTGCAAAAAACACCCCTGTTTTCTTTCAAAAAATGGGATGTGTCCACGTTGCGTTTTGGGGCATTTCCTGTCGCGGGCGCTAGGCCTATCCACACAAGTGAGGTATCATTTTTATCGGGAGACTTGGGGGAACGCTGGGTGGAAGGAAATTTGTGGCTCCTCTCTGATTCCAGAACTTTCTGTCACCGAAATGTGAGGAAAATGTGTTTGTTTAGCCAAATTTTGAGGTTTGCAAAGGATTCTGGGTAACAGAACCTGGTCAGAGCCCCACAAGTCACCCCATCTTGTATTCCCCTAGGTCTCTAGTTTTCAAAAATGCACAGGTTTGGTAGGTTTCCCTAGGTGCCGGCTGAGCTAGAGGCCAAAACCTACAGGTAGGCACTTTGCAAAAAACACCCCTGTTTTCTTTCAAAAAATGGGATGTGTCCACGTTGCGTTTTGGGGCATTTCCTGTCGCGGGCGCTAGGCCTACAAACACAAGTGAGGTATCATTTTTATCAGGAGACTTGGGGGAACTCTGGGTGGAAGGAAATTTGTGCCTCCTCTCAGATTCCAGAACTTTCTGCCACAGAAATGTGAGGAACATGTGTTTTTTTAGCCAAATTTTGAGGTTTGCAAAGGATTCTGGGTAACAGAACCTGGTCAGAGCCCCACAAGTCACCCCATCTTGTATTCCCCTAGGTCTCTAGTTTTCAAAAATGCACAGGTTTGGTAGGTTTCCCTAGGTGCCGGCTGAGCTAGAGGCCAAAATCTACAGGTAGGCACTTTGCAAAAAACACCCCTGTTTTCTTAAAAAAATTGGAAGGGGCAAAGTTGCGTTTTGGGGCATTTCCTGTAGCGGGCGCTAGGCCTACCCACACAAGTGAGGTATAATTTTTATCAGGAGACTTGGGGGAACGCTGGGTGGAAGGAAATTTGTGCCTCCTCTCAGATTCCAGAACTTTCTGCCACAGAAATGTGAGGAACATGTGTTTTTTTAGCAAAATTTTGCGGTTTGCAAAGGATTCTGGGTAACAGAACCTGGTCAGAGCCCCACAAGTCACCCCATCTTGGATTCCCCTAGGTCTCTAGTTTTAAAAAATGCACTGGTTTGGTAGGTTTCCCTAGGTGCAGGCTGAGCTAGAGGCCAAAATCTACAGGTAGGTACTTTGCAAAAAACACCTCTGTTTTCTTTCAAAAAATGGGATGTGTCCACGTTGCGTTTTGGGGCATTTCCTGTCGCGGGCGCTAGGCCTACCGACACAAGTGAGGTATCATTTTTATCAGGAGACTTGGGGGAACGCTGGGTGGAAGGAAATTTGTGCCTCCTCTCAGATTCCAGAACTTTCTGCCACAGAAATGTGGGGAACATGTGTTTTTTTAGCCAAATTTTGATGTTTGCAAAGGATTCTGGGTAACGGAACCTGGTCAGAGCCCCACAAGTCACCCCATCTTGGATTCCCCTAGGTCTCAGGTTTTCAAGAATGCACAGGTTTGGTAGGTTTCCCTAGGTGCCGGCTGAGCTAGAGGCCAAAATCTACAGGTAGGCACTTTGCAAAAAACACCTATGTTTTCTTTAAAAAAATGGGATGTGTCCACGTTGCGTTTTGGGGCATTTCCTGTTGCGGGCGCTAGGCCTATCCACACAAGTGAGGTATCATTTTTATCGGAAGACTTGGGGGAACGCTGGGTGGAAGGAAATTTGTGGCTCCTCTCTGATTCCAGAACTTTCTGTCACCGAAATGTGAGGAAAATGTGTTTGTTTAGCCAAATTTTGAGGTTTGCAAAGGATTCTGGGTAACAGAACCTGGTCAGAGCCCCACAAGTCACCCCATCTTGTATTCCCCTAGGTCTCTAGTTTTCAAAAATGCACAGGTTTGGTAGGTTTCCCTAGGTGCCGGCTGAGCTAGAGGCCACAATCTACAGGTAGGCACTTTGCAAAAAACACCCCTGTTTTCTTTAAAAAAATGGGATGTGTCCACGTTGCGTTTTGGGGCATTTCCTGTAGCGGGCGCTAGGCCTACCCACACAAGTGAGGTATAATTTTTATCAGGAGACTTGGGGGAACGCTGGGTGGAAGGAAATTTGTGCCTCCTCTCAGATTCCAGAACTTTCTGCCACAGAAATGTGAGGAACATGTGTTTTTTTAGCCAAATTTTGCGGTTTGCAAAGGATTCTGGCTAACAGAACCTGGTCAGAGCCCCACAAGTCACCCCATCTTGGATTCCCCTAGGTCTCTAGTTTTAAAAAATGCACTGGTTTGGTAGGTTTCCCTAGGTGCAGGCTGAGCTAGAGGCCAAAATCTACAGGTAGGTACTTTGCAAAAAACACCTCTGTTTTCTTTCAAAAAATGGGATGTGTCCACGTTGCGTTTTGGGGCATTTCCTGTCGCGGGCGCTAGGCCTACCGACACAAGTGAGGTATCATTTTTATCAGGAGACTTGGGGGAACGCTGGGTGGAAGGAAATTTGTGCCTCCTCTCAGATTCCAGAACTTTCTGCCACAGAAATGTGGGGAACATGTGTTTTTTTAGCCAAATTTTGATGTTTGCAAAGGATTCTTGGTAACGGAACCTGGTCAGAGCCCCACAAGTCACCCCATCTTGGATTCCCCTAGGTCTCAGGTTTTCAAGAATGCACAGGTTTGGTAGGTTTCCCTAGGTGCCGGCTGAGCTAGAGGCCAAAATCTACAGGTAGGCACTTTGCAAAAAACACCTATGTTTTCTTTAAAAAAATGGGATGTGTCCACGTTGCGTTTTGGGGCATTTCCTGTTGCGGGCGCTAGGCCTATCCACACAAGTGAGGTATCATTTTTATCGGAAGACTTGGGGGAACGCTGGGTGGAAGGAAATTTGTGGCTCCTCTCTGATTCCAGAACTTTCTGTCACCGAAATGTGAGGAAAATGTGTTTGTTTAGCCAAATTTTGAGGTTTGCAAAGGATTCTGGGTAACAGAACCTGGTCAGAGCCCCACAAGTCACCCCATCTTGTATTCCACTAGGTCTCTAGTTTTCAAAAATGCACAGGTTTGGTAGGTTTCCCTAGGTGCCGGCTGAGCTAGAGGCCAAAATCTACAGGTAGGCACTTTGCAAGAAACACCCCTTTATTATTTTAAAAAATGGGATGTGTCCACGTTGCGTTTTGGGGCATTTCCTGTCGCGGGCGCTAGGCCTACCCACACAAGTGAGGTATCATTTTTATCAGGAGACTTGGGGGAACTCTGGGTGGAAGGAAATTTGTGCCTCCTCTCAGATTTCTGAACTTTCTGCCACAGAAATGTGAGGAACATGTGTTTTTTTAGCCAAATTTTGAGGTTTGCAAAAGATTCTGGGTAACAGAACCTGGTCAGAGCCCCACAAGTCACCCCATCTTGTATTCCCCTAGGTCTCTAGTTTTCAAAAATGCACAGGTTTGGTAGGTTTCCCTAGGTGCCGGCTGAGCTAGAGGCCAAAATCTACAGGTAGGCACTTTGCAAGAAACACCCCTTTATTATTTTAAAAAATGGGATGTGTCCACGTTGCGTTTTGGGGCATTTCCTGTCGCGGGCGCTAGGCCTACCCACACAAGTGAGGTATCATTTTTATCAGGAGACTTGGGGGAACTCTGGGTGGAAGGAAATTTGTGCCTCCTCTCAGATTTCAGAACTTTCTGCCACAGAAATGTGAGGAACATGTGTTTTTTTTAGCCAAATTTTGAGGTTTGCAAAAGATTCTGGGTAACAGAACCTGGTCAGAGCCCCACAAGTCACCCCATCTTGTATTCCCCTAGGTCTCTAGTTTTCAAAAATGCACAGGTTTGGTAGGTTTCCCTAGGTGCCGGCTGAGCTAGAGGCCAAAATCTACAGGTAGGCACTTTGCAAAATACAGCTCTGTTTTCTGTCCAAAAATGGGATGTGTCCACGTTGTGCTTTGGGGCATTTCCTGTCGTAGGTGCTAGGCCTACCCACACAAGTGAGGTATCATTTTTATCGGGAGACTTGGGGGAACGCTGGGTGGAAGGAAATTTGTGCCTCTTCTCAGATTCCAGAACTTTCTGCCACAGAAATGTTAGGAACATGTGTTTTTTTAGCCAAATTTTGAGGTTTGCAAAGGATTCTGGGTAACGGAACCTGGTCAGAGCCACACAAGTCTCCCCATCTTGGATTCCCCTAGGTCTCAGGTTTTCAAGAATGCACAGGTTTGGTAGGTTTCCCTAGGTGCCGGCTGAGCTAGAGGCCAAAATCTACAGGTAGGCACTTTGCAAAATACAGCTCTGTTTTCTGTCCAAAAATGGGATGTGTCCACGTTGTGCTTTGGGGCTTTTCCTGTCGCAGGTGCTAGGTCTACCCACACAAGTGAGGTATCATTTTTATCGGGAGACTTGGGGAAACGCTGGGTGGAAGGAAATTTGTGCCTCCTCTCAGATTCCAGAACTTTCTGCCACAGAAATGTGAGGAACATGTGTTTTTTTAGCCATATTTTGAGGTTTGCAAAGGATTCTGGGTAACAGAACCTGGTCAGAGCCCCACAAGTCACACCATCTTGGATTCCCCTAGGTCTCAGGTTTTCAAGAATGCACAGGTTTGGTAGGTTTCCCTAGGTGCCGGCTGAGCTAGAGGCCAAAATCTACAGGTAGGCACTTTGCAAAAAACACCTCTGTTTTCTTTCAAAAAATTTGATGTGTGCACGTTGCATTTTGGGGCATTTTCTGTCGCGGGCGCTAGGCCTACCCACACGAGTGAGGTATCATTTTTATCGGGACACTTGGGGGAACGCTGGGTTTAAGGAAATTTGTGCCTCCTCTCAGATTCCAGAACTTTCTGCTACAGAAATGTGAGGAACATGTGGTTTTTTTGCCAAATTTTGAGGTTTGCAAAGGATTCTGGGTAACAGAACCTGGTCAGAGCCCCACAAGTCACCCCATCTTGGATTCCCCTAGGTCTCAGGTTTTCAAGAATGCACCGGTTTGGTAGGTTTCCCTAGGTGCCGGCTGAGCTAGAGGCCAAAATCTACAGGTAGGCACTTTGCAAAAAACACCTCTGTTTTCTTTCAAAAAATGGGATGTGTCCACGTTGTGCTTTGGGGCATTTCCTGTCGCAGGTGCTAGGCCTACCCACACAAGTGAGGTATCATTTTTATCGGGAGACTTGGGGGAACGCTGGGTGGAAGGAAATTTGTGCCTCCTCTCAGATTCCAGAACTTTCTGCCACAGAAATGTGAGGAACATGTGTTTTTTTAGCCACATTTTGAGGTTTGCAAAGGATTCTGGGTAACAGAACCTGGTCAGAGCCCCACAAGTCACCCCATCTTGGATTCCCCTAGGTCTCAGGTTTTCAAGAATGCACAGGTTTGGTAGGTTTCCCTAGGTGCCGGCTGAGCTAGAGGACAAAATCTACAGGTAGGCACTTTGCAAAAAACCCCTCTGTTTTGTTTCAAAAAATGGGATGTGTCCACGTTGCGTTTTGGGGCATTTCCTGTCGCGGGCGCTAGGCCTATCCACACAAGTGAGGTATCATTTTTATCGGTAGACTTGGGGGAACGCTAGGTGGAAGGAAATTTGTGGCTCCTCTCTGATTCCAGAACTTTCTGTCACCGAAATGTGAGGAAAATGTGTTTGTGTAGCCAAATTTTGAGGTTTGCAAAGGATTCTGGGTAACAGAACCTGGTCAGAGCACCACAAGTCACCCTATCTTGGATTCCCTTAGGTCTCTAGTTTTCAGAAATGCACAGGTTTGGTAGGTTTCCCTAGGTGCCGGCTGAGCTAGAGGCCAAAATCTACAGGTAGGCACTTTGCATTTTCTTTAAAAAAATGGGATGTGTCCACGTTGCGTTTTGGGGCATTTCCTGTCGTAGGTGCTAGGCCTACCCACACAAGTGAGGTATCATTTTTATCGGGAGACTTGGGGGAACGCTGGGTGGAAGGAAATTTGTGCCTCTTCTCAGATTCCAGAACTTTCTGCCACAGAAATGTTAGGAACATGTGTTTTTTTAGCCAAATTTTGAGGTTTGCAAAGGATTCTGGGTAACGGAACCTGGTCAGAGCCACACAAGTCTCCCCATCTTGGATTCCCCTAGGTCTCAGGTTTTCAAGAATGCACAGGTTTGGTAGGTTTCCCTAGGTGCTGGCTGAGCTAGAGGCCAAAATCTACAGCAAAGCACTTTGCAAAATACAGCTCTGTTTTCTGTCCAAAAATGCGATGTGTCCACTTTGTGCTTTGGGGCTTTTCCTGTCGCAGGTGCTAGGCCTACCCACACAAGTGAGGTATCATTTTTATCGGGAGACTTGGGGAAACGCTGGGTGGAAGGAAATTTGTGCCTCCTCTCAGATTCCAGAACTTTCTGCCACAGAAATGTGAGGAACATGTGTTTTTTTAGCCAAATTTTGAGGTTTGCAAAGGATTCTGGGTAACAGAACCTGGTCAGAGCCCCACAAGTCACCCCATCTTGGATTCCCCTAGGTCTCAGGTTTTCAAGAATGCACAGGATTGGTAGGTTTCCCTAGGTGCTGGCTGAGCTAGAGGCCAAAATCTACAGGTAGGCACTTTGCAAAAAACACCTCTGTTTACTTTCAAAAAATTTGATGTGTGCACGTTGCATTTTGGGGCATTTTCTGTCGCGGGCGCTAGGCCTACCCACACAAGTGAGGTATCATTTTTATCGGGACACTTGGGGGAACGCTGGGTGGAAGGAAATTTGTGCCTCCTCTTAGATTCCAGAACTTTCTGCTACAGAAATGTGAGGAACATGTGTTTTTTTAGCCAAATTTTGAGGTTTGCAAAGGATTCTGGATAACAGAACCTGGTCAGAGCCCCACAAGTCACCCCATCTTGGATTCCCCTAGGTCCCAGGTTTTCAAGAATGCACAGGTTTGGTAGGTTTTCCTAGGTGCCGGCTGAGCTAGAGGCCAAAATCTACAGGTAGGCACTTTGCAAAAAACACCTCTGTTTTCTTTCAAAAAATGGGATGTGTCCACGTTGTGCTTTGGGGCATTTCCTGTCACAGGTGCTAGGCCTACCCACACAAGTTAGGTATCATTTTTATCGGGAGACTTGCGGGAACGCTGGGTGGAAGGAAATTTGTGCCTCCTCTCAGATTCCAGAACTTTCTGCCACAGAAATGTGAGGAACATGTGTTTTTTTAGCCAAATTTTGAGGTTTGCACATGATTCTGGGTAACAGAACCTGGTCAGAGCCCCACAAGTCACCCCATGTTGGATTCCCCTAGGTCTCTAGTTTTCAAAAATGCACAGGTTTGGTAGGTTTCCCTAGGTGCCGGCTGAGCTAGAGGCCAAAATCTACAGGTAGGCACTTTGCAAAATACAGCTCTGTTTTCTGTCCAAAAATGGGATGTGTCCACGTTGTGCTTTGGGGCTTTTCCTGTCGCAGGTGCTAGGTCTACCCACACAAGTGAGGTATCATTTTTATCGGGAGACTTGGGGAAACGCTGGGTGGAAGGTAAATCGTGCCTCCTCTCAGATTCCAGAACTTTCTGCCACAGAAATGTGAGGAACATGTGTTTTTTTAGCCAAATTTTGAGGTTTGCAAAGGATTCTGGGTAACAGAACCTGGTCAGAGCCCCACAAGTCACCCCATCTTGGGTTCCCCTAGGTCTCAGGTTTTCAAGAATGCACAGGATTGGTAGGTTTCCCTAGGTGCCGGCTGAGCTAGAGGCCAAAATCTACAGGTAGGCACTTTGCAAAAAACACCTCTGTTTACTTTAAAAAAATTTGATGTGTGCACGTTGCATTTTGGGGCATTTTCTGTCGCGGGCGCTAGGCCTACCCACACAAGTGAGGTATCATTTTTATCGGGACACTTGGGGGAACGCTGGGTGGAAGGAAATTTGTGCCTCCTCTTAGATTCCAGAACTTTCTGCTACAGAAATGTGAGGAACATGTGTTTTTTTAGCCAAATTTTGAGGTTTGCAAAGGATTCTGGATAACAGAACCTGGTCAGAGCCCCACAAGTCACCCCATCTTGGATTCCCCTAGGTCCCAGGTTTTCAAGAATGCACAGGTTTGGTAGGTTTTCCTAGGTGCCGGCTGAGCTAGAGGCCAAAATCTACAGGTAGGCACTTTGCAAAAAACACCTCTGTTTTCTTTCAAAAAATGGGATGTGTCCACGTTGTGCTTTGGGGCATTTCCTGTCACAGGTGCTAGGCCTACCCACACAAGTGAGGTATCATTTTTATCGGGAGACTTGCGGGAACGCTGGGTGGAAGGAAATTTGTGCATCCTCTCAGATTCCAGAACTTTCTGCCACAGAAATGTGAGGAACATGTGTTTTTTAGCCAAATTTTGAGGTTTGCACAGGATTCTGGGTAACAGAACCTGGTCAGAGCCCCACAAGTCACCCCATGTTGGATTCCCCTAGGTCTCTAGTTTTAAAAAATGCACAGGTTTGGTAGGTTTCCCTAGGTGCCGGCTGAGCTAGAGGCCAAAATCTACAGGTAGGCACTTTGCAAAATACAGCTCTGTTTTCTGTCCAAAAATGGGATGTGTCCACGTTGTGCTTTGGGGCTTTTCCTGTCGCAGGTGCTAGGTCTACCCACACAAGTGAGGTATCATTTTTATCGGGAGACTTGGGGAAACGCTGGGTGGAAGGAAATTTGTGCCTCCTCTCAGATTCCAGAACTTTCTGCCACAGAAATGTGAGGAACATGTGTTTTTTTAGCCATATTTTGAGGTTTGCAAAGGATTCTGGGTAACAGAACCTGGTCAGAGCCCCACAAGTCACACCATCTTGGATTCCCCTAGGTCTCAGGTTTTCAAGAATGCACAGGTTTGGTAGGTTTCCCTAGGTGCCGGCTGAGCTAGAGGCCAAAATCTACAGGTAGGCACTTTGCAAAATACAGCTCTGTTTTCTGTCCAAAAATGGGATGTGTCCACGTTGTGCTTTGGTGCTTTTCCTGTCGCAGGTGCTAGGTCTACCCACACAAGTGAGGTATCATTTTTATCGGGAGACTGGGGGAAACGCTGGGTGGAAGGAAATTTGTGCCTCCTCTCAGATTCCAGAACTTTCTGCCACAGAAATGTGAGGAACATGTGTTTTTTTAGCCATATTTTGAGGTTTGCAAAGGATTCTGGGTAACAGAACCTGGTCAGAGCCCCACAAGTCACACCATCTTGGATTCCCCTAGGTCTCAGGTTTTCAAGAATGCACAGGTTTGGTAGGTTTCCCTAGGTGCCGGCTGAGCTAGAGGCCAAAATCTACAGGTAGGCACTTTGCAAAAAACACCTCTGTTTTCTTTCAAAAAATTTGATGTGTGCACGTTGCATTTTGGGGCATTTTCTGTCGAGGGCGCTAGGCCTACCCACACGAGTGAGGTATCATTTTTATCGGGACACTTGGGGGAACGCTGGGTTTAAGGAAATTTGTGCCTCCTCTCAGATTCCAGAACTTTCTGCTACAGAAATGTGAGGAACATGTGTTTTTTTTGCCAAATTTTGAGGTTTGCAAAGGATTCTGGGTAACAGAACCTGGTCAGAGCCCCACAAGTCACCCCATCTTGGATTCCCCTAGGTCTCAGGTTTTCAAGAATGCACCGGTTTGGTAGGTTTCCCTAGGTGCCGGCTGAGCTAGAGGCCAAAATCTACAGGTAGGCACTTTGCAAAAAACACCTCTGTTTTCTTTCAAAAAATGGGATGTGTCCACGTTGTGCTTTGGGGCATTTCCTGTCGCAGGTGCTAGGCCTACCCACACAAGTGAGGTATCATTTTTATCGGGAGACTTGGGGGAACGCTGGGTGGAAGGAAATTTGTGCCTCCTCTCAGATTCCAGAACTTTCTGCCACAGAAATGTGAGGAACATGTGTTTTTTTAGCCACATTTTGAGGTTTGCAAAGGATTCTGGGTAACAGAACCTGGTCAGAGCCCCACAAGTCACCCCATCTTGGATTCCCCTAGGTCTCAGGTTTTCAAGAATGCACAGGTTTGGTAGGTTTCCCTAGGTGCCGGCTGAGCTAGAGGACAAAATCTACAGGTAGGCACTTTGCAAAAAACACCTCTGTTTTGTTTAAAAAAATGGGATGTGTCCACGTTGCGTTTTGGGGCATTTCCTGTCGCGGGCGCTAGGCCTATCCACACAAGTGAGGTATCATTTTTATCGGTAGACTTGGGGGAACGCTAGGTGGAAGGAAATTTGTGGCTCCTCTCTGATTCCAGAACTTTCTGTCACCGAAATGTGAGGAAAATGTGTTTGTTTAGCCAAATTTTGAGGTTTGCAAAGGATTCTGGGTAACAGAACCTGGTCAGAGCACCACAAGTCACCCTATCTTGAATTCCCTTAGGTCTCTAGTTTTCAGAAATGCACAGGTTTGGTAGGTTTCCCTAGGTGCCGGCTGAGCTAGAGGCCAAAATCTACAGGTAGGCACTTTGCATTTTCTTTAAAAAAATGGGATGTGTCCACGTTGCGTTTTGGGGCATTTCCTGTTGCGGGCGCTAGGCCTACCCACACAAGTGAGGTATCATTTTTATCAGGAGACTTGGGGGAACGCTGGGTGGAAGGAAATTTGTGCCTCCTCTCAGATTCCAGAACTTTCTACCACAGAAATGTGAGGAACATGTGTTTTTTTAGCCAAATTTTAAGGTTTGCAAAGGATTCTGGGCAACAGAACCTGGTCAGAGCCCCACAAGTCACCCCATCTTGTATTCCCCTAGGTCTCTAGTTTTCAAAAATGCACAGGTTTGGTAGGTTTCCCTAGGTGCCGGCTGAGCTAGAGGCCAAAATCTACAGGTAGGCACTTTGCAAAAAACACCCCTGTTTTCTTTCAAAAAATGGGATGTGTCCACGTTGCGTTTTGGGGCATTTCCTGTTGCGGGCGCTACGCCTACCCTCACAAGTGAGGTATCATTTTTATCAGGAGACTTGGGGGAACGCTGGGTGGAAGGAAATTTGTGCCTCCTCTCAGATTCCAGAACTTTCTGCTACAGAAATGTGAGGAACATGTGTTTTTTTAGCCAAATTTTGAGGTTTGCAAAGGATTCTGGGTAACAGAACCTGGTCAGAGCCCCACAAGTCACCCCATCTTTGATTCCCCTAGGTCTATAGTTTTAAAAAATGCACAGGTTTGGTAGGTTTCCCTAGGTGCCGGCTGAGCTAGAGGCCAAAATCTACAGGTAGGCACTTTGCAAAAAACACCTCTGTTTTCTTTCAAAAAATGGGATGTGTCCACGTTGCGTTTTGGGGCATTTCCTGTCTCGGGCGCTAGGCCTACCGACACAAGTGAGGTATCATTTTTATCGGGACACTTGGGGGAACGCTGGGTGAAAGGAAATGTGTGCCACCTCTCAGATTCCAGAACTTTCTGCTACAGAAATGTGAGGAACATGTGTTTTTTTAGCCAAATTTTGAGGTTTGCAAAGGATTCTGGGTATCAGAACCTGGTCAGAGCCCCACAAGTCACCCCATCTTGGATTCCCCTAGGTCTCAGGTTTTCAAGAATGCACAGGTTTGGTAGGTTTCCCTAGGTGCCGGCTGAGCTAGAGGCCAAAATCTACAGGTAGGCACTTTGCAAAAAACACCTCTGTTTTCTTTCAAAAAATGGGATGTGTCCACGTTGTGCTTTGGGGCATTTCCTGTCGCAGGTGCTAGGCCTACCCACACAAGTGAGGTATCATTTTTATCAGGAGACTTGGGGGAACGCTGGGTGGAAGGAAATGTGTGCCTCCTCTCAGATTCCAGAACTTTCTGCCACAGAAATGTGAGGAACATGTGTTTTTTTAGCCAAATTTTGAGGTTTGCAAAGGATTCTGGGTAACAGAACCTGGTCAGAGCCCCACAAGTCACCCCATGTTGGATTCCCCTAGGTCTCTAGTTTTCAAAAATGCACAGGTTTGGTAGGTTTCCCTAGGTGCCGGCTGAGCTAGAGGCCAAAATCTACAGGTAGGCACTTTGCAAAATACAGCTCTGTTTTCTGTCCAAAAATGGGATGTGTCCACGTTGTGCTTTGGGGCATTTCCTGTCGTAGGTGCTATGCCTACCCACACAAGTGAGGTATCATTTTTATCGGGAGACTTGGGGGAACGCTGGGTGGAAGGAAATTTGTGCCTCTTCTCAGATTCCAGAACTTTCTGCCACAGAAATGTGAGGAACATGTGTTTTTTTAGCCAAATTTTGAGGTTTGCAAAGGATTCTGGGTAACGGAACCTGGTCAGAGCCACACAAGTCTCCCCATCTTGGATTCCCCTAGGTCTCAGGTTTTCAAGAATGCACAGGTTTGGTAGGTTTCCCTAGGTGCCGGCTGAGCTAGAGGCCAAAATCTACAGGTAGGCACTTTGCAAAAAACACCTCTGTTTTCTTTCAAAAAATGGGATGTGTCCACGTTGCGTTTGGGGCATTTCCTGTCGCGGGCGCTAGGCCTATCCACACAAGTGAGGTATCATTTTTATCGGGAGACTTGGGGGAACGCTGGGTGGAAGGAAATTTGTGGCTCCTCTCTGATTCCAGAACTTTCTGTCACCGAAATGTGAGGAAAATGTGTTTGTTTAGCCAAATTTTGAGGTTTGCAAAGGATTCTGGGTAACAGAACCTGGTCAGAGCCCCACAAGTCACCCCATCTTGTATTCCCCTAGGTCTCTAGTTTTCAAAAATGCACAGGTTGGTCAGTTTACCTAGGTGCCGGCTGAGCTAGAGGCCAAAATCTACAGGTAGGCACTTTGCAAAAAACACCCCTGTTTTCTTTCAAAAAATGGGATGTGTCCACGTTGCGTTTTGGGGCATTTCCTGTCGCGGGCGCTAGGCCTATCCACACAAGTGAGGTATCATTTTTATCGGGAGACTTGGGGGAACGCTGGGTGGAAGTAAATTTGTGGCTCCTCTCTGATTCCAGAACTTTCTGTCACCGAAATGTGAGGAAAATGTGTTTGTTTAGCCAAATTTTGAGGTTTGCAAAGGATTCTGGGTAACAGAACCTGGTCAGAGCCCCACAAGTCACCCCATCTTGTATTCCCCTAGGTCTCTAGTTTTCAAAAATGCACAGGTTTGGTAGGTTTCCCTAGGTGCCGGCTGAGCTAGAGGCCAAAACCTACAGGTAGGCACTTTGCAAAAAACACCCCTGTTTTCTTTCAAAAAATGGGATGTGTCCACGTTGCGTTTTGGGGCATTTCCTGTCGCGGGCGCTAGGCCTACAAACACAAGTGAGGTATCATTTTTATCAGGAGTCTTGGGGAAACTCTGGGTGGAAGGAAATTTGTGCCTCCTCTCAGATTCCAGAACTTTCTGCCACAGAAATGTGAGGAACATGTGTTTTTTTAGCCAAATTTTGAGGTTTGCAAAGGATTCTGGGTAACAGAACCTGGTCAGAGCCCCACAAGTCACCCCATCTTGTATTCCCCTAGGTCTCTAGTTTTCAAAAATGCACAGGTTTGGTAGGTTTCCCTAGGTGCCGGCTGAGCTAGAGGCCAAAATCTACAGGTAGGCACTTTGCAAAAAACACCCCTGTTTTCTTTAAAAAAATGGGATGTGTCCACGTTGCGTTTTGGGGCATTTCCTGTAGCGGGCGCTAGGCCTACCCACACAAGTGAGGTATAATTTTTATCAGGAGACTTGGGGGAACGCTGGGTGGAAGGAAATTTGTGCCTCCTCTCAGATTCCAGAACTTTCTGCCACAGAAATGTGAGGAACATGTGTTTTTTTAGCAAAATTTTGCGGTTTGCAAAGGATTCTGGGTAACAGAACCTGGTCAGAGCCCCACAAGTCACCCCATCTTGGATTCCCCTAGGTCTCTAGTTTTAAAAAATGCACTGGTTTGGTAGGTTTCCCTAGGTGCAGGCTGAGCTAGAGGCCAAAATCTACAGGTAGGTACTTTGCAAAAAACACCTCTGTTTTCTTTCAAAAAATGGGATGTGTCCACGTTGCGTTTTGGGGCATTTCCTGTCGCGGGCGCTAGGCCTACCGACACAAGTGAGGTATCATTTTTATCAGGAGACTTGGGGGAACGCTGGGTGGAAGGAAATTTGTGCCTCCTCTCAGATTCCAGAACTTTCTGCCACAGAAATGTGGGGAACATGTGTTTTTTTAGCCAAATTTTGATGTTTGCAAAGGATTCTGGGTAACGGAACCTGGTCAGAGCCCCACAAGTCACCCCATCTTGGATTCCCCTAGGTCTCAGGTTTTCAAGAATGCACAGGTTTGGTAGGTTTCCCTAGGTGCCGGCTGAGCTAGAGGCCAAAATCTACAGGTAGGCACTTTGCAAAAAACACCTATGTTTTCTTTAAAAAAATGGGATGTGTCCACGTTGCCTTTTGGGGCATTTCCTGTTGCGGGCGCTAGGCCTATCCACACAAGTGAGGTATCATTTTTATCGGAAGACTTGGGGGAACGCTGGGTGGAAGGAAATTTGTGGCTCCTCTCTGATTCCAGAACTTTCTGTCACCGAAATGTGAGGAAAATGTGTTTGTTTAGCCAAATTTTGAGGTTTGCAAAGGATTCTGGGTAACAGAACCTGGTCAGAGCCCCACAAGTCACCCCATCTTGTATTCCCCTAGGTCTCTAGTTTTCAAAAATGCACAGGTTGGTCAGTTTACCTAGGTGCCGGCTGAGCTAGAGGCCAAAATCTACAGGTAGGCACTTTGCAAAAAACACCCCTGTTTTCTTTCAAAAAATGGGATGTGTCCACGTTGCGTTTTGGGGCATTTCCTGTCGCGGGCGCTAGGCCTATCCACACAAGTGAGGTATCATTTTTATCGGGAGACTTGGGGGAACGCTGGGTGGAAGGAAATTTGTGGCTCCTCTCTGATTCCAGAACTTTCTGTCACCGAAATGTGAGGAAAATGTGTTTGTTTAGCCAAATTTTGAGGTTTGCAAAGGATTCTGGGTAACAGAACCTGGTCAGAGCCCCACAAGTCACCCCATCTTGTATTCCCCTAGGTCTCTAGTTTTCAAAAATGCACAGGTTTGGTAGGTTTCCCTAGGTGCCGGCTGAGCTAGAGGCCAAAACCTACAGGTAGGCACTTTGCAAAAAACACCCCTGTTTTCTTTCAAAAAATGGGATGTGTCCACGTTGCGTTTTGGGGCATTTCCTGTCGCGGGCGCTAGGCCTACAAACACAAGTGAGGTATCATTTTTATCAGGAGTCTTGGGGAAACTCTGGGTGGAAGGAAATTTGTGCCTCCTCTCAGATTCCAGAACTTTCTGCCACAGAAATGTGAGGAACATGTGTTTTTTTAGCCAAATTTTGAGGTTTGCAAAGGATTCTGGGTAACAGAACCTGGTCAGAGCCCCACAAGTCACCCCATCTTGTATTCCCCTAGGTCTCTAGTTTTCAAAAATGCACAGGTTTGGTAGGTTTCCCTAGGTGCCGGCTGAGCTAGAGGCCAAAATCTACAGGTAGGCACTTTGCAAAAAACACCCCTGTTTTCTTTAAAAAAATGGGATGTGTCCACGTTGCGTTTTGGGGCATTTCCTGTAGCGGGCGCTAGGCCTACCCACACAAGTGAGGTATAATTTTTATCAGGAGACTTGGGGGAACGCTGGGTGGAAGGAAATTTGTGCCTCCTCTCAGATTCCAGAACTTTCTGCCACAGAAATGTGAGGAACATGTGTTTTTTTAGCAAAATTTTGCGGTTTGCAAAGGATTCTGGGTAACAGAACCTGGTCAGAGCCCCACAAGTCACCCCATCTTGGATTCCCCTAGGTCTCTAGTTTTAAAAAATGCACTGGTTTGGTAGGTTTCCCTAGGTGCAGGCTGAGCTAGAGGCCAAAATCTACAGGTAGGTACTTTGCAAAAAACACCTCTGTTTTCTTTCAAAAAATGGGATGTGTCCACGTTGCGTTTTGGGGCATTTCCTGTCGCGGGCGCTAGGCCTACCGACACAAGTGAGGTATCATTTTTATCAGGAGACTTGGGGGAACGCTGGGTGGAAGGAAATTTGTGCCTCCTCTCAGATTCCAGAACTTTCTGCCACAGAAATGTGGGGAACATGTGTTTTTTTAGCCAAATTTTGATGTTTGCAAAGGATTCTGGGTAACGGAACCTGGTCAGAGCCCCACAAGTCACCCCATCTTGGATTCCCCTAGGTCTCAGGTTTTCAAGAATGCACAGGTTTGGTAGGTTTCCCTAGGTGCCGGCTGAGCTAGAGGCCAAAATCTACAGGTAGGCACTTTGCAAAAAACACCTATGTTTTCTTTAAAAAAATGGGATGTGTCCACGTTGCGTTTTGGGGCATTTCCTGTTGCGGGCGCTAGGCCTATCCACACAAGTGAGGTATCATTTTTATCGGAAGACTTGGGGGAACGCTGGGTGGAAGGAAATTTGTGGCTCCTCTCTGATTCCAGAACTTTCTGTCACCGAAATGTGAGGAAAATGTGTTTGTTTAGCCAAATTTTGAGGTTTGCAAAGGATTCTGGGTAACAGAACCTGGTCAGAGCCCCACAAGTCACCCCATCTTGTATTCCACTAGGTCTCTAGTTTTCAAAAATGCACAGGTTTGGTAGGTTTCCCTAGGTGCCGGCTGAGCTAGAGGCCAAAATCTACAGGTAGGCACTTTGCAAGAAACACCCCTTTATTATTTTAAAAAATGGGATGTGTCCACGTTGCGTTTTGGGGCATTTCCTGTCGCGGGCGCTAGGCCTACCCACACAAGTGAGGTATCATTTTTATCAGGAGACTTGGGGGAACTCTGGGTGGAAGGAAATTTGTGCCTCCTCTCAGATTTCAGAACTTTCTGCCACAGAAATGTGAGGAACATGTGTTTTTTTAGCCAAATTTTGAGGTTTGCAAAAGATTCTGGGTAACAGAACCTGGTCAGAGCCCCACAAGTCACCCCATCTTGTATTCCCCTAGGTCTCTAGTTTTCAAAAATGCACAGGTTTGGTAGGTTTCCCTAGGTGCCGGCTGAGCTAGAGGCCAAAATCTACAGGTAGGCACTTTGCAAGAAACACCCCTTTATTATTTTAAAAAATGGGATGTGTCCACGTTGCGTTTTGGGGCATTTCCTGTCGCGGGCGCTAGGCCTACCCACACAAGTGAGGTATCATTTTTATCAGGAGACTTGGGGGAACTCTGGGTGGAAGGAAATTTGTGCCTCCTCTCAGATTTCAGAACTTTCTGCCACAGAAATGTGAGGAACATGTGTTTTTTTAGCTAAATTTTGAGGTTTGCAAAAGATTCTGGGTAACAGAACCTGGTCAGAGCCCCACAAGTCACCCCATCTTGTATTCCCCTAGGTCTCTAGTTTTCAAAAATGCACAGGTTTGGTAGGTTTCCCTAGGTGCCGGCTGAGCTAGAGGACAAAATCTACAGAGAGGCACTTTGCAAAAAACACCCCTGTTTTCTTTAAAAAAAATGGGATGTGTCCACGTTGCGTTTTGGGGCATTTCCTGTAGCGGGCGCTAGGCCTACCCACACAAGTGAGGTATCATTTTTATCGGGAGACTTGGGGGTATGCTGGGTGGAAGGAAATTTGTGCCTCCTCTCAGATTCCAGAACTTTCTGCTACAGAAATGTGAGGAACATGTGTTTTTTTAGCCAAATTTTGAGGTTTGCAAAGGATTCTGGGTAACAGAACCTGGTCAGAGCCCCACAAGTCACCCCATCTTGGATTCCCCTAGGTCTCAGGTTTTCAAGAATGCACAGGTTTGGTAGGTTTCCCTAGGTGCCGGCTGAGCTAGAGGCCAAAATCTACAGGTAGGCACTTTGCAAAATACAGCTCTGTTTTCTGTCCAAAAATGGGATGTGTCCACGTTGTGCTTTGGGGCATTTCCTGTCGCAGGTGCTAGGCCTACCCACACAAGTGAGGTATCATTTTTATCGGGAGACTTGGGGGAACGCTGGGTGGAAGGAAATTTGTGGCTCCTCTCTGATTCCAGAACTTTCTGTCACCGAAATGTGAGGAAAATGTGTTTGTTTAGCCAAATTTTGAGGTTTGCAAAGGTGTCTGGGTAACAGAACCTGGTCAGAGCCCCACAAGTCACCCCATCTTGTATTCCCCTAGGTCTCTAGTTTTCAAAAATGCACAGGTTTGGTAGGTTTCCCTAGGTGCCGGCTGAGCTAGAGGCCAAAACCTACAGGTAGGCACTTTGCAAAAAACACCCCTGTTTTCTTTCAAAAAATGGGATGTGTCCACGTTGCATTTTGGGGCATTTCCTGTCGCGGGCGCTAGGCCTACCCACACAAGTGAGGTATCATTTTTATCAGGAGACTTGGGGGAACTCTGGGTGGAAGGAAATTTGTGCCTCCTCTCAGATTCCAGAACTTTCTGCCACAGAAATGTGAGGAACATGTGTTTTTTTAGCCAAATTTTGAGGTTTGCAAAGGATTCTGGGTAACAGAACCTGGTCAGAGCCCCACAAGTCACCCCATCTTGTATTCCCCTAGGTCTCTAGTTTTCAAAAATGCACAGGTTTGGTAGGTTTCCCTAAGTACCGGCTGAGCTAGAGGCCAAAATCTACAGGTAGGCACTTTGCAAAAAACACCCCTGTTTTCTTTCAAAAAATGGGATGTGTCCACGTTGCGTTTTGGGGCATTTCCTGTAGCCGGCGCTAGGCCTACCCACACAAGTGAGGTATAATTTTTATCAGGAGACTTGGGGGAACGCTGGGTGGAAGGAAATTTGTGCCTCCTCTCAGATTTCAGAACTTTCTGCCACAGAAATGTGAGGAACATGTGTTTTTTTAGCCAAATGTTGAGGTTTGAAAAGGATTCTGGGTAACAGAACCTGGTCAGAGCCCCACAAGTCACCCCATCTTGGATTCCCCTAGGTCTCTAGTTTTAAAAAAGCACAGGTTTGGTAGGTTTCCCTAGGTGCAGGCTGAGCTAGAGGCCAAAATCTACAGGTAGGCACTTTGCAAAAAACACCCCTGTTTTCTTTCAAAAAATGGGATGTGTCCACGTTGCGTTTTGGGGCATTTCCTGTAGCCGGCGCTAGGCCTACCCACACAAGTGAGGTATAATTTTTATCAGGAGACTTGGGGGAACGCTGGGTGGAAGGAAATTTGTGCCTCCTCTCAGATTCCAGAACTTTCTGCCACAGAAATGTGAGGAAAATGTGTTTGTTTAGCCAAATTTTGATGTTTGCAAAGGATTCTGGGTAACGGAACCTGGTCAGAGCCCCACAAGTCACCCCATCTTGGATTCCCCTAGGTCTCAGGTTTTCAAGAATGCACCGGTTTGGTAGGTTTCCCTAGGTGCCGGCTGAGCTAGAGGCCAAAATCTACAGGTAGGCACTTTGCAAAAAACACCTATGTTTTCTTTAAAAAAATGGGATGTGTCCACGTTGCGTTTTGGGGCATTTCCTGTCGCGGGCGCTAGGCCTATCCACACAAGTGAGGTATCATTTTTATCGGAAGACTTGGGGGAATGCTGGGTGGAAGGAAATTTGTGGCTCCTCTCTGATTCCAGAACTTTCTGTCACCGAAATGTGAGGAAAATGTGTTTGTTTAGCCAAATTTTGAGGTTTGCAAAGGATTCTGGGTAACAGAACCTGGTCAGAGCCCCACAAGTCACCCCATCTTGTATTCCACTAGGTCTCTAGTTTTCAAAAATGCACAGGTTTGGTAGGTTTCCCTAGGTGCCGGCTGAGCTAGAGGCCAAAATCTACAGGTAGGCACTTTGCAAGAAACACCCCTGTTTTATTTCAAAAAATGGGATGTGTCCACGTTGCGTTTTGGGTCATTTCCTGTTGCGGGCGCTAGGCCTACCCACACAAGTGAGGTATCATTTTTATCAGGAGACTTGGGGGAACTCTGGGTGGAAGGAAATTTGTGCCTCCTCTCAGATTCCAGAACTTTCTGCCACAGAAATGTGAGGAACATGTGTTTTTTTAGCCAAATTTTGAGGTTTGCAAAAGATTCTGGGTAACAGAACCTGGTCAGAGCCCCACAAGTCACCCCATCTTGTATTCCCCTAGGTCTCTAGTTTTCAAAAATGCACAGGTTTGGTAGGTTTCCCTAGGTGCCGGCTGAGCTAGAGGACAAAATCTACAGGGAGGCACTTTGCAAAAAACACCCCTGTTTTCTTAAAAAAAATGGGATGTGTCCACGTTGCGTTTTGGGGCATTTCCTGTAGCGGGCGCTAGGCCTACCCACACAAGTGAGGTATCATTTTTATCGGGAGACTTGGGGGAACGCTGGGTGGAAGGAAATTTGTGCCTCCTCTCAGATTCCAGAACTTTCTGCTACAGAAATGTGAGGAACATGTGTTTTTTTAGCCAAATTTTGAGGTTTGCAAAGGATTCTGGGTAACAGAACCTGGTCAGAGCCCCACAAGTCACCCCATCTTGGATTCCCCTAGGTCTCAGTTTTTCAAGAATGCACAGGTTTGGTAGGTTTCCCTAGGTGCCGGCTGAGCTAGAGGCCAAAATCTACAGGTAGGCACTTTGCAAAATACAGCTCTGTTTTCTGCCCAAAAATGGGATGTGTCCACGTTGTGCTTTGGGGCATTTCCTGTCGCAGGTGCTAGGCCTACCCACACAAGTGAGGTATCATTTTTATCGGGAGACTTGGGGGAACGCTGGGTGGTAGGAAATTTGTGGCTACTCTCTGATTCCAGAACTTTCTGTCACCGAAATGTGAGGAAAATGTGTTTGTTTAGCCAAATTTTGAGGTTTGCAAAGGATTCTGGGTAACAGAACCTGGTCAGAGCCCCACAAGTCACCCCATCTTGTATTCCCCTAGGTCTCTAGTTTTCAAAAATGCACAGGTTTGGTAGGTTTCCCTAGGTGCCGGCTGAGCTAGAGGCCAAAACCTACAGGTAGGCACTTTGCAAAAAACACCCCTGTTTTCTTTCAAAAAATGGGATGTGTCCACGTTGCGTTTTGGGGCATTTCCTGTCGCGGGCGCTAGGCCTACCCACACAAGTGAGGTATAATTTTTATCAGGAGACTTGGGGGAACTCTGGGTGGAAGGAAATTTGTGCCTCCTCTCAGATTCCAGAACTTTCTGCCACAGAAATGTGAGGAACATGTGTTTTTTTAGCCAAATTTTGAGGTTTGCAAAGGATTCTGGGTAACAGAACCTGGTCAGAGCCCCACAAGTCACCCCATCTTGTATTCCCCTAGGTCTCTAGTTTTCAAAAATGCACAGGTTTGGTAGGTTTCCCTAGGTGCCGGCTGAGCTAGAGGCCAAAATCTACAGGTAGGCACTTTGCAAAAAACACCCCTGTTTTCTTTCAAAAAATGGGATGTGTCCACGTTGCGTTTTGGGGCATTTCCTGTAGCGGGCGCTAGGCCTACCCACACAAGTGAGGTATAATTTTTATCAGGAGACTTGGGGGAACGCTGGGTGGAAGGAAATTTGTGCCTCCTCTCAGATTCCAGAACTTTCTGCCACAGAAATGTGAGGAACATGTGTTTTTTTAGCCAAATTTTGAGGTTTGCAAAGGATTCTGGGTAACAGAACCTGGTCAGAGGCCCACAAGTCACCCCATCTTGGATTCCCCTAGGTCTCTAGTTTTAAAAAATGCACAGGTTTGGTAGGTTTCCCTAGGTGCAGGCTGAGCTAGAGGCCAAAATCTACAGGTAGGTACTTTGCAAAAAACACCTCTGTTTTCTTTCAAAAAATGGGATGTGTCCACGTTGCGTTTTGGGGCATTTCCTGTCGCGGGCGCTAGGCCTACCGACACAAGTGAGGTATCATTTTTATCAGGAGACTTGGGGGAACGCTGGGTGGAAGGAAATTTGTGCCTCCTCTCAGATTCCAGAACTTTCTGCCACAGAAATGTGGGGAATATGTGTTTTTTTAGCCAAATTTTGATGTTTACAAAGGATTCTGGGTAACGGAACCTGGTCAGAGCCCCACAAGTCACCCCATCTTGGATTCCCCTAGGTCTCAGGTTTTCAAGAATGCACAGGTTTGGTAGGTTTCCCTAGGTGCCGGCTGAGCTAGAGGCCAAAATCTACAGGTAGGCACTTTGCAAAAAACACCTATGTTTTCTTTAAAAAAATGGGATGTGTCCACGTTGCGTTTTGGGGCATTTCCTGTCGCGGGCGCTAGGCCTATCCACACAAGTGAGGTATCATTTTTATCGGAAGACTTGGGGGAACGCTGGGTGGAAGGAAATTTGTGGCTCCTCTCTGATTCCAGAACTTTCTGTCACCGAAATGTGAGGAAAATGTGTTTGTTTAGCCAAACTTTGAGGTTTGCAAAGGATTCTGGGTAACAGAACCTGGTCAGAGCCCCACAAGTCACCCCATCTTGTATTCCACTAGGTCTCTAGTTTTCAAAAATGCACAGGTTTGGTAGGTTTCCCTAGGTGCCGGCTGAGCTAGAAGCCAAAATCTACAGGTAGGCACTTTGCAAGAAACACCCCTGTTTTATTTAAAAAAATGGGATGTGTCCACGTTGCGTTTTGGGGCATTTCCTGTCGCGGGCGCTAGGCCTACCCACACAAGTTAGGTATCATTTTTATCAGGAGACTTGGGGGAACGCTGGGTGGAAGGAAATTTGTGCCTCCTCTCAGATTCCAGAACTTTCTGCCACAGAAATGTGAGGAACATGTGTTTTTTTAGCCAAATTTTGAGGTTTGCAAAAGATTCTGGGTAACAGAACCTGGTCAGAGCCCCACAAGTCACCCCATCTTGTATTCCCCTAGGTCTCTAGTTTTCAAAAATGCACAGGTTTGGTAGGTTTCCCTAGGTGCCGGCTGAGCTAGAGGACAAAATCTACAGGGAGGCACTTTGCAAAAAACACCCCTGTTTTCTTTAAAAAAATGGGATGTGTCCACGTTGCGTTTTGGGGTATTTCCTGTAGCAGGCGCTAGGCCTACCCACACAAGTGAGGTATCATTTTTATCGGGAGACTTGGGGGAACGCTGGGTGGAAGGAAATTTGTGCCTCCTCTCAGATTCCAGAACTTTCTGCTACAGAAATGTGAGGAACATGTGTTTTTTTAGCCAAATTTTGAGGTTTGCAAAGGATTCTGGGTAACAGAACCTGGTCAGAGCCCCACAAGTCACCCCATCTTTGATTCCCCTAGGTCTATAGTTTTAAAAAATGCACAGGTTTGGTAGGTTTCCCTAGGTGCCGGCTGAGCTAGAGGCCAAAATCTACAGGTAGGCACTTTGCAAAAAACACCTCTGTTTTCTTTCAAAAAATGGGATGTGTCCACGTTGCGTTTTGGGGCATTTCCTGTCTCGGGCGCTAGGCCTACCGACACAAGTGAGGTATCATTTTTATCGGGACACTTGGGGGAACGCTGGGTGAAAGGAAATTTGTGCCACCTCTCAGATTCCAGAACTTTCTGCTACAGAAATGTGAGGAACATGTGTTTTTTTAGCCAAATTTTGAGGTTTGCAAAGGATTCTGGGTATCAGAACCTGGTCAGAGCCCCACAAGTCACCCCATCTTGGATTCCCCTAGGTCTCAGGTTTTCAAGAATGCACAGGTTTGGTAGGTTTCCCTAGGTGCCGGCTGAGCTAGAGGCCAAAATCTACAGGTAGGCACTTTGCAAAAAACACCTCTGTTTTCTTTCAAAAAATGGGATGTGTCCACGTTGTGCTTTGGGGCATTTCCTGTCGCAGGTGCTAGGCCTACCCACACAAGTGAGGTATCATTTTTATCAGGAGACTTGGGGGAACGCTGGGTGGAAGGAAATTTGTGCCTCTTCTCAGATTCCAGAACTTTCTGCCACAGAAATGTGAGGAACATGTGTTTTTTTAGCCAAATTTTGAGGTTTGCAAAGGATTCTGGGTAACGGAACCTGGTCAGAGCCACACAAGTCTCCCCATCTTGGATTCCCCTAGGTCTCAGGTTTTCAAGAATGCACAGGTTTGGTAGGTTTCCCTAGGTGCCGGCTGAGCTAGAGGCCAAAATCTACAGGTAGGCACTTTGCAAAAAACACCTCTGTTTTCTTTCAAAAAATGGGATGTGTCCACGTTGCGTTTGGGGCATTTCCTGTCGCGGGCGCTAGGCCTATCCACACAAGTGAGGTATCATTTTTATCGGGAGACTTGGGGGAACGCTGGGTGGAAGGAAATTTGTGGCTCCTCTCTGATTCCAGAACTTTCTGTCACCGAAATGTGAGGAAAATGTGTTTGTTTAGCCAAATTTTGAGGTTTGCAAAGGATTCTGGGTAACAGAACCTGGTCAGAGCCCCACAAGTCACCCCATCTTGTATTCCCCTAGGTCTCTAGTTTTCAAAAATGCACAGGTTGGTCAGTTTACCTAGGTGCCGGCTGAGCTAGAGGCCAAAATCTACAGGTAGGCACTTTGCAAAAAACACCCCTGTTTTCTTTCAAAAAATGGGATGTGTCCACGTTGCGTTTTGGGGCATTTCCTGTCGCGGGCGCTAGGCCTATCCACACAAGTGAGGTATCATTTTTATCGGGAGACTTGGGGGAACGCTGGGTGGAAGGAAATTTGTGGCTCCTCTCTGATTCCAGAACTTTCTGTCACCGAAATGTGAGGAAAATGTGTTTGTTTAGCCAAATTTTGAGGTTTGCAAAGGATTCTGGGTAACAGAACCTGGTCAGAGCCCCACAAGTCACCCCATCTTGTATTCCCCTAGGTCTCTAGTTTTCAAAAATGCACAGGTTTGGTAGGTTTCCCTAGGTGCCGGCTGAGCTAGAGGCCAAAACCTACAGGTAGGCACTTTGCAAAAAACACCCCTGTTTTCTTTCAAAAAATGGGATGTGTCCACGTTGCGTTTTGGGGCATTTCCTGTCGCGGGCGCTAGGCCTACAAACACAAGTGAGGTATCATTTTTATCAGGAGTCTTGGGGGAACTCTGGGTGGAAGGAAATTTGTGCCTCCTCTCAGATTCCCGAACTTTCTGCCACAGAAATGTGAGGAACATGTGTTTTTTTAGCCAAATTTTGAGGTTTGCAAAGGATTCTGGGTAACAGAACCTGGTCAGAGCCCCACAGGTCACCCCATCTTGTATTCCCCTAGGTCTCTAGTTTTCAAAAATGCACAGGTTTGGTAGGTTTCCCTAGGTGCCGGCTGAGCTAGAGGCCAAAATCTACAGGTAGGCACTTTGCAAAAAACACCCCTGTTTTCTTTAAAAAAATGGGATGTGTCCACGTTGCGTTTTGGGGCATTTCCTGTAGCGGGCGCTAGGCCTACCCACACAAGTGAGGTATAATTTTTATCAGGAGACTTGGGGGAACGCTGGGTGGAAGGAAATTTGTGCCTCCTCTCAGATTCCAGAACTTTCTGCCACAGAAATGTGAGGAACATGTGTTTTTTTAGCAAAATTTTGCGGTTTGCAAAGGATTCTGGGTAACAGAACCTGGTCAGAGCCCCACAAGTCACCCCATCTTGGATTCCCCTAGGTCTCTAGTTTTAAAAAATGCACTGGTTTGGTAGGTTTCCCTAGGTGCAGGCTGAGCTAGAGGCCAAAATCTACAGGTAGGTACTTTGCAAAAAACACCTCTGTTTTCTTTCAAAAAATGGGATGTGTCCACGTTGCGTTTTGGGGCATTTCCTGTCGCGGGCGCTAGGCCTACCGACACAAGTGAGGTATCATTTTTATCAGGAGACTTGGGGGAACGCTGGGTGGAAGGAAATTTGTGCCTCCTCTCAGATTCCAGAACTTTCTGCCACAGAAATGTGGGGAACATGTGTTTTTTTAGCCAAATTTTGATGTTTGCAAAGGATTCTGGGTAACGGAACCTGGTCAGAGCCCCACAAGTCACCCCATCTTGGATTCCCCTAGGTCTCAGGTTTTCAAGAATGCACAGGTTTGGTAGGTTTCCCTAGGTGCCGGCTGAGCTAGAGGCCAAAATCTACAGGTAGGCACTTTGCAAAAAACACCTATGTTTTCTTTAAAAAAATGGGATGTGTCCACGTTGCGTTTTGGGGCATTTCCTGTTGCGGGCGCTAGGCCTATCCACACAAGTGAGGTATCATTTTTATCGGAAGACTTGGGGGAACGCTGGGTGGAAGGAAATTTGTGGCTCCTCTCTGATTCCAGAACTTTCTGTCACCGAAATGTGAGGAAAATGTGTTTGTTTAGCCAAATTTTGAGGTTTGCAAAGGATTCTGGGTAACAGAACCTGGTCAGAGCCCCACAAGTCACCCCATCTTGTATTCCACTAGGTCTCTAGTTTTCAAAAATGCACAGGTTTGGTAGGTTTCCCTAGGTGCCGGCTGAGCTAGAGGCCAAAATCTACAGGTAGGCACTTTGCAAGAAACACCCCTTTATTATTTTAAAAAATGGGATGTGTCCACGTTGCGTTTTGGGGCATTTCCTGTCGCGGGCGCTAGGCCTACCCACACAAGTGAGGTATCATTTTTATCAGGAGACTTGGGGGAACTCTGGGTGGAAGGAAATTTGTGCCTCCTCTCAGATTTCAGAACTTTCTGCCACAGAAATGTGAGGAACATGTGTTTTTTTAGCCAAATTTTGAGGTTTGCAAAAGATTCTGGGTAACAGAACCTGGTCAGAGCCCCACAAGTCACCCCATCTTGTATTCCCCTAGGTCTCTAGTTTTCAAAAATGCACAGGTTTGGTAGGTTTCCCTAGGTGCCGGCTGAGCTAGAGGCCAAAATCTACAGGTAGGCACTTTGCAAGAAACACCCCTTTATTATTTTAAAAAATGGGATGTGTCCACGTTGCGTTTTGGGGCATTTCCTGTCGCGGGCGCTAGGCCTACCCACACAAGTGAGGTATCATTTTTATCAGGAGACTTGGGGGAACTCTGGGTGGAAGGAAATTTGTGCCTCCTCTCAGATTTCAGAACTTTCTGCCACAGAAATGTGAGGAACATGTGTTTTTTTAGCCAAATTTTGAGGTTTGCAAAAGATTCTGGGTAACAGAACCTGGTCAGAGCCCCACAAGTCACCCCATCTTGTATTCCCCTAGGTCTCTAGTTTTCAAAAATGCACAGGTTTGGTAGGTTTCCCTAGGTGCCGGCTGAGCTAGAGGACAAAATCTACAGAGAGGCACTTTGCAAAAAACACCCCTGTTTTCTTTAAAAAAAATGGGATGTGTCCACGTTGCGTTTTGGGGCATTTCCTGTAGCGGGCGCTAGGCCTACCCACACAAGTGAGGTATCATTTTTATCGGGAGACTTGGGGGTATGCTGGGTGGAAGGAAATTTGTGCCTCCTCTCAGATTCCAGAACTTTCTGCCACAGAAATGTGAGGAACATGTGTTTTTTTAGCCAAATTTTGAGGTTTGCAAAGGATTCTGGGTAACAGAACCTGGTCAGAGCCCCACAAGTCACCCCATCTTGGATTCCCCTAGGTCTCAGGTTTTCAAGAATGCACAGGTTTGGTAGGTTTCCCTAGGTGCCGGCTGAGCTAGAGGCCAAAATCTACAGGTAGGCACTTTGCAAAATACAGCTCTGTTTTCTGTCCAAAAATGGGATGTGTCCACGTTGTGCTTTGGGGCATTTCCTGTCGCAGGTGCTAGGCCTACCCACACAAGTGAGGTATCATTTTTATCGGGAGACTTGGGGGAACGCTGGGTGGAAGGAAATTTGTGGCTCCTCTCTGCTTCCAGAACTTTCTGTCACCGAAATGTGAGGAAAATGTGTTTGTTTAGCCAAATTTTGAGGTTTGCAAAGGTGTCTGGGTAACAGAACCTGGTCAGAGCCCCACAAGTCACCCCATCTTGTATTCCCTTAGGTCTCTAGTTTTAAAAAATGCACAGGTTTGGTAGGTTTCCCTAGGTGCCGGCTGAGCTAGAGGCCAAAACCTACAGGTAGGCACTTTGCAAAAAACACCCCTGTTTTCTTTCAAAAAATGGGATGTGTCCACGTTGCGTTTTGGGGCATTTCCTGTCGCGGGCGCTAGGCCTACCCACACAAGTGAGGTATCATTTTTATCAGGAGACTTGGGGGAACTCTGGGTGGAAGGAAATTTGTGCCTCCTCTCAGATTCCAGAACTTTCTGCCACAGAAATGTGAGGAACATGTGTTTTTTTAGCCAAATTTTGAGGTTTGCAAAGGATTCTGGGTAACAGAACCTGGTCAGAGCCCCACAAGTCACCCCATCTTGTATTCCCCTAGGTCTCTAGTTTTCAAAAATGCACAGGTTTGGTAGGTTTCCCTAAGTACCGGCTGAGCTAGAGGCCAAAATCTACAGGTAGGCACTTTGCAAAAAACACCCCTGTTTTCTTTCAAAAAATGGGATGTGTCCACGTTGCGTTTTGGGGCATTTCCTGTAGCCGGCGCTAGGCCTACCCACACAAGTGAGGTATAATTTTTATCAGGAGACTTGGGGGAACGCTGGGTGGAAGGAAATTTGTGCCTCCTCTCAGATTTCAGAACTTTCTGCCACAGAAATGTGAGGAACATGTGTTTTTTTAGCCAAATGTTGAGGTTTGAAAAGGATTCTGGGTAACAGAACCTGGTCAGAGCCCCACAAGTCACCCCATCTTGGATTCCCCTAGGTCTCTAGTTTTAAAAAAGCACAGGTTTGGTAGGTTTCCCTAGGTGCAGGCTGAGCTAGAGGCCAAAATCTACAGATAGGTACTTTGCAAAAAACACCTCTGTTTTCTTTCAAAAAATGGGATGTGTCCACGTTGCGTTTTGGGGCATTTCCTGTCGCGGGCGCTAGGCCTACCGACACAAGTGAGGTATCATTTTTATCAGGAGACTTGGGGGAACGCTGGGTGGAAGGAAATTTGTGCCTCCTCTCAGATTCCAGAACTTTCTGCCACAGAAATGTGAGGAACATGTGTTTTTTTAGCCAAATTTTGATGTTTGCAAAGGATTCTGGGTAACGGAACCTGGTCAGAGCCCCACAAGTCACCCCATCTTGGATTCCCCTAGGTCTCAGGTTTTCAAGAATGCACCGGTTTGGTAGGTTTCCCTAGGTGCCGGCTGAGCTAGAGGCCAAAATCTACAGGTAGGCACTTTGCAAAAAACACCTATGTTTTCTTTAAAAAAATGGGATGTGTCCACGTTGCGTTTTGGGGCATTTCCTGTCGCGGGCGCTAGGCCTATCCACACAAGTGAGGTATCATTTTTATCGGAAGACTTGGGGGAACGCTGGGTGGAAGGAAATTTGTGGCTCCTCTCTGATTCCAGAACTTTCTGTCACCGAAATGTGAGGAAAATGTGTTTGTTTAGCCAAATTTTGAGGTTTGCAAAGGATTCTGGGTAACAGAACCTGGTCAGAGCCCCACAAGTCACCCCATCTTGTATTCCACTAGGTCTCTAGCTTTCAAAAATGCACAGGTTTGGTAGGTTTCCCTAGGTGCCGGCTGAGCTAGAGGCCAAAATCTACAGGTAGGCACTTTGCAAGAAACACCCCTGTTTTATTTCAAAAAATGGGATGTGTCCACGTTGCGTTTTGGGTCATTTCCTGTTGCGGGCGCTAGGCCTACCCACACAAGTGAGGTATCATTTTTATCAGGAGACTTGGGGGAACTCTGGGTGGAAGGAAATTTGTGCCTCCTCTCAGATTCCAGAACTTTCTGCCACAGAAATGTGAGGAACATGTGTTTTTTTAGCCAAATTTTGAGGTTTGCAAAAGATTCTGGGTAACAGAACCTGGTCAGAGCCCCACAAGTCACCCCATCTTGTATTCCCCTAGGTCTCTAGTTTTAAAAAATGCACAGGTTTGGTAGGTTTCCCTAGGTGCCGGCTGAGCTAGAGGACAAAATCTACAGGGAGGCACTTTGCAAAAAACACCCCTGTTTTCTTAAAAAAAATGGGATGTGTCCACGTTGCGTTTTGGGGCATTTCCTGTAGCGGGCGCTAGGCCTACCCACACAAGTGAGGTATCATTTTTATCGGGAGACTTGGGGGAACGCTGGGTGGAAGGAAATTTGTGCCTCCTCTCAGATTCCAGAACTTTCTGCTACAGAAATGTGAGGAACATGTGTTTTTTTAGCCAAATTTTGAGGTTTGCAAAGGATTCTGGGTAACAGAACCTGGTCAGAGCCCCACAAGTCACCCCATCTTGGATTCCCCTAGGTCTCAGGTTTTCAAGAATGCACAGGTTTGGTAGGTTTCCCTAGGTGCCGGCTGAGCTAGAGGCCAAAATCTACAGGAAGGCACTTTGCAAAATACAGCTCTGTTTTCTGTCCAAAAATGCGATGTGTCCACGTTGTGCTTTGGGGCATTTCCTGTCGGAGGTGCTAGGCCTACCCACACAAGTGAGGTATCATTTTTATCGGGAGACTTGGGGGAACGCTGGGTGGAAGGAAATTTGTGCCTCTTCTCAGATTCCAGAACTTTCTGCCACAGAAATGTGAGGAACATGTGTTTTTTTAGCCAAATTTTGAGGTTTGCAAAGGATTCTGGGTAACTGAACCTGGTCAGAGCCCCACAAGTCTCCCCATCTTGGATTCCCCTAGGTCTCAGGTTTTCAAGAATGCACAGGTTTGGTAGGTTTCCCTAGGTGCCGGCTGAGCTAGAGGCCAAAATCTACAGGTAGGCACTTTGCAAAAAACACCTCTGTTTTCTTTCAAAAAATGGGATGTGTCCACGTTGCGTTTTGGGGCATTTCCTGTCGCGGGCGCTGGGCCTATCCACACAAGTGAGGTATCATTTTTATCGGGAGACTTGGGGGAACGCTGGGTGGAAGGAAATTTGTGGCTCCTCTCTAATTCCAGAACTTTCTGTCACCGAAATGTGAGGAAAATGTGTTTGTTTAGCCAAATTTTGAGGTTTGCAAAGGATTCTGGGTAACAGAACCTGGTCAGAGCCCCACAAGTCACCCCATCTTGTATTCCCCTAGGTCTCTAGTTTTCAAAAATGCACAGGTTTGGTAGGTTTCCCTAGGTGCCGGCTGAGCTAGAGGCCAAAATCTACAGGTAGGCACTTTGCAAAAAACACCCCTGTCTTCTTTCAAAAAATGGGATGTGTCCACGTTGCGTTTTGGGGCATTTCCTGTCGCGGGCGCTAGGCCTACCCACACAAGTGAGGTATCATTTTTATCAGGAGACTTGGGGGAACTCTGGGTGGAAGGAAATTTGTGCCTCCTCTCAGATTCCAGAACTTTCTGCCACAGAAATGTGAGGAACATGTGTTTTTTTAGCCAAATTTTGAGGTTTGTAAAGGATTCTGGGTAACAGAACCTGGTCAGAGCCCCACAAGTCACCCCATCTTGGATTCCCCTAGGTCTCTAGTTTTCAAAAATGCACAGGTTTGGTAGGTTTCCCTAGGTGCCGGCTGAGCTAGAGGCCAAAATCTACAGGAAGGCACTTTGCAAAATACAGCTCTGTTTTCTGTCCAAAAATGCGATGTGTCCACGTTGTGCTTTGGGGCATTTCCTGTCCTAGGTGCTAGGCCTACCCACACAAGTGAGGTATCATTTTTATCGGGAGACTTGGGGGAACGCTGGGTGGAAGGAAATTTGTGCCTCTTCTCAGATTCCAGAACTTTCTGCCACAGAAATGTGAGGAACATGTGTTTTTTTAGCCAAATTTTGAGGTTTGCAAAGGATTCTGGGTAACTGAACCTGGTCAGAGCCCCACAAGTCTCCCCATCTTGGATTCCCCTAGGTCTCAGGTTTCCAAGAATGCACAGGTTTGGTTGGTTTCCCTAGGTGCCGGCTGAGCTAGAGGCCAAAATCTACAGGTAGGCACTTTGCAAAAAACACCCCTGTTTTCTTTCAAAAAATGGGATGTGTCCACGTTGCGTTTTGGGGCATTTCCTGTAGCGGGCGCTAGGCCTACCCACACAAGTGAGGTATAATTTTTATCAGGAGACTTGGGGGAACGCTGGGTGGAAGGAAATTTGTGCCTCCTCTCAGATTCCAGAACTTTCTGCCACAGAAATGTGAGGAACATGTGTTTTTTTAGCCAAATTTTGAGGTTTGCAAAGGATTCTGGGTAACAGAACCTGGTCAGAGGCCCACAAGTCACCCCATCTTGGATTCCCCTAGGTCTCTAGTTTTAAAAAATGCACAGGTTTGGTAGGTTTCCCTAGGTGCAGGCTGAGCTAGAGGCCAAAATCTACAGGTAGGTACTTTGCAAAAAACACCTCTGTTTTCTTTCAAAAAATGGGATGTGTCCACGTTGCGTTTTGGGGCATTTCCTGTCGCGGGCGCTAGGCCTACCGACACAAGTGAGGTATCATTTTTATCAGGAGACTTGGGGGAACGCTGGGTGGAAGGAAATTTGTGCCTCCTCTCAGATTCCAGAACTTTCTGCCACAGAAATGTGGGGAATATGTGTTTTTTTAGCCAAATTTTGATGTTTACAAAGGATTCTGGGTAACGGAACCTGGTCAGAGCCCCACAAGTCACCCCATCTTGGATTCCCCTAGGTCTCAGGTTTTCAAGAATGCACAGGTTTGGTAGGTTTCCCTAGGTGCCGGCTGAGCTAGAGGCCAAAATCTACAGGTAGGCACTTTGCAAAAAACACCTATGTTTTCTTTAAAAAAATGGGATGTGTCCACGTTGCGTTTTGGGGCATTTCCTGTCGCGGGCGCTAGGCCTATCCACACAAGTGAGGTATCATTTTTATCGGAAGACTTGGGGGAACGCTGGGTGGAAGGAAATTTGTGGCTCCTCTCTGATTCCAGAACTTTCTGTCACCGAAATGTGAGGAAAATGTGTTTGTTTAGCCAAACTTTGAGGTTTGCAAAGGATTCTGGGTAACAGAACCTGGTCAGAGCCCCACAAGTCACCCCATCTTGTATTCCACTAGGTCTCTAGTTTTCAAAAATGCACAGGTTTGGTAGGTTTCCCTAGGTGCCGGCTGAGCTAGAGGCCAAAATCTACAGGTAGGCACTTTGCAAGAAACACCCCTGTTTTATTTAAAAAAATGGGATGTGTCCACGTTGCGTTTTGGGGCATTTCCTGTCGCGGGCGCTAGGCCTACCCACACAAGTGAGGTATCATTTTTATCAGGAGACTTGGGGGAACGCTGGGTGGAAGGAAATTTGTGCCTCCTCTCAGATTCCAGAACTTTCTGCCACAGAAATGTGAGGAACATGTGTTTTTTTAGCCAAATTTTGAGGTTTGCAAAAGATTCTGGGTAACAGAACCTGGTCAGAGCCCCACAAGTCACCCCATCTTGTATTCCCCTAGGTCTCTAGTTTTCAAAAATGCACAGGTTTGGTAGGTTTCCCTAGGTGCCGGCTGAGCTAGAGGACAAAATCTACAGGGAGGCACTTTGCAAAAAACACCCCTGTTTTCTTTAAAAAAATGGGATGTGTCCACGTTGCGTTTTGGGGCATTTCCTGTAGCAGGCGCTGGGCCTACCCACACAAGTGAGGTATCATTTTTATCGGGAGACTTGGGGGAACGCTGGGTGGAAGGAAATTTGTGCCTCCTCTCAGATTCCAGAACTTTCTGCTACAGAAATGTGAGGAACATGTGTTTTTTTAGCCAAATTTTGAGGTTTGCAAAGGATTCTGGGTAACAGAACCTGGTCAGAGCCCCACAAGTCACCCCATCTTGGATTCCCCTAGGTCTCAGGTTTTCAAGAATGCACAGGTTTGGTAGGTTTCCCTAGGTGCCGGCTGAGCTAGAGGCCAAAATCTACAGGTAGGCACTTTGCAAAATACAGCTCTGTTTTCTGTCCAAAAATGGGATGTGTCCACGTTGTGCTTTGGGGCATTTCCTGTCGCAGGTGCTAGGCCTACCCACACAAGTGAGGTATCATTTTTATCGGGAGACTTGGGGGAACGCTTGGTGGAAGGAAATTTGTGCCTCCTCTCAGATTCCAGAACTTTCTGCCACAGAAATGTGAGGAACATGTGTTTTTTTAGCCAAATTTTGAGGTTTGTAAAGGATTCTGGGTAACAGAACCTGGTCAGAGCCCCACAAGTCACCCCATCTTGGATTCCCCTAGGTCTCTAGTTTTCAAAAATGCACAGGTTTGGTAGGTTTCCCTAGGTGCCGGCTGAGCTAGAGGCCAAAATCTACAGGAAGGCACTTTGCAAAATACAGCTCTGTTTTCTGTCCAAAAATGCGATGTGTCCACGTTGTGCTTTGGGGCATTTCCTGTCGGAGGTGCTAGGCCTACCCACACAAGTGAGGTATCATTTTTATCGGGAGACTTGGGGGAACGCTGGGTGGAAGGAAATTTGTGCCTCTTCTCAGATTCCAGAACTTTCTGCCACAGAAATGTGAGGAACATGTGTTTTTTTAGCCAAATTTTGAGGTTTGCAAAGGATTCTGGGTAACTGAACCTGGTCAGAGCCCCACAAGTCTCCCCATCTTGGATTCCCCTAGGTCTCAGGTTTTCAAGAATGCACAGGTTTGGTAGGTTTCCCTAGGTGCCGGCTGAGCTAGAGGCCAAAATCTACAGGTAGGCACTTTGCAAAAAACACCTCTGTTTTCTTTCAAAAAATGGGATGTGTCCACGTTGCGTTTTGGGGCATTTCCTGTCGCGGGCGCTGGGCCTATCCACACAAGTGAGGTATCATTTTTATCGGGAGACTTGGGGGAACCCTGCGTGGAAGGAAATTTGTGGCTCCTCTCTGATTCCAGAACTTTCTGTCACCGAAATGTGAGGAAAATGTGTTTGTTTAGCCAAATTTTGAGGTTTGCAAAGGATTCTGGGTAACAGAACCTGGTCAGAGCCCCACAAGTCACCCCATCTTGTATTCCCCTAGGTCTCTAGTTTTCAAAAATGCACAGGTTTGGTAGGTTTCCCTAGGTGCCGGCTGAGCTAGAGGCCAAAATCTACAGGTAGGCACTTTGCAAAAAACACCCCTGTCTTCTTTCAAAAAATGGGATGTGTCCACGTTGCGTTTTGGGGCATTTCCTGTCGCGGGCGCTAGGCCTACCCACACAAGTGAGGTATCATTTTTATCAGGAGACTTGGGGGAACTCTGGGTGGAAGGAAATTTGTGCCTCCTCTCAGATTCCAGAACTTTCTGCCACAGAAATGTGAGGAACATGTGTTTTTTTAGCCAAATTTTGAGGTTTGTAAAGGATTCTGGGTAACAGAACCTGGTCAGAGCCACACAAGTCACCCCATCTTGGATTCCCCTAGGTCTCTAGTTTTCAAAAATGCACAGGTTTGGTAGGTTTCCCTAGGTGCCGGCTGAGCTAGAGGCCAAAATCTACAGGAAGGCACTTTGCAAAATACAGCTCTGTTTTCTGTCCAAAAATGCGATGTGTCCACGTTGTGCTTTGGGGCATTTCCTGTCCTAGGTGCTAGGCCTACCCACACAAGTGAGGTATCATTTTTATCGGGAGACTTGGGGGAACGCTGGGTGGAAGGAAATTTGTGCCTCTTCTCAGATTCCAGAACTTTCTGCCACAGAAATGTGAGGAACATGTGTTTTTTTAGCCAAATTTTGAGGTTTGCAAAGGATTCTGGGTAACTGAACCTGGTCAGAGCCCCACAAGTCTCCCCATCTTGGATTCCCCTAGGTCTCAGGTTTCCAAGAATGCACAGGTTTGGTAGGTTTCCCTAGGTGCCGGCTGAGCTAGAGGCCAAAATCTACAGGTAGGCACTTTGCAAAAAACACCTCTGTTTTCTTTCAAAAAATGGGATGTGTCCACGTTGCGTTTTGGGGCATTTCCTGTCGCGGGCGCTGGGCCTATCCACACAAGTGAGGTATAATTTTTATCGGGAGACTTGGGGGAACGCTGGGTGGAAGGAAATTTGTGGCTCCTCTCTGATTCCAGAACTTTCTGTCACCGAAATGTGAGGAAAATGTGTTTGTTTAGGCAAATTTTGAGGTTTGCATAGGATTCTGGGTAACAGAACCTGGTCAGAGCCCCACAAGTCACCCCATCTTGTATTCCCCTAGGTCTCTAGTTTTCAAAAATGCACAGGTTTGGTAGGTTTCCCTAGGTGCCGGCTGAGCTAGAGGCCAAAATCTACAGGTAGGCACTTTGCAAAAAACACCCCTGTCTTCTTTCAAAAAATGGGATGTGTCCACGTTGCGTTTTGGGGCATTTCCTGTCGCGGGCGCTAGGCCTACCCACACAAGTGAGGTATCATTTTTATCAGGAGACTTGGGGGAACTCTGGGTGGAAGGAAATGTGTGCCTCCTCTCAGATTCCAGAACTTTCTGCCACAGAAATGTGAGGAACATGTGTTTTTTTAGCCAAATTTTGAGGTTTGCAAAGGATTCTGGGTAACAGAACCTGGTCAGAGCCCCACAAATCACCCCATCTTGTATTCCCCTAGGTCTCTAGTTTTCAAAAATGCACAGGTTTGGTAGGTTTCCCTAGGTGCCGGCTGAGCTAGAGGCCAAAATCTACAGGTAGGCACTTTGCAAAAAACACCCCTGTTTTCTTTCAAAAAATGGGATGTGTCCACGTTGCGTTTGGGGCATTTCCTGTCGCGGGCGCTAGGCCTATCCACACAAGTGAGGTATCATTTTTATCGGGAGACTTGGGGGAACGCTGGGTGGAAGGAAATTTGTGGCTCCTCTCTGATTCCAGAACTTTCTGTCACCGAAATGTGAGGAAAATGTGTTTGTTTAGCCAAATTTTGAGGTTTGCAAAGGATTCTGGGTAACAGAACCTGGTCAGAGCCCCACAAGTCACCCCATCTTGTATTCCCCTAGGTCTCTAGTTTTCAAAAATGCACAGGTTTGGTAAGTTTCCCTAGGTGCCGGCTGAGCTAGAGGCCAAAATCTACAGGTAGGCACTTTGCAAAAAACACCCCTGTTTTCTTTCAAAAAATGGGATGTGTCCACATTGCGTTTTGGGGCATTTCCTGTCGCGGGCGCTAGGCCTATCCACACAAGTGAGGTATCATTTTTATCGGGAGACTTGGGGGAACGCTGGGTGGAAGGAAATTTGTGGCTCCTCTCTGATTCCAGAACTTTCTGTCACCGAAATGTGAGGAAAATGTGTTTGTTTAGCCAAATTTTGAGGTTTGGAAAGGATTCTGGGTAACAGAACCTGGTCAAAGCCCCACAAGTCACCCCATCTTGTATTCCCCTAGGTCTCTAGTTTTCAAAAATGCACAGGTTTGGTAGGTTTCCCTAGGTGCCGGCTGAGCTAGAGGCCAAAACCTACAGGTAGGCACTTTGCAAAAAACACCCCTGTTTTCTTTCAAAAATGGGATGTGTCCACGTTGCGTTTTGGGGCATTTCCTGTCGCGGGCGCTAGGCCTACAAACACAAGTGAGGTATCATTTTTATCAGGAGACTTGGGGGAACTCTGGGTGGAAGGAAATTTGTGCCTCCTCTCAGATTCCAGAACTTTCTGCCACAGAAATTTGAGGAACATGTGTTTTTTTAGCCAAATTTTGAGGTTTGCAAAGGATTCTGGGTAACAGAACCTGGTCAGAGCCCCACAAGTCACCCCATCTTGTATTCCCCTAGGTCTCTAGTTTTCAAAAATGCACAGGTTTGGTAGGTTTCCCTAGGTGCCGGCTGAGCTAGAGGCCAAAATCTACAGGTAGGCACTTTGCAAAAAACACCCCTGTTTTCTTTCAAAAAATGGGATGTGTCCACGTTGCGTTTTGGGGCATTTCCTGTAGCGGGCGCTAGGCCTACCCACACAAGTGAGGTATAATTTTTATCAGGAGACTTGGGGGAACGCTGGGTGGAAGGAAATTTGTGCCTCCTCTCAGATTCCAGAACTTTCTGCCACAGAAATGTGAGGAACATGTGTTTTTTTAGCCAAATTTTGCGGTTTGCAAAGGATTCTGGGTAACAGAACCTGGTCAGAGCCCCACAAGTCACCCCATCTTGGATTCCCCTAGGTCTCTAGTTTTAAAAAATGCACTGGTTTGGTAGGTTTCCCTAGGTGCAGGCTGAGCTAGAGGCCAAAATCTACAGGTAGGTACTTTGCAAAAAACACCTCTGTTTTCTTTCAAAAAATGGGATGTGTCCACGTTGCGTTTTGGGGCATTTCCTGTGGCGGGCGCTAGGCCTACCGACACAAGTGAGGTATCATTTTTATCAGGAGACTTGGGGGAACGCTGGGTGGAAGGAAATTTGTGCCTCCTCTCAGATTCCAGAACTTTCTGCCACAGAAATGTGGGGAACATGTGTTTTTTTTAGCCAAATTTTGATGTTTGCAAAGGATTCCGGGTAAAGGAACCTGGTCAGAGCCCCACAAGTCACCCCATCTTGGATTCCCCTAGGTCTCAGGTTTTCAAGAATGCACAGGTTTGGTAGGTTTCCCTAGGTTCCGGCTGAGCTAGAGGACAAAATCTACAGGTAGGCACTTTGCAAAAAACACCTATGTTTTCTTTAAAAAAATGGGATGTGTCCACGTTGCGTTTTGGGGCATTTCCTGTTGCGGGCGCTAGGCCTATCCACACAAGTGAGGTATCATTTTTATCGGAAGACTTGGGGGAACGCTGGGTGGAAGGAAATTTGTGGCTCCTCTCTGATTCCAGAACTTTCTGTCACCGAAATGTGAGGGAAAATGTGTTTGTTTAGCCAAATTTTGAGGTTTGCAAAGGATTCTGGGTAACAGAACCTGGTCAGAGCCCCACAAGTCACCCCATCTTGTATTCCACTAGGTCTCTAGTTTTCAAAAATGCACAGGTTTGGTAGGTTTCCCTAGGTGCCGGCTGAGCTAGAGGCCAAAATCTACAGGTAGGCACTTTGCAAGAAACACCCCTGTTTTATTTTAAAAAATGGGATGTGTCCACGTTGCGTTTTGGGGCATTTCCTGTCTTGGGCGCTAGGCCTACCCACACAAGTGAGGTATCATTTTTATCAGGAGACTTGGGGGAACTCTGGGTGGAAGGAATTTGTGCCTCCTCTCAGATTTCAGAACTTTCTGCCACAGAAATGTGAGGAACATGTGTTTTTTTAGCCAAATTTTGAGGTTTGCAAAAGATTCTGGGTAACAGAACCTGGTCAGAGCCCCACAAGTCACCCCATCTTGTATTCCCCTAGGTCTCTAGTTTTCAAAAATGCACAGGTTTGGTAGGTTTCCCTAGGTGCCGGCTGAGCTAGAGGACAAAATCTACAGGTAGGCACTTTGCAAAACACACCCCTGTTTTCTTTAAAAAAACGGGATGTGTCCACGTTGCGTTTTGGGGCATTTCCTGTAGCGGGCGCTAGGCCTACCCACACAAGTGAGGTATCATTTTTATCGGGAGACTTGGGGGTATGCTGGGTGGAAGGAAATTTGGGCCTCCTCTCAGATCCAGAACTTTCTGCTACAGAAATGTGAGGAACATGTGTTTTTTTAGCCAAATTTTGAGGTTTGCAAAGGATTCTGGGTAACAGAACCTGGTCAGAGCCCACAAGTCACCCCATCTTGGATTCCCCTAGGTCTCAGGTTTTCAAGAATGCACAGGTTTGGTAGGTTTCCCTAGGTGCCGGCTGAGCTAGAGGCCAAAATCTACAGGTAGGCACTTTGCAAAATACAGCTCTGTTTTCTGTCCAAAAATGGGATGTGTCCACGTTGTGCTTTGGGGCATTTCCTGTCGCAGGTGCTAGGCCTACCCACACAAGTGAGGTATCATTTTTATCGGGAGACTTGGGGGAACGCTGGGTGGAAGGGAAATTTGTGGCTCCTCTCAGATTCCAGAACTTTCTGCCACAGAAATGTGAGGAACATGTGTTTTTTTAGCCAAATTTTGCGGTTTGCAAAGGATTCTGGGTAACAGAACCTGGTCAGAGCCCCACAAGTCACCCCATCTTGGATTCCCCTAGGTCTCTAGTTTTAAAAAATGCACTGGTTTGGTAGGTTTCCCTAGGTGCAGGCTGAGCTAGAGGCCAAAATCTACAGGTAGGTACTTTGCAAAAAACACCTCTGTTTTCTTTCAAAAAATGGGATGTGTCCACGTTGCGTTTTGGGGCATTTCCTGTGGCGGGCGCTAGGCCTACCGACACAAGTGAGGTATCATTTTTATCAGGAGACTTGGGGGAACGCTGGGTGGAAGGAAATTTGTGCCTCCTCTCAGATTCCAGAACTTTCTGCCACAGAAATGTGGGGAACATGTGTTTTTTTAGCCAAATTTTGAGGTTTGCAAAAGATTCTGGGTAACAGAACCTGGTCAGAGCCCCACAAGTCACCCCATCTTGTATTCCCCTAGGTCTCTAGATTTAAAAAATGCACAGGTTTGGTAGGTTTCCCTAGGTGCCGGCTGAGCTAGAGGACAAAATCTACAGGTAGGCACTTTGCAAAAAACAACCCTGTTTTCTTTCAAAAAATGGGATGTGTCCACGTTGCGTTTTGGGGCATTTCCTGTAGCCGGCGCTAGGCCTACCCACACAAGTGAGGTATAATTTTTATCAGGATACTTGGGGGAACGCTTGGTGGAAGGAAATTTGTGCCTCCTCTCAGATTTCAGAACTTTCTGCCACAGAAATGTGAGGAACATGTGTTTTTTTAGCCAAATTTTGAGGTTTGCAAAGGATTCTGGGTAACAGAACCTGGTCAGAGCCCCACAAGTCACCCCATCTTGGATTCCCCTAGGTCTCTAGTTTTAAAAAATGCACAGGTTTGGTAGGTTTCCCTAGGTGCAGGCTGAGCTAGAGGCCAAAATCTACAGGTAGGTACTTTGCAAAAAACACCTCTGTTTTCTTTCAAAAAATGGGATGTGTCCACGTTGCGTTTTGGGGCATTTCCTGTCGCGGGCGCTAGGCCTACCGACACAAGTGAGGTATCATTTTTATCAGGAGACTTGGGGGAACGCTGGGTGGAAGGAAATTTGTGCCTCCTCTCAGATTCCAGAACTTTCTGCCACAGAAATGTGAGGAACATGTGTTTTTTTAGCCAAATTTTGATGTTTGCAAAGGATTCTGGGTAACGGAACCTGGTCAGAGCCCCACAAGTCACCCCATCTTGGATTCCCCTAGGTCTCAGGTTTTCAAGAATGCACAGGTTTGGTAGGTTTCCCTAGGTGCCGGCTGAGCTAGAGGCCAAAATCTACAGGTAGGCACTTTGCAAAAAACACCTATGTTTTCTTTAAAAAAATGGGATGTGTCCACGTTGCGTTTTGGGGCATTTCCTGTCGCGGGCGCTAGGCCTATCCACACAAGTGAGGTATCATTTTTATCGGAAGACTTGGGGGAACGCTGGGTGGAAGGAAATTTGTGGCTCCTCTCTGATTCCAGAACTTTCTGTCACCGAAATGTGAGGAAAATGTGTTTGTTTAGCCAAATTTTGAGGTTTGCAAAGGATTCTGGGTAACAGAACCTGGTCAGAGCCCCACAAGTCACCCCATCTTGTATTCCACTAGGTCTCTAGTTTTCAAAAATGCACAGGTTTGGTAGGTTTCCCTAGGTGCCGGCTGAGCTAGAGGCCAAAATCTACAGGTAGGCACTTTGCAAGAAACACCCCTGTTTTATTTCAAAAAATGGGATGTGTCCACGTTGCGTTTTGGGTCATTTCCTGTTGCGGGCGCTAGGCCTACCCACACAAGTGAGGTATCATTTTTATCAGGAGACTTGGGGGAACTCTGGGTGGAAGGAAATTTGTGCCTCCTCTCAGATTCCAGAACTTTCTGCCACAGAAATGTGAGGAACATGTGTTTTTTTAGCCAAATTTTGAGGTTTGCAAAAGATTCTGGGTAACAGAACCTGGTCAGAGCCCCACAAGTCACCCCATCTTGTATTCCCCTAGGTCTCTAGTTTTCAAAAATGCACAGGTTTGGTAGGTTTCCCTAGGTGCCGGCTGAGCTAGAGGACAAAATCTACAGGGAGGCACTTTGCAAAAAACACCCCTGTTTTCTTTAAAAAAATGGGATGTGTCCACGTTGCGTTTTGGGGCATTTCCTGTAGCGGGCGCTAGGCCTACCCACACAAGTGAGGTATCATTTTTATCGGGAGACTTGGGGGAACGCTGGGTGGAAGGAAATTTGTGCCTCCTCTCAGATTCCAGAACTTTCTGCTACAGAAATGTGAGGAACATGTGTTTTTTTAGCCAAATTTTGAGGTTTGCAAAGGATTCTGGGTAACAGAACCTGGTCAGAGCCCCACAAGTCACCCCATCTTGGATTCCCCTAGGTCTCAGGTTTTCAAGAATGCACAGGTTTGGTAGGTTTCCCTAGGTGCCGGCTGAGCTATAGGCCAAAATCTACAGGTAGGCACTTTGCAAAATACAGCTCTGTTTTCTGTCCAAAAATGGGATGTGTCCACGTTGTGCTTTGGGGCATTTCCTGTCGCAGGTGCTAGGCCTACCCACACAAGTGAGGTATCATTTTTATCGGGAGACTTGGGGGAACGCTGGGTGGAAGGAAATTTGTGGCTCCTCTCTGATTCCAGAACTTTCTGTCACCGAAATGTTAGGAAAATGTGTTTGTTTAGCCAAATTTTGAGGTTTGCAAAGGATTCTGGGTAACAGAACCTGGTCAGAGCCCCACAAGTCACCCCATCTTGTATTCCCCTAGGTCTCTAGTTTTCAAAAATGCACAGGTTTGGTAGGTTTCCCTAGGTGCCGGCTGAGCTAGAGGCCAAAACCTACAGGTAGGCACTTTGCAAAAAACACCCCTGTTTTCTTTCAAAAAATGGGATGTGTCCACGTTGCGTTTTGGGGCATTTCCTGTCGCGGGCGCTAGGCCTATCCACACAAGTGAGGTATCATTTTTATCGGAAGACTTGGGGGAACGCTGGGTGGAAGGAAATTTGTGGCTCCTCTCTGATTCCAGAACTTTCTGTCACCGAAATGTGAGGAAAATGTGTTTGTTTAGCCAAACTTTGAGGTTTGCAAAGGATTCTGGGTAACAGAACCTGGTCAGAGCCCCACAAGTCACCCCATCTTGTATTCCACTAGGTCTCTAGTTTTCAAAAATGCACAGGTTTGGTAGGTTTCCCTAGGTGCCGGCTGAGCTAGAGGCCAAAATCTACAGGTAGGCACTTTGCAAGAAACACCCCTGTTTTATTTTAAAAAATGGGATGTGTCCACGTTGCGTTTTGGGGCATTTCCTGTCGCGGGCGCTAGGCCTACCCACACAAGTGAGGTATCATTTTTATCAGGAGACTTGGGGGAACTCTGGGTGGAAGGAAATTTGTGCCTCCTCTCAGATTCCAGAACTTTCTGCCACAGAAATGTGAGGAACATGTGTTTTTTTAGCCAAATTTTGAGGTTTGCAAAAGATTCTGGGTAACAGAACCTGGTCAGAGCCCCACAAGTCACCCCATCTTGTATTCCCCTAGGTCTCTAGTTTTCAAAAATGCACAGGTTTGGTAGGTTTCCCTAGGTGCCGGCTGAGCTAGAGGCCAAAATCTACAGGTAGGCACTTTGCAAAAAACACCCCTGTCTTCTTTCAAAAAATGGGATGTGTCCACGTTGCGTTTTGGGGCATTTCCTGTCGCGGGCGCTAGGCCTACCCACACAAGTGAGGTATCATTTTTATCAGGAGACTTGGGGGAACTCTGGGTGGAAGGAAATGTGTGCCTCCTCTCAGATTCCAGAACTTTCTGCCACAGAAATGTGAGGAACATGTGTTTTTTTAGCCAAATTTTGAGGTTTGCAAAGGATTCTGGGTAACAGAACCTGGTCAGAGCCCCACAAATCACCCCATCTTGTATTCCCCTAGGTCTCTAGTTTTCAAAAATGCACAGGTTTGGTAGGTTTCCCTAGGTGCCGGCTGAGCTAGAGGCCAAAATCTACAGGTAGGCACTTTGCAAAAAACACCCCTGTTTTCTTTCAAAAAATGGGATGTGTCCACGTTGCGTTTGGGGCATTTCCTGTCGCGGGCGCTAGGCCTATCCACACAAGTGAGGTATCATTTTTATCGGGAGACTTGGGGGAACGCTGGGTGGAAGGAAATTTGTGCCTCCTCTCAGATTCCAGCACTTTCTGCCACAGAAATGTGAGGAACATGTGTTTTTTTTAGCCAAATTTTAAGGTTTGCAAAGGATTCTGGGTAACAGAACCTGGTCAGAGCCCCACAAGTCACCCCATGTTGGATTCCCCTAGGTCTCTAGTTTTCAAAAATGCACAGGTTTGGTAGGTTTCCCTAGGTGCCGGCTGAGCTAGAGGCCAAAATCTACAGGAAGGCACTTTGCAAAATACAGCTCTGTTTTCTGTCCAAAAATGCGATGTGTCCACGTTGTGCTTTGGGGCTTTTCCTGTCGCAGGTGCTAGGCCTACCCACACAAGTGAGGTATCATTTTTATCGGGAGACTTGGGGAAACGCTGGGTGGAAGGAAATTTGTGCCTACTCTCAGATTCCAGAACTTTCTGCCACAGAAATGTGAGGAACATGTGTTTTTTTAGCCAAATTTTGAGGTTTGCAAAGGATTCTGGGTAACAGAACCTGGTCAGAGCCCCACAAGTCACCCCATCTTGGATTCCCCTAGGTCTCAGGTTTTCAAGAATGCACAGGATTGGTAGGTTTCCCTAGGTGCCGGCTGAGCTAGAGGCCAAAATTTACAGGTAGGCACTTTGCAAAAAACACCTCTGTTTTCTTTCAAAAAATTTGATGTGTGCACGTTGCATTTTGGGGCATTTTCTGTCGCGGGCGCTAGGCCTACCCACACAAGTGAGGTATCATTTTTATCGGGAGACTTGGGGAAACGCTGGGTGGAAGGAAATTTGTGCCTCCTCTCAGATTCCAGCACTTTCTGCCACAGAAATGTGAGGAACATGTGTTTTTTTTAGCCAAATTTTGAGGTTTGCAAAGGATTCTGGGTAACAGAACCTGGTCAGAGCCCCACAAGTCACCCCATGTTGGATTCCCCTAGGTCTCTAGTTTTCAAAAATGCACAGGTTTGGTAGGTTTCCCTAGGTGCCGGCTGAGCTAGAGGCCAAAATCTACAGGAAGGCACTTTGCAAAATACAGCTCTGTTTTCTGTCCAAAAATGCGATGTGTCCAGGTTGTGCTTTGGGGCTTTTCCTGTCGCAGGTGCTAGGCCTACCCACACAAGTGAGGTATCATTTTTATCGGGAGACTTGGGGAAACGCTGGGTGGAAGGAAATTTGTGCCTACTCTCAGATTCCAGAACTTTCTGCCACAGAAATGTGAGGAACATGTGTTTTTTTAGCCAAATTTTGAGGTTTGCAAAGGATTCTGGGTAACAGAACCTGGTCAGAGCCCCACAAGTCACCCCATCTTGGATTCCCCTAGGTCTCAGGTTTTCAAGAAAGCACAGGATTGGTAGGTTTCCCTAGGTGCCGGCTGAGCTAGAGGCCAAAATCTACAGGTAGGCACTTTGCAAAAAACACCTCTGTTTTCTTTCAAAAAATTTGATGTGTGCACGTTGCATTTTGGGGCATTTTCTGTCTCGGGCGCTAGGCCTACCCACACAAGTGAGGTATCATTTTTATCGGGACACTTGGGGGAAAGCTGGGTGGAAGGAAATTTGTGCCTCCTCTCAGATTCCAGAACTTTCTGCTACAGAAATGTGAGGAACATGTGTTTTTTTAGCCAAATTTTGAGGTTTGCAAAGGATTCTGGATAACAGAACCTGGTCAGAGCCCCACAAGTCACCCCATCTTGGATTCCCCTAGGTCTCAGGTTTTCAAGAATGCACAGGTTTGGTAGGTTTCCCTAGGTGCCGGCTGAGCTAGAGGCCAAAATCTACAGGTAGGCACTTTGCAAAAAACACCTCTGTTTTCTTTAAAAAAATGGGATGTGTCCACGTTGTGCTTTGGGGCATTTCCTGTTGCAGGTGCTAGGCCTACCCACACAAGTGAGGTATCATTTTTATCAGGAGACTTGGGGGAACTCTGGGTGGAAGGAAATGTGTGCCTCCTCTCAGATTCCAGAACTTTCTGCCACAGAAATGTGAGGAACATGTGTTTTTTTAGCCAAATTTTGAGGTTTGCAAAAGATTCTGGGTAACAGAACCTGGTCAGAGCCCCACAAGTCACCCCATCTTGTATTCCCCTAGGTCTCTAGTTTTCAAAAATGCACAGGTTTGGTAGGTTTCCCTAGGTGCTGGCTGAGCTAGAGGACAAAATCTACAGGGAGGCACTTTGCAAAAAACACCCCTGTTTTCTTTAAAATAATGGGATGTGTCCACGTTGCGTTTTGGGGCATTTCCTGTAGCGGGCGCTAGGCCTACCCACACAAGTGAGGTATCATTTTTATCGGGAGACTTGGGGGAACGCTGGGTGGAAGGAAATTTGTGCCTCCTCTCAGATTCCAGAACTTTCTGCTACAGAAATGTGAGGAACATGTTTTTTTTAGCCAAATGTTGAGGTTTGCAAAGGATTCTGGGTAACAGAACCTGGTCAGAGCCCCACAAGTCACCCCATCTTGGATTCCCCTAGGTCTCAGGTTTTCAAGAATGCACAGGTTTGGTAGGTTTCCCTAGGTGCCGGCTGAGCTAGAGGCCAAAATCTACAGGTAGGCACTTTGCAAAATACAGCTCTGTTTTCTGTCCAAAAATGGGATGTGTCCACGTTGTGCTTTGGGGCATTTCCTGTCGCAGGTGCTAGGCCTACCCACACAAGTGAGGTATAATTTTTATCGGAAGACTTGGGGGAACGCTGGGTGGAAGGAAATTTGTGCCTCCTCTCAGATTCCAGAACTTTCTGCCACAGAAATGTGAGGAACATGTGTTTTTTTAGACAAATTTTGAGGTTTGCAAAGGATTCTGGGTAACAGAACCTGGTCAGAGCCCCACAAGTCACCCCATCTTGGATTCCCCTAGGTCTCAGGTTTTCAAGAATGCACAGGTTTGGTAGGTTTCCCTAGGTGCCGGCTGAGCTAGAGGCCAAAATCTACAGGTAGGCACTTTGCAAAAAACACCTCTGTTTTCTTTCAAAACATTTGATGTGTGCACGTTGCGTTTTGGGGCATTTCCTGTCGCGGGCGCTACGCCTACCCACACAAGTGAGGTATCATTTTTATCGGGATACTTGGGGAAACGCTGGGTGGAAGGAAATTTGTGCCTCCTCTCAGATTCCAGAACTTTCTGCCTCAGAAATGTGAGTAACATGTGTTTTTTTAGCCAAATTTTGAGGTTTGCAAAGGATTCTGAGTAACAGAACCTGGTCAGAGCCCCACAAGTCACCCCATCTTGGATTCCCCTAGGTCTCAGGTTTTCAAGAATGCACAGGATTGGTAGGTTTCCCTAGGTGCCGGCTGAGCTAGAGGCCAAAATCTACAGGTAGGCACTTTGCAAAAAACACCTCTGTTTTCTTTCAAAAAATTTGATGTGTGCACGTTGCATTTTGGGGCATTTTCTGTCGCGGGCGCTAGGCCTACCCACACAAGTGAGGTATCATTTTTATCGGGACACTTGGGGGAACGCTGGGTGGAAGGAAATTTGTGCCTCCTCTCAGATTCCAGAACTTTCTGCTACAGAAATGTGAGGAACATGTGTTTTTTTAGCCAAATTTTGAGGTTTGCAAAGGATTCTGGATAACAGAACCTGGTCAGAGCCCCACAAGTCACCCCATCTTGGATTCCCCTAGGTCTCAGGTTTTCAAGAATGCACAGGTTTGGTAGGTTTCCCTAGGTGCCGGCTGAGCTAGAGGCCAAAATCTACAGGTAGGCACTTTGCAAAATACAGCTCTGTTTTCTGTCCAAAAATGGGATGTGTCCACGTTGTGCTTTGGGGCATTTCCTGTCGTAGGTGCTAGGCCTACCCACACAAGTGAGGTATCATTTTTATCGGGAGACTTGGGGGAACGCTGGGTGGAAGGAAATTTGTGCCTCTTCTCAGATTCCAGAACTTTCTGCCACAGAAATGTGAGGAACATGTGTTTTTTTAGCCAAATTTTGAGGTTTGCAAAGGATTCTGGGTAACTGAACCTGGTCAGAGCCCCACAAGTCTCCCCATCTTGGATTCCCCTAGGTCTCAGGTTTTCAAGAATGCACAGGTTTGGTAGGTTTCCCTTGGTGCCGGCTGAGCTAGAGGCCAAAATCTACAGGTAGGCACTTTGCAAAAAACACCTCTGTTTTCTTTCAAAAAATGGGATGTGTCCACGTTGCGTTTTGGGGCATTTCCTGTCGCGGGCGCTGGGCCTATCCACACAAGTGAGGTATCATTTTTATCGGGAGACTTGGGGGAACGCTGGGTGGAAGGAAATTTGTGGCTCCTCTCTGATTCCAGAACTTTCTGTCACCGAAATGTGAGGAAAATGTGTTTGTTTAGCCAAATTTTGAGGTTTGCAAAGGATTCTGGGTAACAGAACCTGGTCAGAGCCCCACAAGTCACCCCATCTTGAATTCCCCTAGGTCTCTAGTTTTCAAAAATGCACAGGTTTGGTAGGTTTCCCTAGGTGCCGGCTGAGCTAGAGGCCAAAATCTACAGGTAGGCACTTTGCAAAAAACACCCCTGTTTTCTTTCAAAAAATGGGATGTGTCCACGTTGCGTTTTGGGGCATTTCCTGTCGCGGGCGCTAGGCCTACCCACACAAGTGAGGTATCATTTTTATCAGGAGACTTGGGGGAACTCTGGGTGGAAGGAAATTTGTGCCTCCTCTCAGATTCCAGAACTTTCTGCCACAGAAATGTGAGGAACATGTGTTTTTTTAGCCAAATTTTGAGGTTTGCAAAGGATTCTGGGTAACAGGTCCTGGTCAGAGCCGCACAAGTCACCCCATCTTGTATTCCCCTAGGTCTCTAGTTTTCAAAAATGCACAGGTTTGGTAGGTTTCCCTAGGTGCCGGCTGAGCTAGAGGCCAAAATCTACAGGTAGGCACTTTGCAAAAAACACCTCTGTTTTCTTTCAAAAAATTTGATGTGTGCACGTTGCATTTTGGGGCATTTTCTGTCGCGGGCGCTAGGCCTACCCACACAAGTGAGGTATCATTTTTATCGGGACACTTGGGGGAACGCTGGATGGAAGGAAATTTGTGCCTCCTCTCAGATTCCAGAACTTTCTGCTACAGAAATGTGAGGAACATGTGTTTTTTTAGCCAAATTTTGAGGTTTGCAAAGGATTCTGGATAACAGAACCTGGTCAGAGCCCCACAAGTCACCCCATCTTGGATTCCCCTAGGTCTCAGGTTTTCAAGAATGCACAGGTTTGGTAGGTTTCCCTAGGTGCCGGCTGAGCTAGAGGCCAAAATCTACAGGTAGGCACTTTGCAAAAAACACCTCTGTTTTCTTTCAAAAAATGGGATGTGTCCACGTTGTGCTTTGGGGCATTTCCTGTCGCAGGTGCTAGGCCTACCCACACAAGTGAGGTATCATTTTTATCGGGAGACTTGCGGGAACGCTGGGTGGAAGGAAATTTGTGCCTCCTCTCAGATTCCAGAACTTTCTGCCACAGAAATGTGAGGAACATGTGTTTTTTTAGCCAAATTTTGAGGTTTGCACAGGATTCTGGGTCACAGAACCTGGTCAGAGCCCCACAAGTCACCCCATGTTGGATTCCCCTAGGTCTCTAGTTTTCAAAAATGCACAGGTTTGGTAGTTTTCCCTAGGTGCCGGCTGAGCTAGAGGCCAAAATCTACAGGTAGGCACTTTGCAAAATACAGCTCTGTTTTCTGTCCAAAAATGGGATGTGTCCACGTTGTGCTTTGGGGCATTTCCTGTCGTAGGTGCTAGGCCTACCCACACAAGTGAGGTATCATTTTTATCGGGAGACTTGGGGGAACGCTGGGTGGAAGGAAATTTGTGCCTCTTCTCAGATTCCAGAACTTTCTGCCACAGAAATGTGAGGAACATGTGTTTTTTTAGCCAAATTTTGAGGTTTGCAAAGGATTCTGGGTAACTGAACCTGGTCAGAGCCCCACAAGTCTCCCCATCTTGGATTCCCCTAGGTCTCAGGTTTTCAAGAATGCACAGGTTTGGTAGGTTTCCCTTGGTGCCGGCTGAGCTAGAGGCCAAAATCTACAGGTAGGCACTTTGCAAAAAACACCTCTGTTTTCTTTCAAAAAATGGGATGTGTCCACGTTGCGTTTTGGGGCATTTCCTGTCGCGGGCGCTGGGCCTATCCACACAAGTGAGGTATCATTTTTATCGGGAGACTTGGGGGAACGCTGGGTGGAAGGAAATTTGTGGCTCCTCTCTGATTCCAGAACTTTCTGTCACCGAAATGTGAGGAAAATGTGTTTGTTTAGCCAAATTTTGAGGTTTGCAAAGGATTCTGGGTAACAGAACCTGGTCAGAGCCCCACAAGTCACCCCATCTTGTATTCCCCTAGGTCTCTAGTTTTCAAAAATGCACAGGTTTGGTAGGTTTCCCTAGGTGCCGGCTGAGCTAGAGGCCAAAATCTACAGGTAGGCACTTTGCAAAAAACACCCCTGTTTTCTTTCAAAAAATGGGATGTGTCCACGTTGCGTTTTGGGGCATTTCCTGTAGCGGGCGCTAGGCCTACCCACACAAGTGAGGTATTATTTTTATCAGGAGACTTGGGGGAACGCTGGGTGAAAGGAAATTTGTGCCTCCTCTCAGATTCCAGAACTTTCTGCCACAGAAATGTGAGGAACATGTGTTTTTTTAGCCAAATTTTGAGGTTTGCAAAGGATTCTGGGTAACAGAACCTGGTCAGAGCCCCACAAGTCACCCCATCTTGGATTCCCCTAGGTCTCAGGTTTTCAAGAATGCACAGGTTTGGTAGGTTTCCCTAGGTGCCGGCTGAGCTAGAGGCCAAAATCTACAGGTAGGCACTTTGCAAAAAACACCTCTGTTTTCTTTAAAAAAATGGGATGTGTCCACGTTGCGTTTTGGGGCATTTCCTGTCGCGGGCGCTAGGCCTATCCACACAAGTGAGGTATCATTTTTATCGGGAGACTTGGGGGAACGCTGGGTGGAAGGAAATTTGTGGCTCCTCTCTGATTCCAGAACTTTCTGTCACCGAAATGTGAGGAAAATGTGTTTGTTTAGCCAAATTTTGAGGTTTGCAAAGGATTCTGGGTAACAGAACCTGGTCAGAGCCCCCCAAGTCACCCCATCTTGTATTCCCCTAGGTCTCTAGTTTTCAAAAATGCACAGGTTTGGTAGGTTTCCCTAGGTGCCGGCTGAGCTAGAGGCCAAAATCTACAGGTAGGCACTTTGCAAAAAACACCCCTGTTTTATTTAAAAAAATGGGATGTGTCCACGTTGCGTTTTGGGGCCTTTCCTGTCGCGGGCGCTAGGCCTACCCACACAAGTGAGGTATCATTTTTATCAGGAGACTTGGGGGAACTCTGGGTAGAAGGAAATTTGTGCCTCCTCTCAGATTCCAGAACTTTCTGCCACAGAAATGTGAGGAACATGTGTTTTTTTAGCCAAATTTTGAAGTTTGCAAAGGATTCTGGGTAACAGAACCTGGTCAGAGCCCCACAAGTCACCCCATCTTGTATTCCCCTAGGTCTTTAGTTTTCAAAAATGCACAGGCTTGGTAGGTTTCCCTAGGTGCCGGCTGAGCTAGAGGCCAAAATCTACAGGGAGGCACTTTGCAAAAAACACCCCTGTTTTCTTTCAAAAAATGGGATGTGTCCACGTTGCGATTTGGGGCATTTCCTGTCGCGGGCGCTAGGCCTACCCACACAAGTGAGGTATCATTTTTATCAGGAGACTTGGGGAAACTCTGGGTGGAAGGAAATTAGTGCCTTCTCTCAGATTCCAGAACTTTCTGCAACAGAAATGTGAGGAACATGTGTTTTTTTAGCCAAATTTTGAGGTTTGCAAAGGATTCTGGGTAACAGAACCTGGTCAGAGCCCCACAAGTCACCCCATCTTGGATTCCCCTAGGTCTCTAGTTTTAAAAAATGCACAGGTTTGGTAGGTTTCCCTAGGTGCCGGCTGAGCTAGAGGCCAAAATCTACAGGTAGGCACTTTGCAAAAAACACCCCTGTTTTCTTTCAAAAAATGGGATGGGTCCACGTTGCGTTTTGGGGCATTTCCTGTCGCGGGCGCTAGGCCTATCCACACAAGTGAGGTATCATTTTTAACAGGAGACTTGGGGGAACGCTGGGTGGAAGGAAATTTGTGGCTCCTCTCTGATTCCAGAACTTTCTGTCACCGAAATGTGAGGAAAATGTGTTTGTTTAGCCAAATTTTGAGGCTTCCAAAGGATTCTGGATAACAGAACCTGGTCAGAGCACCACAAGTCACCCTATCTTGGATTCCCTTAGGTCTCTAGTTTTCAGAAATGCACAGGTTTGGTAGGTTTCCCTAGGTGCCGGCTGAGCTAGAGGACAAAATCTACAGGTAGGCACTTTGGAAAAAACACCTCTGTTTTCTTTAAAAAAATGGGATGTGTCCACATTGCGTTTTGGGGCATTCCCTGTCGCGGGCGCTAGGCCTACCCACACAAGTGAGGTATCATTTTTATCAGGAGACTTGGGGGAACGCTGGGTGGAAGGAAATTTGTGCCTCCTCTCAGATTCCAGAACTTTCTGCCACAGAAATGTGAGGAACATGTGTTTTTTTAGCCACATTTTGAGGTTTGCAAAGGATTCTGGGTAACAGAACCTGGTCAGAGCCCCACAAGTCACCCCATGTTGGATTCCCCTAGGTCTCTAGTTTTCAAAAATGCACAGGTTTGGTAGGTTTCCCTAGGTGCCGGCTGAGCTAGAGGCCAAAATCTACATTTAGGCACTTTGCAAAATACAGCTCTGTTTTCTGTCCAAAAATGGGATGTGTCCACGTTGTGCTTTGGGGCATTTCCTGTCGCAGGTGCTAGGCCTACCCACACAAGTGAGGTATCATTTTTATCGGGAGACTTGCGGGAACGCTGGGTGGAAGGAAATTTGTGCCTCCTCTCAGATTCCAGAACTTTCTGCCACAGAAATGTGAGGAACATGTGTTTTTTTAGCCAAATTTTGAGGTTTGCACAGGATTCTGGGTCACAGAACCTGGTCAGAGCCCCACAAGTCACCCCATGTTGGATTCCCCTAGGTCTCTAGTTTTCAAAAATGCACAGGTTTGGTAGTTTTCCCTAGGTGCCGGCTGAGCTAGAGGCCAAAATCTACAGGTAGGCACTTTGCAAAATACAGCTCTGTTTTCTGTCCAAAAATGGGATGTGTCCACGTTGTGCTTTGGGGCATTTCCTGTCGTAGGTGCTAGGCCTACCCACACAAGTGAGGTATCATTTTTATCGGGAGACTTGGGGGAACGCTGGGTGGAAGGAAATTTGTGCCTCTTCTCAGATTCCAGAACTTTCTGCCACAGAAATGTGAGGAACATGTGTTTTTTTAGCCAAATTTTGAGGTTTGCAAAGGATTCTGGGTAACTGAACCTGGTCAGAGCCCCACAAGTCTCCCCATCTTGGATTCCCCTAGGTCTCAGGTTTTCAAGAATGCACAGGTTTGGTAGGTTTCCCTTGGTGCCGGCTGAGCTAGAGGCCAAAATCTACAGGTAGGCACTTTGCAAAAAACACCTCTGTTTTCTTTCAAAAAATGGGATGTGTCCACGTTGCGTTTTGGGGCATTTCCTGTCGCGGGCGCTGGGCCTATCCACACAAGTGAGGTATCATTTTTATCGGGAGACTTGGGGGAACGCTGGGTGGAAGGAAATTTGTGGCTCCTCTCTGATTCCAGAACTTTCTGTCACCGAAATGTGAGGAAAATGTGTTTGTTTAGCCAAATTTTGAGGTTTGCAAAGGATTCTGGGTAACAGAACCTGGTCAGAGCCCCACAAGTCACCCCATCTTGTATTCCCCTAGGTCTCTAGTTTTCAAAAATGCACAGGTTTGGTAGGTTTCCCTAGGTGCCGGCTGAGCTAGAGGCCAAAATCTACAGGTAGGCACTTTGCAAAAAACACCCCTGTTTTCTTTCAAAAAATGGGATGTGTCCACGTTGCGTTTTGGGGCATTTCCTGTAGCGGGCGCTAGGCCTACCCACACAAGTGAGGTATTATTTTTATCAGGAGACTTGGGGGAACGCTGGGTGAAAGGAAATTTGTGCCTCCTCTCAGATTCCAGAACTTTCTGCCACAGAAATGTGAGGAACATGTGTTTTTTTAGCCAAATTTTGAGGTTTGCAAAGGATTCTGGGTAACAGAACCTGGTCAGAGCCCCACAAGTCACCCCATCTTGGATTCCCCTAGGTCTCAGGTTTTCAAGAATGCACAGGTTTGGTAGGTTTCCCTAGGTGCCGGCTGAGCTAGAGGCCAAAATCTACAGGTAGGCACTTTGCAAAAAACACCTCTGTTTTCTTTAAAAAAATGGGATGTGTCCACGTTGCGTTTTGGGGCATTTCCTGTCGCGGGCGCTAGGCCTATCCACACAAGTGAGGTATCATTTTTATCGGGAGACTTGGGGGAACGCTGGGTGGAAGGAAATTTGTGGCTCCTCTCTGATTCCAGAACTTTCTGTCACCGAAATGTGAGGAAAATGTGTTTGTTTAGCCAAATTTTGAGGTTTGCAAAGGATTCTGGGTAACAGAACCTGGTCAGAGCCCCCCAAGTCACCCCATCTTGTATTCCCCTAGGTCTCTAGTTTTCAAAAATGCACAGGTTTGGTAGGTTTCCCTAGGTGCCGGCTGAGCTAGAGGCCAAAATCTACAGGTAGGCACTTTGCAAAAAACACCCCTGTTTTATTTAAAAAAATGGGATGTGTCCACGTTGCGTTTTGGGGCCTTTCCTGTCGCGGGCGCTAGGCCTACCCACACAAGTGAGGTATCATTTTTATCAGGAGACTTGGGGGAACTCTGGGTAGAAGGAAATTTGTGCCTCCTCTCAGATTCCAGAACTTTCTGCCACAGAAATGTGAGGAACATGTGTTTTTTTAGCCAAATTTTGAAGTTTGCAAAGGATTCTGGGTAACAGAACCTGGTCAGAGCCCCACAAGTCACCCCATCTTGTATTCCCCTAGGTCTCTAGTTTTCAAAAATGCACAGGCTTGGTAGGTTTCCCTAGGTGCCGGCTGAGCTAGAGGCCAAAATCTACAGGGAGGCACTTTGCAAAAAACACCCCTGTTTTCTTTCAAAAAATGGGATGTGTCCACGTTGCGATTTGGGGCATTTCCTGTCGCGGGCGCTAGGCCTACCCACACAAGTGAGGTATCATTTTTATCAGGAGACTTGGGGAAACTCTGGGTGGAAGGAAATTTGTGCCTTCTCTCAGATTCCAGAACTTTCTGCAACAGAAATGTGAGGAACATGTGTTTTTTTAGCCAAATTTTGAGGTTTGCAAAGGATTCTGGGTAACAGAACCTGGTCAGAGCCCCACAAGTCACCCCATCTTGGATTCCCCTAGGTCTCTAGTTTTAAAAAATGCACAGGTTTGGTAGGTTTCCCTAGGTGCCGGCTGAGCTAGAGGCCAAAATCTACAGGTAGGCACTTTGCAAAAAACACCCCTGTTTTCTTTCAAAAAATGGGATGGGTCCACGTTGCGTTTTGGGGCATTTCCTGTCGCGGGCGCTAGGCCTATCCACACAAGTGAGGTATCATTTTTAACAGGAGACTTGGGGGAACGCTGGGTGGAAGGAAATTTGTGGCTCCTCTCTGATTCCAGAACTTTCTGTCACCGAAATGTGAGGAAAATGTGTTTGTTTAGCCAAATTTTGAGGCTTCCAAAGGATTCTGGATAACAGAACCTGGTCAGAGCACCACAAGTCACCCTATCTTGGATTCCCTTAGGTCTCTAGTTTTCAGAAATGCACAGGTTTGGTAGGTTTCCCTAGGTGCCGGCTGAGCTAGAGGACAAAATCTACAGGTAGGCACTTTGGAAAAAACACCTCTGTTTTCTTTAAAAAAATGGGATGTGTCCACATTGCGTTTTGGGGCATTCCCTGTCGCGGGCGCTAGGCCTACCCACACAAGTGAGGTATCATTTTTATCAGGAGACTTGGGGGAACGCTGGGTGGAAGGAAATTTGTGCCTCCTCTCAGATTCCAGAACTTTCTGCCACAGAAATGTGAGGAACATGTGTTTTTTTAGCCACATTTTGAGGTTTGCAAAGGATTCTGGGTAACAGAACCTGGTCAGAGCCCCACAAGTCACCCCATGTTGGATTCCCCTAGGTCTCTAGTTTTCAAAAATGCACAGGTTTGGTAGGTTTCCCTAGGTGCCGGCTGAGCTAGAGGCCAAAATCTACATTTAGGCACTTTGCAAAATACAGCTCTGTTTTCTGTCCAAAAATGGGATGTGTCCACGTTGTGCTTTGGGGCATTTCCTGTCGCAGGTGCTAGGTCTACCCACACAAGTGAGGTATCATTTTTATCGGGAGACTTGGGGAAACGCTGGGTGGAAGGAAATTTGTGCCTCCTCTCAGATTCCAGAACTTTCTGCCACAGAAATGTGAGGAACATGTGTTTTTTTAGCCATATTTTGAGGTTTGCAAAGGATTCTGGGTAACAGAACCTGGTCAGAGCCCCACAAGTCACACCATCTTGGATTCCCCTAGGTCTCAGGTTTTCAAGAATGCACAGGTTTAGTAGGTTTCCCTAGGTGCCGGCTGAGCTAGAGGCCAAAATCTACAGGTAGGCACTTTGCAAAAAACACCTCTGTTTTCTTTCAAAAAATTTGATGTGTGCACGTTGCATTTTGGGGCATTTTCTGTCGCAGGCGCTAGGCCTACCCACACGAGTGAGGTATCATTTTTATCGGGACACTTGGGGGAACGCTGGGTTTAAGGAAATTTGTGCCTCCTCTCAGATTCCAGAACTTTCTGCTACAGAAATGTGAGGAACATGTGTTTTTTTTGCCAAATTTTGAGGTTTGCAAAGGATTCTGGGTAACAGAACCTGGTCAGAGCCCCACAAGTCACCCCATCTTGGATTCACCTAGGTCTCAGGTTTTCAAGAATGCACCGGTTTGGTAGGTTTCCCTAGGTGCCGGATGAGCTAGAGGACAAAATCTACAGGTAGGCACTTTGCAAAAAACACCTCTGTTTTGTTTAAAAAAATGGGATGTGTCCACGTTGCGTTTTGGGGCATTTCCTGTCGCGGGCGCTAGGCCTATCCACACAAGTGAGGTATCATTTTTATCGGTAGACTTGGGGGAACGCTAGGTGGAAGGAAATTTGTGGCTCCTCTCTGATTCCAGAACTTTCTGTCACCGAAATGTGAGGAAAATGTGTTTGTTTAGCCAAATTTTGAGGTTTGCAAAGGATTCTGGGTAACAGAACCTGGTCAGAGCACCACAAGTCACCCTATCTTGGATTCCCTTAGGTCTCTAGTTTTCAGAAATGCACAGGTTTGGTAGGTTTCCTGTTGGACTTTTGCTTATGCAGGGTCATCCCCAGACTTTTTTGCCTCCTGCCTCCTATATTTTTCTGACATGTTGCTGTTGGCTTTTCAACTCTGAGCACTTTACCACTGCTAACCAGTGCTAAAGTGCATATGCTCTCCTGTTTAAATTGTATGTAAGTGGTTTATCCATGATTGGCATATTTGATTTACTAGTAAGTCCCTAGTAAGGTGCACTAGAGGTGCCAGGGCCTGTAAATCAAATGCTACTAGTGGGCCTGCAGCACTGGTTGTGCCACCCACATAAGTAGCTCTGTAATCATGTCTCAGACCTGCCCCTGCAGTGTCTGTATGTGTATTTTTACACTGTAAATTCGACTTGGCAAGTGTACCCACTTGCCAGGCCTAAACCTTCCCTTTCCTTACATGTAAGGCACCCCTAAGGTAGGCCCTAGGTAGCCCCAAGGGCAGGGTGCAGTGTATGGATAAGGTAGGACATATAGTAATGTGGTTTATATGTCCTGACAGTGAAATACTGCCAATTTCGTTTTCACTGTTGCAAGGTCTGTCTCTCTCTCATAGGATAATATGGGGGCTACCTTTAAATATGATTAAAGTGTAGATTCCCCTAGAGAGTAGATGGACATGTGGAGTTTGGGATCCCTGAACTCACAATTTAAAAATACATCTTTTAGTAAAGTTGATTTTGAGATTGTGAGTTTGGAAATGCCACTTTTAGAAAATGAGCATTTTCTTGCTTAAACCATTCTGTGACTCTGCCTTGTTTGTGGATTCCCTGTCTGGGTCAGTTTGACAGTTGGGTTGTTTTTCACCTCACACCAGACAGTGACACAAAGGGAGCTGGGGTGTGAGCTGCATTTCCTGATTAGCCATCTCTGCTAGGAGGGAGGGGTGGAGTGGTCACTCTCATCGGAAAGGACTGTGCCTGCCTCTGACAATGCTGTCTCCAGCCCCCTGGTGTGTGTCTGAGGCCTTGCCTGGGCAAGGCAGGATTTCACAAGAAGGTGTGAGTCCCCTTTGAAGGAAGGTGACTTCAAAGACTAAAATGGGTATAAGAAGGGCACCCAAACTTACAAACTTTAGAAACACTTTTGGAATCAAGAGGAACCTCTGCCTGGAGAAGAGCTGATAGCTGAGGAACAAGTGCTGCCCTGCCTGTGACTGTGCTTTGTGGAGCTTTCCTGCAGTGCTGCTTCTGCCTGAGTAAGAGGGCAAAGACTGGACTTTGTGTGCCTTCCATCTTGAAGAAGAAATCTCCAAGGGCTTGATGTAGAGCTTGCCTCCTGTTGTTGAAGTCTCAGGGATAGCAAAGACTTCTTCCTGCCAGCACCTGGAGTCTCTGGAGAGACCCCTACTCTGCTCTGTGGTGCCCTTCCAGTTCCTGGGACCCTGAAAGGAGAGGCTGGCAGCCTAAGGACAAAAATACACGCACCGAGCGCCGTGCGGGGAAAAGATCGACGCGAATCCGATCGCGGCTGAGAAAACGACGCGACGCCGGCTCCGCAGCTGAGAAACGACGCCGCTGGAAACGCGACCGGAGAATCGACGCCCGGAGCAGGAGAAACGACGCGCAGCATCGCTGACGAAGGCTGAGAGATCGCAACCAGCGCCGCGGGACTTCGGACCGTCGCGTGGCTGGCTTTTTCGACGCGCCTCGCCGAGCCGAGCTGTTTTCGACGCATATACCCGTGCCGGGTTATTTTCGACGCACACCGCCCGTGCGGGGTTATTTTTGCCGCAAACCAGGTACATTTTCACGCTAGCAGCGCTAGTGTGTTGTTACAACTACCTAAAGACTCTTTTTATTTTAAACCTTTAAAAAAATCATAACTTGACTTGTGTATGTTGGATTTTTGTCGTTTTGGTCTTGTTTTGTCTAGATAAATATTTCCTATTTTTCTAAACTGGTGTTGTGTCATTTTGTAGTGTTTTCATTAAGTTACTGTGTGTGTTGGTACAAATACTTTACGCCCAGCACTCTGAGGTTAAGCCTACTGCTCTGCCAAGCTACCAAGGGGGTAAGCAGGGGTTAGCTGAGGGTGATTCTCTTTTATCCTAACTAGAGTGAGGGTCCTTGCTTGAACAGGGGGTAACCTGACTGTCAACCAAAGACCCCATTTCTAACATTGGTGACCAGCGGTCGGGATTGGACTTGTATTTGTGCTTGACATACAGTAATTAAGTGTACACTACTGTTTTGATCTCAGACCACTACGCGACCACATACTACTTGTTTGGTGATCTTTTGATTTTTCTCTTAAGGACTCTTTTTATTCTACTTCCATGATTTTGCTGATCCCTTGACTGATTCTTTTTACTTCATTGGGAAATTATTTTTTTCTGCCTTTTGGAACTTTGCACTTGTGACCATCATGTCTCAATCTGGAGATGCAACAGCTGGAGCTGTGTTTGAAATGGAGAAACTGAAGGAGTACTCAGTTGCTCAATTGAAACAGTTCCTTAAAGATCTTGACTGTCCCACTGAGAGCTCCACCAGGGAGGGGGAGCTGCAACAGGCACAGAGGGCCGGGGTGACAATCAAGAAGGCTGGAGGGCACACAGAGGAGGAGAATGTGGGTGGGGAAGTGCAGAGGATACACAGTGGTGTAGTGGAGGTACCTGTTACGCCTGGGGGGAGGGTCCCCAGGAGGGATAGCAGGGTGTCACCCAAGGGTCTGACTCCTGAAGAGTTACAGGACAGACGGGCAGACAGGGCTCGCCGATTCAAGAAGTTGGAAGAAAGGAGGAGGGACTTAGAGATTAAAAAAATGATTTATGCTTACGAGCTTAAATTGAAAGAGCTGGAAGTCATGAGGGCTGAGTCCAGCTGGAATGGTGGCAGCAACAATTGTATATCCAGTGATGCTGCAGAAGTGCACATGCCCAGAGAGGTGGTGTCCTACTTGAAGGAGGGAGTTAACACACGCCAGGAGGTTCAGGGGTATGAGGTAGCTCCAGTGATGCACAGGGTCCCTGAGGTGGATTGGGGAACTGGCATGGGGAGTCATATTCCTACCGGTGGGAGGGACACTCTACTGACTCTAGTTGAGAGTGACAGGGAGAGGGGTTCCCCCCAGGTAGAAGTCCTGGTTATGGAGTGTGAAAACATCCCAGAAGAGTGTGGGTTGAGTGTCAGGGACAGTCAGGTACTGTCTCACCAGTCTCAGGAGGGTGATGTGGGGTGCTTTGTCAAAGCAGAGTCACTGGATGGTTGGGTGAAGGGTACTTTGGTTAATTCATGTGAGGGGCTGAGTGATGAAATTGCTGGAGAGCATATGTCTAGTCCTTATTTTCCAGAGCTATGCCAACACCAGGTGGAGTGTGAGTTCTCTGACCCCAGGGAGCTTACAATGGAGGCAGACTTCTGGGTGAGTACCAGAGAGTCTGAAGAGGCATTTGGGGGTGCTCCTGAGAGGAGTGGTCTAGGTAGTTCCCAACCAGGTGAGGTAGGGAAGGATTGTAGTGTCCCAGGTAGGTCCCAGTGTAGTGGGATGGGTGAGGGACCCCATGTCCAGTCTCAGAGGAGAGGGAATGGGGATGGGTTGAGGCCCAAGGTGCCCGAGATCCGGTCCCAGGTCCTGGAGGGTTCCCTGCGGGAACCCCAGGAGGGGAGCCTAGCCTGTACCATAGGGCCATCTGTTGAGGGAGACCCCACAGTGTCAGGAGAACTTGGGGGGGCGGCTGTAGCCAGCGTCCCACCAGTTCTGGTGTCTGGCAGTACCACTCCTAGTGAGGGGTTGCAGAAGTCCAGACAGAGGGTTGAGAGGGGGTTGCGGACCCCAGTGGAGAACCTGGAGGGTCAGGGGTCAGCTCTGAGAGCAGAGCCCCCCATGAATGACCTTGGTGAGACCATTTCTGGGTTGGGGGGAATCCAGACTCTGTCAGATGGGCAGAGGTCAGGAGACCTGCGCCAGCCAGACTCTTGTGTGGCCCTTCGGGACAGTGTGTCCCTTGAGGGGGGTAAGTGTGCCCCCCTGGAAGTCCTGGTGTGCCAGGCAATGGTTCAACCGCAGGGTGGTGACTCTGGGTTGAATGATCAGGTTCAGGGGGTAAACTCTGACCTGATGGGGGGTAAGTGTGCTCCCAAGGAAGTCCTGGTGTGCCAGGCAATGGTTCAACCGCAGGGTGGTGACTCTGGGTTGAATGATCAGGTTCAGGGGGTAAACTCTGACCTGATGGGGGGTAAATGTGCTCCCAAGGAAGTCCTGGTGTGCCAGGCAGTGGTCCAACCGCAGGGTGGTGACCCTGGGTTGGATGACCAGGTTCAGAGGGTAAACTCTGACCTGGTAGGGGGTAGGTATGCCCCCCAGGAAGTCCTGGGTTGCCAGGCAGTGATCCAGTCTGTGGATACAGACCCTGGATTGGGAGGCCAGGTTAAGGGTGTCCCCCCTGACCTGGAGGAAGGGGCTACTGCTAACAGTGCCCCTACCATGTTGTCTTCTGGGGGGGCCACTCCTAGTTGGGTGGTTCAGGACCCCAGAAGAGAGGGCAGGGGGAGGGAAGCCTCACCCCTGGCCCTGGTCCAACCTGAAGGTACAGACCCCAGGTTGGAGGATCAGTTGCAGGTTAACATCCCTGCACTGATGGAAGAATTGTGCAGGACTGCTTCTACAAGCACCCTGACAGTTTTTGACTCTGGGGGTGCCGCTTCTGCAGGGAGGGTACAGAGCCCCAGAGGGGAGGACCAGGGTCAGGTTAACATCCCTGACCTGGTGGAAGAGAGAGTGGTCAAAGGGTGCCAGGCACCTGGGGCTACCACCCCCCACTCTCCACAGTCACCGTGGTTAGAGAGGCCTGAGGTCGGGCTCTCATCCCTGACAGTTGTCTGGGGCCACTGTGGCTTGCTGTCCTGGTGGACAGAGTTGCCCCTGGGGGGGGGAGGACGAGAGTCACACCCCGGGGGTGGAGTGGGCAACACCACGGTGTTGGCCCTGGTGGTACTATCTGCCCATTGCAATGCATCTGTGAGCAAAGTAAAGTTAGGTGTTGCACAGATGGTGTCTGTAGATGTGGAGAAGGGTTCCCCATGGGTTAGCTTAGTGGGCCCTGAGAGTATGGACAGAGGGATCCAACTGGAGTCAGGAAGGCGTAGAACTGGAACATGCCCCTGCTGTTGTGGGCCTGGGTCCCTGTTCTATCGCCCCAATCAGGGAAGTACATCAAGGTATTGATTGTTCTCCCCTGGCTTTAGGCTGGTAGGGGGTCGTGTTGGACTTTTGCTTATGCAGGGTCATCCCCAGACTTTTTTGCCTCCTGCCTCCTATATTTTTCTGACATGTTGCTGTTGGCTTTTCAACTCTGAGCACTTTACCACTGCTAACCAGTGCTAAAGTGCATATGCTCTCCTGTTTAAATTGTATGTAAGTGGTTTATCCATGATTGGCATATTTGATTTACTAGTAAGTCCCTAGTAAGGTGCACTAGAGGTGCCAGGGCCTGTAAATCAAATGCTACTAGTGGGCCTGCAGCACTGGTTGTGCCACCCACATAAGTAGCTCTGTAATCATGTCTCAGACCTGCCCCTGCAGTGTCTGTATGTGTATTTTTACACTGTAAATTCGACTTGGCAAGTGTACCCACTTGCCAGGCCTAAACCTTCCCTTTCCTTACATGTAAGGCACCCCTAAGGTAGGCCCTAGGTAGCCCCAAGGGCAGGGTGCAGTGTATGGATAAGGTAGGACATATAGTAATGTGGTTTATATGTCCTGACAGTGAAATACTGCCAATTTCGTTTTCACTGTTGCAAGGTCTGTCTCTCTCTCATAGGATAATATGGGGGCTACCTTTAAATATGATTAAAGTGTATATTCCCCTAGAGAGTAGATGGACATGTGGAGTTTGGGATCCCTGAACTCACAATTTAAAAATACATCTTTTAGTAAAGTTGATTTTGAGATTGTGAGTTTGGAAATGCCACTTTTAGAAAATGAGCATTTTCTTGCTTAAACCATTCTGTGACTCTGCCTTGTTTGTGGATTCCCTGTCTGGGTCAGTTTGACAGTTGGGTTGTTTTTCACCTCACACCAGACAGTGACACAAAGGGAGCTGGGGTGTGAGCTGCATTTCCTGATTAGCCATCTCTGCTAGGAGGGAGGGGTGGAGTGGTCACTCTCATCTGAAAGGACTGTGCCTGCCTCTGACAATGCTGTCTCCAGCCCCCTGGTGTGTGTCTGAGGCCTTGCCTGGGCAAGGCAGGATTTCACAAGAAGGTGTGAGTCCCCTTTGAAGGAAGGTGACTTCAAAGACTAAAATGGGTATAAGAAGGGCACCCAAACTTACAAACTTTAGAAACACTTCTGGAATCAAGAGGAACCTCTGCCTGGAGAAGAGCTGATAGCTGAGGAACAAGTGCTGCCCTGCCTGTGACTGTGCTTTGTGGAGCTTTCCTGCAGTGCTGCTTCTGCCTGAGTAAGAGGGCAAAGACTGGACTTTGTGTGCCTTCCATCTTGAAGAAGAAATCTCCAAGGGCTTGATGTAGAGCTTGCCTCCTGTTGTTGAAGTCTCAGGGATAGCAAAGACTTCTTCCTGCCAGCACCTGGAGTCTCTGGAGAGACCCCTACTCTGCTCTGTGGTGCCCTTCCAGTTCCTGGGACCCTGAAAGGAGAGGCTGGCAGCCTAAGGACAAAAATACACGCACCGAGCGCCGTGCGGGGAAAAGATCGACGCGAATCCGATCGCGGCTGAGAAAACGACGCGACGCCGGCTCCGCAGCTGAGAAACGACGCCGCTGGAAACGCGACCGGAGAATCGACGCCCGGAGCAGGAGAAACGACGCGCAGCATCGCTGACGAAGGCTGAGAGATCGCAACCAGCGCCGCGGGACTTCGGACCGTCGCGTGGCTGGCTTTTTCGACGCGCCTCGCCGAGCCGAGCTGTTTTCGACGCATATACCCGTGCCGGGTTATTTTCGACGCACACCGCCCGTGCGGGGTTATTTTTGCCGCAAACCAGGTACATATTCACGCTAGCAGCGCTAGTGTGTTGTTACAACTACCTAAAGACTCTTTTTATTTTAAACCTTTAAAAAAATCATAACTTGACTTGTGTATGTTGGATTTTTGTCGTTTTGGTCTTGTTTTGTCTAGATAAATATTTCCTATTTTTCTAAACTGGTGTTGTGTCATTTTGTAGTGTTTTCATTAAGTTACTGTGTGTGTTGGTACAAATACTTTACGCCCAGCACTCTGAGGTTAAGCCTACTGCTCTGCCAAGCTACCAAGGGGGTAAGCAGGGGTTAGCTGAGGGTGATTCTCTTTTATCCTAACTAGAGTGAGGGTCCTTGCTTGAACAGGGGGTAACCTGACTGTCAACCAAAGACCCCATTTCTAACATTTCCCTAGGTGCCGGCTGAGCTAGAGGCCAAAATCTACAGGTAGGCACTTTGCATTTTCTTTAAAAAAATGGGATGTGTCCACGTTGCGTTTTGGGGCATTTCCTGTCGCGGGCGCTAGGCCTACCCACACAAGTGAGGTATCATTTTTATCAGGAGACTTGGGGGAACGCTGGGTGGAAGGAAATTTGTGCCTCCTCTCAGATTCCAGAACTTTCTGCCACAGAAATGTGAGGAACATGTGTTTTTTTAGCCATATTTTGAGGTTTGCAAAGGATTCTGGGTAACAGAACCTGGTCAGAGCCCCACAAGTCACACCATCTTGGATTCCCCTAGGTCTCAGGTTTTCAAGAATGCACAGGTTTGGTAGGTTTCCCTAGGTGCCGGCTGAGCTAGAGGCCAAAATCTACATTTAGGCACTTTGCAAAATACAGCTCTGTTTTCTGTCCAAAAATGGGATGTGTCCACGTTGTGCTTTGGGGCTTTTCCTGTCGCAGGTGCTAGGTCTACCCACACAAGTGAGGTATCATTTTTATCGGGAGACTTGGGGAAACGCTGGGTGGAAGGAAATTTGTGCCTCCTCTCAGATTCCAGAACTTTCTGCCACAGAAATGTGAGGAACATGTGTTTTTTTAGCCATATTTTGAGGTTTGCAAAGGATTCTGGGTAACAGAACCTGGTCAGAGCCCCACAAGTCACACCATCTTGGATTCCCCTAGGTCTCAGGTTTTCAAGAATGCACAGGTTTGGTAGGTTTCCCTAGGTGCCGGCTGAGCTAGAGGCCAAAATCTACAGGTAGGCACTTTGCAAAAAACACCTCTGTTTTCTTTCAAAAAATTTGATGTGTGCACGTTGCATTTTGGGGCATTTTCTGTCGCAGGCGCTAGGCCTACCCACACGAGTGAGGTATCATTTTTATCGGGACACTTGGGGGAACGCTGGGTTTAAGGAAATTTGTGCCTCCTCTCAGATTCCAGAACTTTCTGCTACAGAAATGTGAGGAACATGTGTTTTTTTTGCCAAATTTTGAGGTTTGCAAAGGATTCTGGGTAACAGAACCTGGTCAGAGCCCCACAAGTCACCCCATCTTGGATTCACCTAGGTCTCAGGTTTTCAAGAATGCACCGGTTTGGTAGGTTTCCCTAGGTGCCGGATGAGCTAGAGGACAAAATCTACAGGTAGGCACTTTGCAAAAAACACCTCTGTTTTGTTTCAAAAAATGGGATGTGTCCACGTTGCGTTTTGGGGCATTTCCTGTCGCGGGCGCTAGGCCTATCCTCACAAGTGAGGTATCATTTTTATCGGTAGACTTGGGGGAACGCTAGGTGGAAGGAAATTTGTGGCTCCTCTCTGATTCCAGAACTTTCTGTCACCGAAATGTGAGGAAAATGTGTTTGTTTAGCCAAATTTTGAGGTTTGCAAAGGATTCTGGGTAACAGAACCTGGTCAGAGCACCACAAGTCACCCTATCTTGGATTCCCTTAGGTCTCTAGTTTTCAGAAATGCACAGGTTTGGTAGGTTTCTCTAGGTGCCGGCTGAGCTAGAGGCCAAAATCTACAGGTAGGCACTTTGCATTTTCTTTAAAAAAATGGGATGTGTCCACGTTGCGTTTTGGGGCATTTCCTGTCGCGGGCGCTAGGCCTACCCACACAAGTGAGGTATCATTTTTATCAGGAGACTTGGGGGAACGCTGGGTGGAAGGAAATTTGTGCCTCCTCTCAGATTCCAGAACTTTCTGCCACAGAAATGTGAGGAACATGTGTTTTTTTAGCCATATTTTGAGGTTTGCAAAGGATTCTGGGTAACAGAACCTGGTCAGAGCCCCACAAGTCACACCATCTTGGATTCCCCTAGGTCTCAGGTTTTCAAGAATGCACAGGTTTGGTAGGTTTCCCTAGGTGCCGGCTGAGCTAGAGGCCAAAATCTACAGGTAGGCACTTTGCAAAAAACACCTCTGTTTTCTTTCAAAAAATTTGATGTGTGCACGTTGCATTTTGGGGCATTTTCTGTCGCAGGCGCTAGGCCTACCCACACGAGTGAGGTATCATTTTTATCGGGACACTTGGGGGAACGCTGGGTTTAAGGAAATTTGTGCCTCCTCTCAGATTCCAGAACTTTCTGCCACAGAAATGTGAGGAACATGTGTTTTTTTAGCCAAATTTTAAGGTTTGCAAAGGATTCTGGGCAACAGAACCTGGTCAGAGCCCCACAAGTCACCCCATCTTGTATTCCCCTAGGTCTCTAGTTTTCAAAAATGCACAGGTTTGGTAGGTTTCCCTAGGTGCCGGCTGAGCTAGAGGCCAAAATCTACAGGTAGGCACTTTGCAAAAAACACCCCTGTTTTCTTTCAAAAAATGGGATGTGTCCACGTTGCGTTTTGGGGCATTTCCTGTTGCGGGCGCTACGCCTACCCTCACAAGTGAGGTATCATTTTTATCAGGAGACTTGGGGGAACGCTGGGTGGAAGGAAATTTGTGCCTCCTCTCAGATTCCAGAACTTTCTGCTACAGAAATGTGAGGAACATGTGTTTTCTTAGCCAAATTTTGAGGTTTGCAAAGGATTCTGGGTAACAGAACCTGGTCAGAGCCCCACAAGTCACCCCATCTTGGATTCCCCTAGGTCTCTAGTTTTAAAAAATGCACAGGTTTGGTAGGTTTCCCTAGGTGCCGGCTGAGCTAGAGGCCAAAATCTACAGGTAGGCACTTTGCAAAAAACACCTCTGTTTACTTTCAAAAAATGGGATGTGTCCACGTTGCGTTTTGGGGCATTTCCTGTCTCGGGCGCTAGGCCTACCGACACAAGTGAGGTATCATTTTTATCGGGACACTTGGGGGAACGCTGGGTGAAAGGAAATTTGTGCCACCTCTCAGATTCCAGAACTTTCTGCTACAGAAATGTGAGGAACATGTGTTTTTTTAGCCAAATTTTGAGGTTTGCAAAGGATTCTGGGTAACAGAACCTGGTCAGAGCCCCACAAGTCACCCCATCTTGGATTCCCCTAGGTCTCAGGTTTTCAAGAATGCACAGGTTTGGTAGGTTTCCCTAGGTGCCGGCTGAGCTAGAGGCCAAAATCTACAGGTAGGCACTTTGCAAAAAACACCTCTGTTTTCTTTCAAAAAATGGGATGTGTCCACGTTGTGCTTTGGGGCATTTCCTGTCGCAGGTGCTAGGCCTACCCACACAAGTGAGGTATCATTTTTATCAGGAGACTTGGGGGAACGCTGGGTGGAAGGAAATGTGTGCCTCCTCTCAGATTCTAGAACTTTCTGCCACAGAAATGTGAGGAACATGTGTTTTTTTAGCCAAATTTTGAGGTTTGCAGAGGATTCTGAGTAACAGAACCTGGTCAGAGCCCCACAAGTCACCCCATGTTGGATTCCACTAGGTCTCTAGTTTTCAAAAATGCACAGATTTGGTAGGTTTCCCTAGGTGCCGGCTGAGCTAGAGGCCAAAATCTACAGGTAGGCACTTTGCAAAATACAGCTCTGTTTTCTGTCCAAAAATGGGATGTGTCCACGTTGTGCTTTGGGGCATTTCCTGTCGTAGGTGCTAGGCCTACCCACACAAGTGAGGTATCATTTTTATCGGGAGACTTGGGGGAACGCTGGGTGGAAGGAAATTTGTGCCTCTTCTCAGATTCCAGAACTTTCTGCAACAGAAATGTTAGGAACATGTGTTTTTTTAGCCAAATTTTGAGGTTTGCAAAGGATTCTGGGTAACGGAATCTGGTCAGAGCCCCACAAGTCTCCCCATCTTGGATTCCCCTAGGTCTCAGGTTTTCAAGAATGCACAGGTTTGGTAGGTTTCCCTAGGTGCCTGCTGAGCTAGAGGCCAAAATCTACAGGTAGGCACTTTGCAAAAAACACCTCTGTTTTCTTTCAAAAAATGGGATGTGTCCACGTTGCGTTTGGGGCATTTCCTGTCGCGGGCGCTAGGCCTATCCACACAAGTGAGGTATCATTTTTATCGGGAGACTTGGGGGAACGCTGGGTGGAAGGAAATTTGTGGCTCCTCTCTGATTCCAGAACTTTCTGTCACCGAAATGTGAGGAAAATGTGTTTGTTTAGCCAAATTTTGAGGTTTGCAAAGGATTCTGGGTAACAGAACCTGGTCAGAGCCCCACAAGTCACCCCATCTTGTATTCCCCTAGGTCTCTAGTTTTCAAAAATGCACAGGTTTGGTAAGTTTCCCTAGGTGCCGGCTGAGCTAGAGGCCAAAATCTACAGGTAGGCACTTTGCAAAAAACACCCCTGTTTTATTTCCAAAAATGGGATGTGTCCACGTTGCGTTTTGGGGCATTTCCTGTAGCGGGCGCTAGGCCTACCCACACAAGTGAGGTATCATTTTTATCAGGAGACTTGGGGGAACGCTGGGTGGAAGGAAATTTGTGCCTCCTCTCAGATTCCAGAACTTTCTGCCACAGAAATGTGAGGAACATGTGTTTTTTTAGACAAATTTTGAGGTTTGCAAAGGATTCTGGGTAACAGAACCTGGTCAGAGCCCCACAAGTCACCCCATCTTGGATTCCCCTAGGTCTCTAGTTTTAAAAAATGCACAGGTTTGGTAGGTTTCCCTAGGTGCAGGCTGAGCTAGAGGCCAAAATCTACAGGTAGGCACTTTGCAAAAAACACCTCTGTTTTCTTTAAAAAAATGGGATGTGTCCACGTTGCGTTTTGGGGCATTTCCTGTCGCGGGCGCTAGGCCTACCGACACAAGTGAGGTATCATTTTTATCAGGAGACTTGGGGGAACGCTGGGTGGAAGGAAATTTGTGCCTCTTCTCAGATTCCAGAACTTTCTGCCACAGAAATGTGAGGAACATGTGTTTTTTTAGCCAAATTTTGATGTTTGCAAAGGATTCTGGGTAACGGAACCTGGTCAGAGCCCCACAAGTCACCCCATCTTGGATTCCCCTTGGTCTCAGGTTTTCAAGAATGCACAGGTTTGGTAGGTTTCCCTAGGTGCCGGCTGAGCTAGAGGCCAAAATCTACAGGTAGGCACTTTGCAAAAAACACCTCTGTTTTCTTTCAAAAAATGGGATGTGTCCACGTTGTGCTTTGGGTCATTTCCTGTCGCAGGTGCTAGGCCTACCCACACAAGTGAGGTATCATTTTTATCGGGAGACTTGGGGGAACGCTGGGTGGAAGGAAATTTGTGCCTCCTCTCAGATTCCAGAACTTTCTGCCACAGAAATGTGAGGAACATGTGTTTTTTTAGACAAATTTTGAGGTTTGCAAAGGATTCTGGGTAACAGAACCTTGTCAGAGCCCCACAAATCACCCCATCTTGGATTCCCCTAGGTCTCAGGTTTTCAAGAATGCACAGGTTTGGTAGGTTTCCCTAGGTGCCGGCTGAGCTAGAGGCCAAAATCTACAGGTAGGCACTTTGCAAAAAACACCTCTGTTTTCTTTAAAAAAATGGGATGTGTCCACGTTGCGTTTTGGGGCATTTCCTGTCGCGGGCGCTAGGCCTATCCTCACAAGTGAGGTATCATTTTTATCGGTAGACTTGGGGGAACGCTAGGTGGAAGGAAATTTGTGGCTCCTCTCTGATTCCAGAACTTTCTGTCACCGAAATGTGAGGAAAATGTGTTTGTTTAGCCAAATTTTGAGGTTTGCAAAGGATTCTGGGTAACAGAACCTGGTCAGAGCACCACAAGTCACCCTATCTTGGATTCCCTTAGGTCTCTAGTTTTCAGAAATGCACAGGTTTGGTAGGTTTCTCTAGGTGCCGGCTGAGCTAGAGGCCAAAATCTACAGGTAGGCACTTTGCATTTTCTTTAAAAAAATGGGATGTGTCCACGTTGCGTTTTGGGGCATTTCCTGTCGCGGGCGCTAGGCCTACCCACACAAGTGAGGTATCATTTTTATCAGGAGACTTGGGGGAACGCTGGGTGGAAGGAAATTTGTGCCTCCTCTCAGATTCCAGAACTTTCTGCCACAGAAATGTGAGGAACATGTGTTTTTTTAGCCATATTTTGAGGTTTGCAAAGGATTCTGGGTAACAGAACCTGGTCAGAGCCCCACAAGTCACACCATCTTGGATTCCCCTAGGTCTCAGGTTTTCAAGAATGCACAGGTTTGGTAGGTTTCCCTAGGTGCCGGCTGAGCTAGAGGCCAAAATCTACAGGTAGGCACTTTGCAAAAAACACCTCTGTTTTCTTTCAAAAAATTTGATGTGTGCACGTTGCATTTTGGGGCATTTTCTGTCGCAGGCGCTAGGCCTACCCACACGAGTGAGGTATCATTTTTATCGGGACACTTGGGGGAACGCTGGGTTTAAGGAAATTTGTGCCTCCTCTCAGATTCCAGAACTTTCTGCCACAGAAATGTGAGGAACATGTGTTTTTTTAGCCAAATTTTAAGGTTTGCAAAGGATTCTGGGCAACAGAACCTGGTCAGAGCCCCACAAGTCACCCCATCTTGTATTCCCCTAGGTCTCTAGTTTTCAAAAATGCACAGGTTTGGTAGGTTTCCCTAGGTGCCGGCTGAGCTAGAGGCCAAAATCTACAGGTAGGCACTTTGCAAAAAACACCCCTGTTTTCTTTCAAAAAATGGGATGTGTCCACGTTGCGTTTTGGGGCATTTCCTGTTGCGGGCGCTACGCCTACCCTCACAAGTGAGGTATCATTTTTATCAGGAGACTTGGGGGAACGCTGGGTGGAAGGAAATTTGTGCCTCCTCTCAGATTCCAGAACTTTCTGCTACAGAAATGTGAGGAACATGTGTTTTCTTAGCCAAATTTTGAGGTTTGCAAAGGATTCTGGGTAACAGAACCTGGTCAGAGCCCCACAAGTCACCCCATCTTGGATTCCCCTAGGTCTCTAGTTTTAAAAAATGCACAGGTTTGGTAGGTTTCCCTAGGTGCCGGCTGAGCTAGAGGCCAAAATCTACAGGTAGGCACTTTGCAAAAAACACCTCTGTTTACTTTCAAAAAATGGGATGTGTCCACGTTGCGTTTTGGGGCATTTCCTGTCTCGGGCGCTAGGCCTACCGACACAAGTGAGGTATCATTTTTATCGGGACACTTGGGGGAACGCTGGGTGAAAGGAAATTTGTGCCACCTCTCAGATTCCAGAACTTTCTGCTACAGAAATGTGAGGAACATGTGTTTTTTTAGCCAAATTTTGAGGTTTGCAAAGGATTCTGGGTAACAGAACCTGGTCAGAGCCCCACAAGTCACCCCATCTTGGATTCCCCTAGGTCTCAGGTTTTCAAGAATGCACAGGTTTGGTAGGTTTCCCTAGGTGCCGGCTGAGCTAGAGGCCAAAATCTACAGGTAGGCACTTTGCAAAAAACACCTCTGTTTTCTTTCAAAAAATGGGATGTGTCCACGTTGTGCTTTGGGGCATTTCCTGTCGCAGGTGCTAGGCCTACCCACACAAGTGAGGTATCATTTTTATCAGGAGACTTGGGGGAACGCTGGGTGGAAGGAAATGTGTGCCTCCTCTCAGATTCTAGAACTTTCTGCCACAGAAATGTGAGGAACATGTGTTTTTTTAGCCAAATTTTGAGGTTTGCAGAGGATTCTGAGTAACAGAACCTGGTCAGAGCCCCACAAGTCACCCCATGTTGGATTCCACTAGGTCTCTAGTTTTCAAAAATGCACAGATTTGGTAGGTTTCCCTAGGTGCCGGCTGAGCTAGAGGCCAAAATCTACAGGTAGGCACTTTGCAAAATACAGCTCTGTTTTCTGTCCAAAAATGGGATGTGTCCACGTTGTGCTTTGGGGCATTTCCTGTCGTAGGTGCTAGGCCTACCCACACAAGTGAGGTATCATTTTTATCGGGAGACTTGGGGGAACGCTGGGTGGAAGGAAATTTGTGCCTCTTCTCAGATTCCAGAACTTTCTGCAACAGAAATGTTAGGAACATGTGTTTTTTTAGCCAAATTTTGAGGTTTGCAAAGGATTCTGGGTAACGGAATCTGGTCAGAGCCCCACAAGTCTCCCCATCTTGGATTCCCCTAGGTCTCAGGTTTTCAAGAATGCACAGGTTTGGTAGGTTTCCCTAGGTGCCTGCTGAGCTAGAGGCCAAAATCTACAGGTAGGCACTTTGCAAAAAACACCTCTGTTTTCTTTCAAAAAATGGGATGTGTCCACGTTGCGTTTGGGGCATTTCCTGTCGCGGGCGCTAGGCCTATCCACACAAGTGAGGTATCATTTTTATCGGGAGACTTGGGGGAACGCTGGGTGGAAGGAAATTTGTGGCTCCTCTCTGATTCCAGAACTTTCTGTCACCGAAATGTGAGGAAAATGTGTTTGTTTAGCCAAATTTTGAGGTTTGCAAAGGATTCTGGGTAACAGAACCTGGTCAGAGCCCCACAAGTCACCCCATCTTGTATTCCCCTAGGTCTCTAGTTTTCAAAAATGCACAGGTTTGGTAAGTTTCCCTAGGTGCCGGCTGAGCTAGAGGCCAAAATCTACAGGTAGGCACTTTGCAAAAAACACCCCTGTTTTATTTCCAAAAATGGGATGTGTCCACGTTGCGTTTTGGGGCATTTCCTGTAGCGGGCGCTAGGCCTACCCACACAAGTGAGGTATCATTTTTATCAGGAGACTTGGGGGAACGCTGGGTGGAAGGAAATTTGTGCCTCCTCTCAGATTCCAGAACTTTCTGCCACAGAAATGTGAGGAACATGTGTTTTTTTAGACAAATTTTGAGGTTTGCAAAGGATTCTGGGTAACAGAACCTGGTCAGAGCCCCACAAGTCACCCCATCTTGGATTCCCCTAGGTCTCTAGTTTTAAAAAATGCACAGGTTTGGTAGGTTTCCCTAGGTGCAGGCTGAGCTAGAGGCCAAAATCTACAGGTAGGCACTTTGCAAAAAACACCTCTGTTTTCTTTAAAAAAATGGGATGTGTCCACGTTGCGTTTTGGGGCATTTCCTGTCGCGGGCGCTAGGCCTACCGACACAAGTGAGGTATCATTTTTATCAGGAGACTTGGGGGAACGCTGGGTGGAAGGAAATTTGTGCCTCTTCTCAGATTCCAGAACTTTCTGCCACAGAAATGTGAGGAACATGTGTTTTTTTAGCCAAATTTTGATGTTTGCAAAGGATTCTGGGTAACGGAACCTGGTCAGAGCCCCACAAGTCACCCCATCTTGGATTCCCCTTGGTCTCAGGTTTTCAAGAATGCACAGGTTTGGTAGGTTTCCCTAGGTGCCGGCTGAGCTAGAGGCCAAAATCTACAGGTAGGCACTTTGCAAAAAACACCTCTGTTTTCTTTCAAAAAATGGGATGTGTCCACGTTGTGCTTTGGGTCATTTCCTGTCGCAGGTGCTAGGCCTACCCACACAAGTGAGGTATCATTTTTATCGGGAGACTTGGGGGAACGCTGGGTGGAAGGAAATTTGTGCCTCCTCTCAGATTCCAGAACTTTCTGCCACAGAAATGTGAGGAACATGTGTTTTTTTAGACAAATTTTGAGGTTTGCAAAGGATTCTGGGTAACAGAACCTTGTCAGAGCCCCACAAATCACCCCATCTTGGATTCCCCTAGGTCTCAGGTTTTCAAGAATGCACAGGTTTGGTAGGTTTCCCTAGGTGCCGGCTGAGCTAGAGGCCAAAATCTACAGGTAGGCACTTTGCAAAAAACACCTCTGTTTTCTTTAAAAAAATGGGATGTGTCCACGTTGCGTTTTGGGGCATTTCCTGTCGCGGGCGCTAGGCCTATCCACACAAGTGAGGCATCATTTTTATCGGGAGACTTGGGGGAACGCTGGGTGGAAGGAAATTTGTGGCTCCTCTCTGATTCCAGAACTTTCTGTCACCGAAATGTGAGGAAAATGTGTTTGTTTAGCCAAATGTTGAGGTTTGCAAAGGATTCTGGGTAACAGAACCTGGTCAGAGCACCACAAGTCACCCTATCTTGGATTCCCTTAGGTCTCTAGTTTTCAGAAATGCACAGGTTTGGTAGGTTTCCCTAGGTGCCGGCTGAGCTAGAGGCCAAAATCTACAGGTAGGCACTTTGCAAAAAACACCTCTGTTTTCTTTCAAAAAATTTGATGTGTGCACGTTGCGTTTTGGGGCATTTCCTGTCGCAGGCGCTACGCCTACCCACACAAGTGAGGTATCATTTTTATCAGGAGACTTGGGGGAACGCTGGGTGGAAGGAAATTTGTGCCTCCTCTCAGATTCCAGCACTTTCTGCCACAGAAATGTGAGGAACATGTGTTTTTTTAGCCAAATTTTCAGGTTTGCAAAGGATTCTGGGTAACAGAACCTGGTCAGAGCCCCACAAGTCACCCGATGTTGGATTCCCCTAGGTCTCTAGTTTTCAAAAATGCACAGGTTTGGTAGGTTTCCCTAGGTGCCGGCTGAGCTAGAGGCCAAAATCTACAGGAAGGCACTTTGCAAAATACAGCTCTGTTTTCTGTTCAAAAATGCGATGTGTCCACTTTGTGCTTTGGGGCTTTTCCTGTCGCAGGTGCTAGGCCTACCCACACAAGTGAGGTATCATTTTTATCGGGAGACTTGGGGAAACGCTGGGTGGAAGGAAATTTGTGCCTCCTCTCAGATTCCAGAACTTTCTGCCACAGAAATGTGAGGAACATGTGTTTTTTTAGCCAAATTTTGAGGTTTGCAAAGGATTCTGGGTAACAGAACCTGGTCAGAGCCCCACAAGTCACCCCATCTTGGATTCCCCTAGGTCTCAGGTTTTCAAGAATGCACAGGATTGGTAGGTTTCCCTAGGTGCCGGCTGAGCTAGAGGCCAAAATCTACAGGTAGGCACTTTGCAAAAAACACCTCTGTTTTCTTTCAAAAAATTTGATGTGTGCACGTTGCATTTTGGGGCATTTTCTGTCGCGGGCGCTAGGCCTACCCACACAAGTGAGGTATCATTTTTATCGGGACACTTGGGGGAACGCTGGGTGGAAGGAAATTTGTGCCTCCTCTCAGATTCCAGAACTTTCTGCTACAGAAATGTGAGGAACATGTGTTTTTTTAGCCAAATTTTGAGGTTTGCAAAGGATTCTGGATAACAGAACCTGGTCAGAGCCCCACAAGTCACCCCATCTTGGATTCCCCTAGGTCTCAGGTTTTCAAGAATGCACAGGTTTGGTAGGTTTCCCTAGGTGCCGGCTGAGCTAGAGGCCAAAATCTACAGGTAGGCACTTTGCAAAAAACACCTCTGTTTTCTTTCAAAAAATGGGATGTGTCCACGTTGTGCTTTGGGGCATTTCCTGTCGCAGGTGCTAGGCCTACCCACACAAGTGAGGTATCATTTTTATCGGGAGACTTGCGGGAACGCTGGGTGGAAGGAAATTTGTGCCTCCTCTCAGATTCCAGAACTTTCTGCCACAGAAATGTGAGGAACATGTGTTTTTTTAGCCAAATTTTGAGGTTTGCACAGGATTCTCGGTCACAGAACCTGGTCAGAGCCCCACAAGTCACCCCATGTTGGATTCCCCTAGGTCTCTAGTTTTCAAAAATGCACAGGTCTGGTAGTTTTCCCTAGGTGCCGGCTGAGCTAGAGGCCAAAATCTACAGGTAGGCACTTTGCAAAATACAGCTCTGTTTTCTGTCCAAAAATGGGATGTGTCCACGTTGTGCTTTGGGGCATTTCCTGTCGTAGGTGCTAGGCCTACCCACACAAGTGAGGTATCATTTTTATCGGGAGACTTGGGGGAACGCTGGGTGGAAGGAAATTTGTGCCTCTTCTCAGATTCCAGAACTTTCTGCCACAGAAATGTGAGGAACATGTGTTTTTTTAGCCAAATTTTGAGGTTTGCAAAGGATTCTGGGTAACTGAACCTGGTCAGAGCCCCACAAGTCTCCCCATCTTGGATTCCCCTAGGTCTCAGGTTTTCAAGAATGCACAGGTTTGGTAGGTTTCCCTAGGTGCCGGCTGAGCTAGAGGCCAAAATCTACAGGTAGGCACTTTGCAAAAAACACCTCTGTTTTCTTTCAAAAAATGGGATGTGTCCACGTTGCGTTTTGGGGCATTTCCTGTCGCGGGCGCTGGGCCTATCCACACAAGTGAGGTATCATTTTTATCGGGAGACTTGGGGGAACGCTGGGTGGAAGGAAATTTGTGGCTCCTCTCTGATTCCAGGACTTTCTGTCACCGAAATGTGAGGAAAATGTGTTTGTTTAGCCAAATTTTGAGGTTTGCAAAGGATTCTGGGTAACAGAACCTGGTCAGAGCCCCACAAGTCACCCCATCTTGTATTCCCCTAGGTCTCTAGTTTTCAAAAATGCACAGGTTTGGTAGGTTTCCCTAGGTGCCGGCTGAGCTAGAGGCCAAAATCTACAGGTAGGCACTTTGCAAAAAACACCCCTGTTTTCTTTCAAAAAATGGGATGTGTCCACGTTGCGTTTTGGGGCATTTCCTGTCGCGGGCGCTAGGCCTACCCACACAAGTGAGGTATCATTTTTATCAGGAGACTTGGGGGAACTCTGGGTGGAAGGAAATTTGTGCCTCCTCTCAGATTCCAGAACTTTCTGCCACAGAAATGTGAGGAACATGTGTTTTTTTAGCCAAATTTTGAGGTTTGCAAAGGATTCTGGGTAACAGAACCTGGTCAGAGCCCCACAAGTCACCCCATCTTGTATTCCCCTAGGTCTCTAGTTTTCAAAAATGCACAGGTTTGGTAGGTTTCCCTAGGTGCCAGCTGAGCTAGAGGCCAAAATCTACAGGTAGGCACTTTGCAAAAAACACCCCTGTTTTCTTTCAAAAAATGGGATGTGTCCACGTTGCGTTTTGGGGCATTTCCTGTAGCGGGCGCTAGGCCTACCCACACAAGTGAGGTACTATTTTTATCAGGAGACTTGGGGGAACGCTGGGTGAAAGGAAATTTGTGCCTCCTCTCAGATTCCAGAACTTTCTGCCACAGAAATGTGAGGAAAATGTGTTTTTTTAGCCAAATTTTGAGGTTTGCAAAGGATTCTGGGTAACAGAACCTGGTCAGAGCCCCACAAGTCACCCCATCTTGGATTCCCATAGGTCTCTAGTTTTAAAAAATGCACAGGTTTGGTAGGTTTCCCTAGGTGCAGGCTGAGCTAGAGGCCAAAATCTACAGGTAGGCACTTTGCAAAAAACACCTCTGTTTTCTTTCAAAAAATGGGATGTGTCCACGTTGCGTTTTGGGGCATTTCCTGTCGCGGGCGCTAGGCCTACCGACACAAGTGAGGTATCATTTTTATCAGGAGACTTGGGGGAACGCTGGGTGGAAGGAAATTTGTGCCTCCTCTCAGATTCCAGAACTTTCTGCCACAGAAATGTGAGGAACATGTGTTTTTTTAGCCAAATTTTGATGTTTGCAAAGGATTCTGGGTAACGGAACCTGGTCAGAGCCCCACAAGTCTTCCCATCTTGGATTCCCCTAGGTCTCAGGTTCTCAAGAATGCACAGGTTTGGTAGGTTTCCCTAGGTGCCGGCTGAGCTAGAGGCCAAAATCTACAGGTAGGCACTTTGCAAAAAACACCTCTGTTTTCTTTCAAAAAATGGGATGTGTCCACGTTGCGTTTTGGGGCATTTCCTGTCGCGGGCGCTAGGCCTATCCACACAAGTGAGGTATCATTTTTATCGGTAGACTTGGGGGAACGCTAGGTGGAAGGAAATTTGTGGCTCCTCTCTGATTCCAGAACTTTCTGTCACCGAAATGTGAGGAAAATGTGTTTGTTTAGCCAAATTTTGAGGTTTGCAAAGGATTCTGGGTAACAGAACCTGGTCAGAGCACCACAAGTCACCCTGTCTTGGATTCCCTTAGGTCTCTAGTTTTCAGAAATGCACAGGTTTGGTAGGTTTCCCTAGGTGCCGGCTGAGCTAGAGGCCAAAATCTACAGGTAGGCACTTTGCATTTTCTTTAAAAAAATGGGATGTGTCCACGTTGCGTTTTGGGGCATTTCCTGTCGCGGGCGCTAGGCCTACCCACACAAGTGAGGTATCATTTTTATCAGGAGACTTGGGGGAACGCTGGGTGGAAGGAAATTTGTGCCTCCTCTCAGATTCCAGAACTTTCTGCCACAGAAATGTGAGGAACATGTGTTTTTTTAGCCATATTTTGAGGTTTGCAAAGGATTCTGGGTAACAGAACCTGGTCAGAGCCCCACAAGTCACACCATCTTGGATTCCCCTATGTCTCAGGTTTTCAAGAATGCACAGGTTTGGTAGGTTTCCCTAGGTGCCGGCTGAGCTAGAGGCCAAAATCTACAGGTAGGCACTTTGCAAAAAACACCTCTGTTTTCTTTCAAAAAATTTGATGTGTGCACGTTGCATTTTGGGGCATTTTCTGTCGCAGGCGCTAGGCCTACCCACACGAGTGAGGTATCATTTTTATCGGGACACTTGGGGGAACGCTGGGTTTAAGGAAATTTGTGCCTCCTCTCAGATTCCAGAACTTTCTGCCACAGAAATGTGAGGAACATGTGTTTTTTTAGCCAAATTTTAAGGTTTGCAAAGGATTCTGGGCAACAGAACCTGGTCAGAGCCCCACAAGTCACCCCATCTTGTATTCCCCTAGGTCTCTAATTTTCAAAAATGCACAGGTTTGGTAGGTTTCCCTAGGTGCCGGCTGAGCTAGAGGCCAAAATCTACAGGTAGGCACTTTGCAAAAAACACCCCTGCTTTCTTTCAAAAAATGGGATGTGTCCACGTTGCGTTTTGGGGCATTTCCTGTTGCGGGCGCTACGCCTACCCTCACAAGTGAGGTATCATTTTTATCAGGAGACTTGGGGGAACGCTGGGTGGAAGGAAATTTGTGCCTCCTCTCAGATTCCAGAACTTTCTGCTACAGAAATGTGAGGAACATGTGTTTTTTTAGCCAAATTTTGAGGTTTGCAAAGGATTCTGGGTAACAGAACCTGGTCAGAGCCCCACAAGTCACCCCATCTTGGATTCCCCTAGGTCTCTAGTTTTAAAAAATGCACAGGTTTGGTAGGTTTCCCTAGGTGCCGGCTGAGCTAGAGGCCAAAATCTACAGGTAGGCACTTTGCAAAAAACACCTCTGTTTACTTTCAAAAAATGGGATGTGTCCACGTTGCGTTTTGGGGCATTTCCTGTCTCGGGCGCTAGGCCTACCGACACAAGTGAGGTATAATTTTTATCGGGACACTTGGGGGAACGCTGGGTGAAAGGAAATTTGTGCCACCTCTCAGATTCCAGAACTTTCTGCTACAGAAATGTGAGGAACATGTGTTTTTTTAGCCAAATTTTGAGGTTTGCAAAGGATTCTGGGTAACAGAACCTGGTCAGAGCCCCACAAGTCACCCCATCTTGGATTCCCCTAGGTCTCAGGTTTTCAAGAATGCACAGGTTTGGTAGGTTTCCCTAGGTGCCGGCTGAGCTAGAGGCCAAAATCTACAGGTAGGCACTTTGCAAAAAACACCTCTGTTTTCTTTCAAAAAATGGGATGTGTCCACGTTGTGCTTTGGGGCATTTCCTGTCGCAGGTGCTAGGCCTACCCACACAAGTGAGGTATCATTTTTATCAGGAGAGTTGGGGGAACGCTGGGTGGAAGAAAATGTGTGCCTCCTCTCAGATTCTAGAACTTTCTGCCACAGAAATGTGAGGAACATGTGTTTTTTTAGCCAAATTTTGAGGTTTGCAGAGGATTCTGGGTAACAGAACCTGGTCAGAGCCCCTCAAGTCACCCCATGTTGGATTCCCCTAGGTCTCTAGTTTTCAAAAATGCACAGATTTGGTAGGTTTCCCTAGGTGCCGGCTGAGCTAGAGGCCAAAATCTACAGGTAGGCACTTTGCAAAATACAGCTCTGTTTTCTGTCCAAAAATGGGATGTGTCCACGTTGTGCTTTGGGGCATTTCCTGTCGTAGGTGCTAGGCCTACCCACACAAGTGAGGTATCATTTTTATCGGGAGACTTGGGGGAACGCTGGGTGGAAGGAAATGTGTGCCTCTTCTCAGATTCCAGAACTTTCTGCCACAGAAATGTTAGGAACATGTGTTTTTTTAGCCAAATTTTGAGGTTTGCAAAGGATTCTGGGTAACGGAACCTGGTCAGAGCCCCACAAGTCTCCCCATCTTGGATTCCCCTAGGTCTCAGGTTTTCAAGAATGCACAGGTTTGGTAGGTTTCCCTAGGTGCCTGCTGAGCTAGAGGCCAAAATCTACAGGTAGGCACTTTGCAAAAAACACCTCTGTTTTCTTTCAAAAAATGGGATGTGTCCACGTTGCGTTTGGGGCATTTCCTGTCGCGGGCGCTAGGCCTATCCACACAAGTGAGGTATCATTTTTATCGGGAGACTTGGGGGAACGCTGGGTGGAAGGAAATTTGTGGCTCCTCTCTGATTCCAGAACTTTCTGTCACCGAAATGTGAGGTAACGTGTTTGTTTAGCCAAATTTTGAGGTTTGCAAAGGATTCTGGGTAACAGAACCTGGTCAGAGCCCCACAAGTCACCCCATCTTGTATTCCCCTAGGTCTCTAGTTTTCAAAAATGCACAGGTTTGGTAAGTTTCCCTAGGTGCCGGCTGAGCTAGAGGCCAAAATCTACAGGTAGGCACTTTGCAAAAAACACTCCTGTTTTCTTTAAAAAAATGGGATGTGTCCACGTTGCCTTTTGGGGCATTTCCTGTCGCGGGCGCTAGGCCTACCCACACAAGTGAGGTATAATTTTTATCAGGAGACTTGGGGGAACTCTAGGTGGAAGGAAATTTGTGCCTCCTCTCAGATTCCAGAACTTTCTGCCACAGAAATGTGAGGAACATGTGTTTTTTTAGCCAAATTTTGAGGTTTGCAAAGGATTCTGGGTAACAGAACCTGGTCAGAGCCCCACAAGTCACCCAACCTTGTATTCCCCTAGGTCTCTAGTTTTCAAAAATGCACAGGTTTGGTAGGTTTCCCTAGGTGCCGGCTGAGCTAGAGGCCAAAATCTACAGGTAGGCACTTTGCAAAATACAGCTCTGTTTTCTGTCCAAAAATGGGATGTGTCCACGTTGTGCTTTGGGGCATTTCCTGTCGTAGGTGCTAGGCCTACCCACACAAGTGAGGTATCATTTTTATCGGGAGACTTGGGGGGAACGCTGGGTGGAAGGAAATTTGTGCCTCTTCTCAGATTCCAGAACTTTCTGCCACAGAAATGTTAGGAACATGTGTTTTTTTAGCCAAATTTTGAGGTTTGCAAAGGATTCTGGGTAACGGAACCTGGTCAGAGCCCCACAAGTCTCCCCATCTTGGATTCCCCTAGGTCTCAGGTTTTCAAGAATGCACAGGTTTGGTAGGTTTCCCTAGGTGCCGGCTGAGCTAGAGGCCAAAATCTACAGGTAGGCACTTTGCAAAAAACACCTCTGTTTTCTTTCAAAAAATGGGATGTGTCCACGTTGCGTTTGGGGCATTTCCTGTCGCGGGCGCTAGGCCTATCCACACAAGTGAGGTATCATTTTTATCGGGAGACTTGGGGGAACGCTGGGTGGAAGGAAATTTGTGGCTCCTCTCTGATTCCAGAACTTTCTGTCACCGAAATGTGAGGAAAATGTGTTTGTTTAGCCAAATTTTGAGGTTTGCAAAGGATTCTGGGTAACAGAACCTGGTCAGAGCCCCACAAGTCACCCCATCTTGTATTCCCCTAGGTCTCTAGTTTTCAAAAATGCACAGGTTTGGTAAGTTTCCCTAGGTGCCGGCTGAGCTAGAGGCCAAAATCTACAGGTAGGCACTTTGCAAAAAACACCCCTGTTTTATTTCCAAAAATGGGATGTGTCCACGTTGCGTTTTGGGGCATTTCCTGTAGCGGGCGCTAGGCCTACCCACACAAGTGAGGTATCATTTTTATCAGGAGACTTGGGGGAACGCTGGGTGGAAGGAAATTTGTGCCTCCTCTCAGATTCCAGAACTTTCTGCCACAGAAATGTGAGGAACATGTGTTTTTTTAGACAAATTTTGAGGTTTGCAAAGGATTCTGGGTAACAGAACCTGGTCAGAGCCCCACAAGTCACCCCATCTTGGATTCCCCTAGGTCTCTAGTTTTAAAAAATGCACAGGTTTGGTAGGTTTCCCTAGGTGCAGGCTGAGCTAGAGGCCAAAATCTACAGGTAGGCACTTTGCAAAAAACACCTCTGTTTTCTTTAAAAAAATGGGATGTGTCCACGTTGCGTTTTGGGGCATTTCCTGTCGCGGGCGCTAGGCCTACCGACACAAGTGAGGTATCATTTTTATCAGGAGACTTGGGGGAACGCTGGGTGGAAGGAAATTTGTGCCTCTTCTCAGATTCCAGAACTTTCTGCCACAGAAATGTGAGGAACATGTGTTTTTTTAGCCAAATGTTGATGTTTGCAAAGGATTCTGGGTAACGGAACTTGGTCAGAGCCCCACAAGTCACCCCATCTTGGATTCCCCTTGGTCTCAGGTTTTCAAGAATGCACAGGTTTGGTAGGTTTCCCTAGGTGCCGGCTGAGCTAGAGGCCAAAATCTACAGGTAGGCACTTTGCAAAAAACACCTCTGTTTTCTTTAAAAAAATGGGATGTGTCCACGTTGTGCTTTGGGTCATTTCCTGTCGCGGGCGCTAGGCCTATCCACACAAGTGAGGCATCATTTTTATCGGGAGACTTGGGGGAACGCTGGGTGGAAGGAAATTTGTGGCTCCTCTCTGATTCCAGAACTTTCTGTCACCGAAATGTGAGGAAAATGTGTTTGTTTAGCCAAATGTTGAGGTTTGCAAAGGATTCTGGGTAACAGAACCTGGTCAGAGCACCACAAGTCACCCTATCTTGGATTCCCTTAGGTCTCTAGTTTTCAGAAATGCACAGGTTTGGTAGGTTTCCCTAGGTGCCGGCTGAGCTAGAGGCCAAAATCTACAGGTAGGCACTTTGCAAAAAACACCTCTGTTTTCTTTCAAAAAATTTGATGTGTGCACGTTGCGTTTTGGGGCATTTCCTGTTCGCAGGCGCTACGCCTACCCACACAAGTGAGGTATCATTTTTATCAGGAGACTTGGGGGAACGCTGGGTGGAAAGAAATTTGTGCCTCCTCTCAGATTCCAGCAGTTTCTGCCACAGAAATGTGAGGAACATGTGTTTTTTTTGCCAAATTTTCAGGTTTGCAAAGGATTCTGGGTAACAGAACCTGGTCAGAGCCCCACAAGTCACCCCATCTTGGATTCCCCTAGGTCTCAGGTTTTCAAGAATGCACAGGATTGGTAGGTTTCCCTAGGTGCCGGCTGAGCTAGAGGCCAAAATCTACAGGAAGGCACTTTGCAAAATACAGCTCTGTTTTCTGTTCAAAAATGCGATGTGTCCACTTTGTGCTTTGGGGCTTTTCCTGTCGCAGGTGCTAGGCCTACCCACACAAGTGAGGTATCATTTTTATCAGGAGACTTGGGGGAACGCTGGGTGGAAGGAAATTTGTGCCTCCTCTCAGATTCCAGAACTTTCTGCCACAGAAATGTGAGGAACATGTGTTTTTTTAGACAAATTTTGAGGTTTGCAAAGGATTCTGGGTAACAGAACCTGGTCAGAGCCCCACAAGTCACCCCATCTTGGATTCCCCTAGGTCTCTAGTTTTAAAAAATGCACAGGTTTGGTAGGTTTCCCTAGGTGCAGGCTGAGCTAGAGGCCAAAATCTACAGGTAGGCACTTTGCAAAAAACACCTCTGTTTTCTTTAAAAAAATGGGATGTGTCCACGTTGCGTTTTGGGGTATTTCCTGTCGCGGGCGCTAGGCCTACCGACACAAGTGAGGTATCATTTTTATCAGGAGACTTGGGGGAACGCTGGGTGGAAGGAAATTTGTGCCTCTTCTCATATTCCAGAACTTTCTGCCACAGAAATGTGAGGAACATGTGTTTTTTTAGCCAAATTTTGATGTTTGCAAAGGATTCTGGGTAACGGAACTTGGTCAGAGCCCCACAAGTCACCCCATCTTGGATTCCCCTTGGTCTCAGGTTTTCAAGAATGCACAGGTTTGGTAGGTTTCCCTAGGTGCCGGCTGAGCTAGAGGCCAAAATCTACAGGTAGGCACTTTGCAAAAAACACCTCTGTTTTCTTTCAAAAAATGGGATGTGTCCACGTTGTGCTTTGGGTCATTTCCTGTCGCAGGTGCTAGGCCTACCCACACAAGTGAGGTATCATTTTTATCGGGAGACTTGGGGGAACGCTGGGTGGAAGGAAATTTGTGCCTCCTCTCAGATTCCAGAACTTTCTGCCACAGAAATGTGAGGAACATGTGTTTTTTTAGACAAATTTTGAGGTTTGCAAAGGATTCTGGGTAACAGAACCTTGTCAGAGCCCCACAAATCACCCCATCTTGGATTCCCCTAGGTCTCAGGTTTTCAAGAATGCACAGGTTTGGTAGGTTTCCCTAGGTGCCGGCTGAGCTAGAGGCCAAAATCTACAGGTAGGCACTTTGCAAAAAACACCTCTGTTTTCTTTAAAAAAATGGGATGTGTCCACGTTGCGTTTTGGGGCATTTCCTGTCGCGGGCGCTAGGCCTATCCGCACAAGTGAGGCATCATTTTTATCGGGAGACTTGGGGGAACGCTGGGTGGAAGGAAATTTGTGGCTCCTCTCTGATTCCAGAACTTTCTGTCACCGAAATGTGAGGAAAATGTGTTTGTTTAGCCAAATGTTGAGGTTTGCAAAGGATTCTGGGTAACAGAACCTGGTCAGAGCACCACACGTCACCCTATCTTGGATTCCCTTAGGTCTCTAGTTTTCAGAAATGCACAGGTTTGGTAGGTTTCCCTAGGTGCCGGCTGAGCTAGAGGCCAAAATCTACAGGTAGGCACTTTGCAAAAAACACCTCTGTTTTCTTTCAAAAAATTTGATGTGTGCACGTTGCGTTTTGGGGCATTTCCTGTCGCAGGCGCTACGCCTACCCACACAAGTGAGGTATCATTTTTATCAGGAGACTTGGGGGAACGCTGGGTGGAAGGAAATTTGTGCCTCCTCTCAGATTCCAGCACTTTCTGCCACAGAAATGTGAGGAACATGTGTTTTTTTTGCCAAATTTTCAGGTTTGCAAAGGATTCTGGGTAACAGAACCTGGTCAGAGCCCCACAAGTCACCCCATCTTGGATTCCCCTAGGTCTCAGGTTTTCAAGAATGCACAGGATTGGTAGGTTTCCCTAGGTGCCGGCTGAGCTAGAGGCCAAAATCTACAGGAAGGCACTTTGCAAAATACAGCTCTGTTTTCTGTTCAAAAATGCGATGTGTCCACTTTGTGCTTTGGGGCTTTTCCTGTCGCAGGTGCTAGGCCTACCCACACAAGTGAGGTATCATTTTTATCGGGAGACTTGGGGAAACGCTGGGTGGAAGGAAATTTGTGCCTCCTCTCAGATTCCAGAACTTTCTGCCACAGAAATGTGAGGAACATGTGTTTTTTTAGCCAAATTTTGAGGTTTGCAAAGGATTCTGGGTAACAGAACCTGGTCAGAGCCCCACAAGTCACCCCATCTTGGATTCCCCTAGGTCTCAGGTTTTCAAGAATGCACAGGATTGGTAGGTTTCCCTAGGTGCCGGCTGAGCTAGAGGCCAAAATCTACAGGTAGGCACTTTGCAAAAAACACCTCTGTTTTCTTTCAAAAAATTTGATGTGTGCACGTTGCATTTTGGGGCATTTTCTGTCGCGGGCGCTAGGCCTACCCACACAAGTGAGGTATCATTTTTATCGGGACACTTGGGGGAACGCTGGGTGGAAGGAAATTTGTGCCTCCTCTCAGATTCCAGAACTTTCTGCTACAGAAATGTGAGGAACATGTGTTTTTTTAGCCAAATTTTGAGGTTTGCAAAGGATTCTGGATAACAGAACCTGGTCAGAGCCCCACAAGTCACCCCATCTTGGATTCCCCTAGGTCTCAGGTTTTCAAGAATGCACAGGTTTGGTAGGTTTCCCTAGGTGCCGGCTGAGCTAGAGGCCAAAATCTACAGGTAGGCACTTTGCAAAAAACACCTCTGTTTTCTTTCAAAAAATGGGATGTGTCCACGTTGTGCTTTGGGGCATTTCCTGTCGCAGGTGCTAGGCCTACCCACACAAGTGAGGTATCATTTTTATCGGGAGACTTGCGGGAACGCTGGGTGGAAGGAAATTTGTGCCTCCTCTCAGATTCCAGAACTTTCTGCCACAGAAATGTGAGGAACATGTGTTTTTTTAGCCAAATTTTGAGGTTTGCACAGGATTCTCGGTCACAGAACCTGGTCAGAGCCCCACAAGTCACCCCATGTTGGATTCCCCTAGGTCTCTAGTTTTCAAAAATGCACAGGTCTGGTAGTTTTCCCTAGGTGCCGGCTGAGCTAGAGGCCAAAATCTACAGGTAGGCACTTTGCAAAATACAGCTCTGTTTTCTGTCCAAAAATGGGATGTGTCCACGTTGTGCTTTGGGGCATTTCCTGTCGTAGGTGCTAGGCCTACCCACACAAGTGAGGTATCATTTTTATCGGGAGACTTGGGGGAACGCTGGGTGGAAGGAAATTTGTGCCTCTTCTCAGATTCCAGAACTTTCTGCCACAGAAATGTGAGGAACATGTGTTTTTTTAGCCAAATTTTGAGGTTTGCAAAGGATTCTGGGTAACTGAACCTGGTCAGAGCCCCACAAGTCTCCCCATCTTGGATTCCCCTAGGTCTCAGGTTTTCAAGAATGCACAGGTTTGGTAGGTTTCCCTAGGTGCCGGCTGAGCTAGAGGCCAAAATCTACAGGTAGGCACTTTGCAAAAAACACCTCTGTTTTCTTTCAAAAAATGGGATGTGTCCACGTTGCGTTTTGGGGCATTTCCTGTCGCGGGCGCTGGGCCTATCCACACAAGTGAGGTATCATTTTTATCGGGAGACTTGGGGGAACGCTGGGTGGAAGGAAATTTGTGGCTCCTCTCTGATTCCAGGACTTTCTGTCACCGAAATGTGAGGAAAATGTGTTTGTTTAGCCAAATTTTGAGGTTTGCAAAGGATTCTGGGTAACAGAACCTGGTCAGAGCCCCACAAGTCACCCCATCTTGTATTCCCCTAGGTCTCTAGTTTTCAAAAATGCACAAGTTTGGTAGGTTTCCCTAGGTGCCGGCTGAGCTAGAGGCCAAAATCTACAGGTAGGCACTTTGCAAAAAACACCCCTGTTTTCTTTCAAAAAATGGGATGTGTCCACGTTGCGTTTTGGGGCATTTCCTGTCGCGGGCGCTAGGCCTACCCACACAAGTGAGGTATCATTTTTATCAGGAGACTTGGGGGAACTCTGGGTGGAAGGAAATTTGTGCTTCCTCTCAGATTCCAGAACTTTCTGCCACAGAAATGTGAGGAACATGTGTTTTTTTAGTCAAATTTTGAGGTTTACAAAGGATTCTGGGTAACAGAACCTGGTCAGAGCCCCACAAGTCACCCCATCTTGTATTCCCCTTGGTCTCTAGTTTTCAAAAATGCACAGGTTTGGTAGGTTTCCCTAGGTGCCAGCTGAGCTAGAGGCCAAAATCTACAGGTAGGCACTTTGCAAAAAACACCCCTGTTTTCTTTCAAAAAATGGGATGTGTCCACGTTGCGTTTTGGGGCATTTCCTGTAGCGGGCGCTAGGCCTACCCACACAAGTGAGGTATTATTTTTATCAGGAGACTTGGGGGAACGCTGGGTGAAAGGAAATTTGTGCCTCCTCTCATATTCCAGAACTTTCTGCCACAGAAATGTGAGGAACATGTGTTTTTTTAGCCAAATTTTGAGGTTTGCAAAGGATTCTGGGTAACAGAACCTGGTCAGAGCCCCACAAGTCACCCCATCTTGGATTCCCATAGGTCTCTAGTTTTCAAAAATGCACAAGTTTGGTAGGTTTCCCTAGGTGCCGGCTGAGCTAGAGGCCAAAATCTACAGGCAGGCACTTTGCAAAAAACACCCCTGTTTTCTTTCAAAAAATGGGATGTGTCCACGTTGCGTTTTGGGGCATTTCCTGTCGCGGGCGCTAGGCCTACCCACACAAGTGAGGTATCATTTTTATCAGGAGACTTGGGGGAACTCTGGGTGGAAGGAAATTTGTGCTTCCTCTCAGATTCCAGAACTTTCTGCCACAGAAATGTGAGGAACATGTGTTTTTTTAGCCAAATTTTGAGGTTTGCAAAGGATTCTGGGTAACAGAACCTGGTCAGAGCCCCACAAGTCACCCTATCTTGTATTCCCCTAGGTCTCTAGTTTTCAAAAATGCACAGGTTTGGTAGGTTTCCCTAGGTGCCAGCTGAGCTAGAGGCCAAAATCTACAGGTAGGCACTTTGCAAAAAACACCCCTGTTTTCTTTCAAAAAATGGGATGTGTCCACGTTGCGTTTTGGGGCATTTCCTGTAGCGGGCGCTAGGCCTACCCACACAAGTGAGGTATTATTTTTATCAGGAGACTTGGGGGAACGCTGGGTGAAAGGAAATTTGTGCCTCCTCTCAGATTCCAGAACTTTCTGCCACAGAAATGTGAGGAACATGTGTTTTTTTAGCCAAATTTTGAGGTTTGCAAAGGATTCTGGGTAACAGAACCTGGTCAGAGCCCCACAAGTCACCCCATCTTGGATTCCCATAGGTCTCTAGTTTTAAAAAATGCACAGGTTTGGTAGGTTTCCCTAGGTGCAGGCTGAGCTAGAGGCCAAAATCTACAGGTAGGCACTTTGCAAAAAACACCTCTGTTTTCTTTCAAAAAATGGGATGTGTCCACGTTGCGTTTTGGGGCATTTCCTGTCGCGGGCGCTAGGCCTACCGACACAAGTGAGGTATCATTTTTATCAGGAGACTTGGGGGAACGCTGGGTGGAAGGAAATTTGTGCCTCCTCTCAGATTCCAGAACTTTCTGCCACAGAAATGTGAGGAACATGTGTTTTTTTAGCCAAATTTTGATGTTTGCAAAGGATTCTGGGTAACGGAACCTGGTCAGAGCCCCACAAGTCTTCCCATCTTGGATTCCCCTAGGTCTCAGGTTTTCAAGAATGCACAGGTTTGGTAGGTTTCCCTAGGTGCCGGCTGAGCTAGAGGCCAAAATCTACAGGTAGGCACTTTGCAAAAAACACCTCTGTTTTCTTTAAAAAAATGGGATGTGTCCACGTTGCGTTTTGGGGCATTTCCTGTCGCGGGCGCTAGGCCTATCCACACAAGTGAGGTATCATTTTTATCGGGAGACTTGGGGGAACGCTGGGTGGAAGGAAATTTGTGGCTCCTCTCTGATTCCAGAACTTTCTGTCACCGAAATGTGATGAAAATGTGTTTGTTTAGCCAAATTTTGAGGTTTGCAAAGGATTCTGGGTAACAGAACCTGGTCAGAGCCCCCCAAGTCACCCCATCTTGTATTCCCCTAGGTCTCTAGTTTTCAAAAATGCACAGGTTTGGTAGGTTTCCCTAGGTGCCGGCTGAGCTAGAGGCCAAAATCTACAGGTAGGCACTTTGCAAAAAACACCCCTGTTTTATTTAAAAAAATGGGATGTGTCCACGTTGCGTTTTGGGGCCTTTCCTGTCGCGGGCGCTAGGCCTACCCACACAAGTGAGGTATCATTTTTATCAGGAGACTTGGGGAAACTCTGGGTGGAAGGAAATTTGTGCCTTCTCTCAGATTCCAGAACTTTCTGCAACAGAAATGTGAGGAACATGTGTTTTTTTAGCCAAATTTTGAGGTTTGCAAAGGATTCTGGGTAACAGAACCTGGTCAGAGCCCCACAAGTCACCCCATCTTGTATTCCCCTAGGTCTCTAGTTTTAAAAAATGCACAGGTTTGGTAGGTTTCCCTAGGTGCCGGCTGAGCTAGAGGCCAAAATCTACAGGTAGGCACTTTGCAAAAAACACCCCTGTTTTCTTTCAAAAAATGGGATGGGTCCACGTTGCGTTTTGGGGCATTTCCTGTCGCGGGCGCTAGGCCTACCCACACAAGTGAGGTATCATTTTTAACAGGAGACTTGGGGGAACGCTGGGTGGAAGGAAATTTGTGCCTCCTCTCAGATTCCAGAACTTTCTGCTACAGAAATGTGAGGAACATGTGTTTTTTTAGCCAAATTTTGAGGTTTGCAAAGGATTCTGGGTAACAGAACCTGGTCAGAGCCCCACAAGTCACCCCATGTTGGATTCCCCTAGGTCTCTAGTTTTCAAAAATGCACAGGTTTGGTAGGTTTCCCTAGGTGCCGGCTGAGCTAGAGGCCAAAATCTACAGGTAGGCACTTTGCAAAATACAGCTCTGTTTTCTGTCCAAAAATGGGGTGTGTCCACGTTGTGCTTTGGGGCTTTTCCTGTCGCAGGTGCTAGGTCTACCCACACAAGTGAGGTATCATTTTTATCGGGAGACTTGGGGAAACGCTGGGTGGAAGGAAATTTGTGCCTCCTCTCAGATTCCAGAACTTTCTGCCACAGAAATGTGAGGAACATGTGTTTTTTTAGCCATATTTTGAGGTTTGCAAAGGATTCTGGGTAACAGAACCTGGTCAGAGCCCCACAAGTCACACCATCTTGGATTCCCCTAGGTCTCAGGTTTTCAAGAATGCACAGGTTTGGTAGGTTTCCCTAGGTGCCGGCTGAGCTAGAGGCCAAAATCTACAGGTAGGCACTTTGCAAAAAACACCTCTGTTTTCTTTCAAAAAATTTGATGTGTGCACGTTGCGTTTTGGGGCATTTCCTGTCGCGGGCGCTATGCCTACCCACACAAGTGAGGTATCATTTTCATCAGGAGACTTGGGGGAACGCTGGGTGGAAGGAAATTTGTGCCTCCTCTCAGATTCCAGCACTTTCTGCCACAGAAATGTGAGGAACATGTGTTTTTTTAGCCACATTTTGAGGTTTGCAAAGGATTCTGGGTAACAGAACCTGGTCAGAGCCCCACAAGTCACCGCATCTTGGATTCCCCTAGGTCTCAGGTTTTCAAGAATGCACAGGTTTGGTAGGTTTCCCTAGGTGCCGGCTGAGCTAGAGGACAAAATCTACAGGTAGGCACTTTGCAAAAAACACCTCTGTTTTGTTTAAAAAAATGGGATGTGTCCACGTTGCGTTTTGGGGCATTTCCTGTCGCGGGCGCTAGGCCTATCCACACAAGTGAGGTATCATTTTTATCGGTAGACTTGGGGGAACGCTAGGTGGAAGGAAATTTGTGGCTCCTCTCTGATTCCAGAACTTTCTGTCACCGAAATGTGAGGAAAATGTGTTTGTTTAGCCAAATTTTGAGGTTTGAAAAGGATTCTGGGTAACAGAACCTGGTCAGAGCACCACAAGTCACCCTATCTTGGATTCCCTTAGGTCTCTAGTTTTCAGAAATGCACAGGTTTGGTAGGTTTCCCTAGGTGCCGGCTGAGCTAGAGGCCAAAATCTACAGGTAGGCACTTTGCATTTTCTTTAAAAAAATGGGATGTGTCCACGTTGCGTTTTGGGGCATTTCCTGTCGCGGGCGCTAGGCCTACCCACACAAGTGAGGTATCATTTTTATCAGGAGACTTGGGGGAACGCTGGGTGGAAGGAAATTTGTGCCTCCTCTCAGATTCCAGAACTTTCTGCCACAGAAATGTGAGGAACATGTGTTTTTTTAGCCAAATTTTAAGGTTTGCAAAGGATTCTGGGCAACAGAACCTGGTCAGAGCCCCACAAGTCACCCCATCTTGTATTCCCCTAGGTCTCTAGTTTTCAAAAATGCACAGGTTTGGTAGGTTTCCCTAGGTGCCGGCTGAGCTAGAGGCCAAAATCTACAGGTAGGCACTTTGCAAAAAACACCCCTGTTTTCTTTAAAAAAATGGGATGTGTCCACGTTGCGTTTTGGGGCATTTCCTGTTGCGGGCGCTACGCCTACCCTCACAAGTGAGGTATCATTTTTATCAGGAGACTTGGGGGAACGCTGGGTGGAAGGAAATTTGTGCCTCCTCTCAGATTCCAGAACTTTCTGCTACAGAAATGTGAGGAACATGTGTTTTTTTAGCCAAATTTTGAGGTTTGCAAAGGATTCTGGGTAACAGAACCTGGTCAGAGCCCCACAAGTCACCCCATCTTGGATTCCCCTAGGTCTCTAGTTTTAAAAAATGCACAGGTTTGGTAGGTTTCCCTAGGTGCCGGCTGAGCTAGAGGCCAAAATCTACAGGTAGGCACTTTGCAAAAAACACCTCTGTTTACTTTCAAAAAATGGGATGTGTCCACGTTGCGTTTTGGGGCATTTCCTGTAGCGGGCGCTAGGCCTACCCACACAAGTGAGGTATCATTTTTATCAGGAGACTTGGGGGAACGCTGGGTGGAAGGACATTTGTGCCTCCTCTCAGATTCCAGAACTTTCTGCCACAGAAATGTGAGGAACATGTGTTTTTTTAGCCAAATTTTGAGGTTTGCAAAGGATTCTGGGTAACAGAACCTGGTCAGAGCCCCACAAGTCACCCCATCTTGGATTCCCCTAGGTCTCAGGTTTTCAAGAATGCACAGGTTTGGTAGGTTTCCCTAGGTGCCGGCTGAGCTAGAGGCCAAAATCTACAGGTAGGCACTTTGCAAAAAACACCTGTTTTCTTTCAAAAAATGGGATGTGTCCACGTTGTGCTTTGGGGCATTTCCTGTCGCAGGTGCTAGCCCTACCCACACAAGTGAGGTATCATTTTTATCAGGAGACTTGGGGGAACGCTGGGTGGAAGGAAATGTGTGCCTCCTCTCAGATTCCAGAACTTTCTGCCACAGAAATGTGAGGAACATGTGTTTTTTTAGCCAAATTTTGAGGTTTGCAGAGGATTCTGGGTAACAGAACCTGGTCAGAGCCCCACAAGTCACCCCATGTTGGATTCCCCTAGGTCTCTAGTTTTCAAAAATGCACAGGTTTGGTAGGTTTCCCTAGGTGCCGGCTGAGCTAGAGGCCAAAATCTACAGGTAGGCACTTTGCAAAATACAGCTCTGTTTTCTGTCCAAAAATGGGATGTGTCCACGTTGTGCTTTGGGGCATTTCCTGTCGTAGGTGCTAGGCCTACCCACACAAGTGAGGTATCATTTTTATCGGGAGACTTGGGGGAACGCTGGGTGGAAGGAAATGTGTGCCTCTTCTCAGATTCAAGAACTTTCTGCCACAGAAATATTAGGAACATGTGTTTTTTTAGCCAAATTTTGAGGTTTGCAAAGGATTCTGGGAAACGGAACCTGGTCAGAGCCCCACAAGTCTCCCCATCTTGGATTCCCCTAGGTCTCAGGTTTTCAAGAATGCACAGGTTTGGTAGGTTTCCCTAGGTGCCGGCTGAGCTAGAGGCCAAAATCTACAGGTAGGCACTTTGCAAAAAACACCTCTGTTTTCTTTCAAAAAATGGGATGTGTCCACGTTGCATTTGGGGCATTTCCTGTCGCGGGCGCTAGGCCTATCGACACAAGTGAGGTATCATTTTTATCGGGAGACTTGGGGGAACGCGGGGTGGAAGGAAATTTGTGGCTCCTCTCTGATTCCAGAACTTTCTGTCACCGAAATGTGAGGAAAATGTGTTTGTTTAGCCAAATTTTGAGGTTTGCAAAGGATTCTGGGTAACAGAACCTGGTCAGAGCCCCACAAGTCACCCCATCTTGTATTCCCCTAGGACTCTAGTTTTCAAAAATGCACAGGTTTGGTAAGTTTCCCTAGGTGCCGGCTGAGCTAGAGGCCAAAATCTACAGGTAGGCACTTTGCAAAAAACACCCCTGTTTTCTTTCAAAAAATGGGATGTGTCCACGTTGCGTTTTGGGGCATTTCCTGTCGCGGGCGCTAGGCCTACCCACACAAGTGAGGTATCATTTTTATCAGGAGACTTGGGGGAACTCTAGGTGGAAGGAAGTTTGTGCCTCCTCTCAGATTCCAGAACTTTCTGCCACAGAAATGTGAGGAACATGTGTTTTTTTAGCCAAATTTTGAGGTTTGCAAACGATTCTGGGTAACAGAACCTGGTCAGAGCCCCACAAGTCACCCCATCTTGTACTCCCCTAGGTCTCTAGTTTTCAAAAATGCACAGGTTTGGTAGGTTTCCCTAGGTGCCGGCTGAGCTAGAGGCCAAAATCTACAGGTAGGCACTTTGCAAAATACAGCTCTGTTTTCTGTCCAAAAATGGGATGTGTCCACGTTGTGCTTTGGGGCATTTCCTGTCGTAGGTGCTAGGCCTACCCACACAAGTGAGGTATCATTTTTATCGGGAGACTTGGGGGGAACGCTGGGTGGAAGGAAATTTGTGCCTCTTCTCAGATTCCAGAACTTTCTGCCACAGAAATGTTAGGAACATGTGTTTTTTTAGCCAAATTTTGAGGTTTGCAAAGGATTCTGGGTAACAGAACCTGGTCAGAGCCCCACAAGTCACCCCATCTTGTATTCCCCTAGGTCTCTAGTTTTCAAAAATGCACAGGTTTGGTAAGTTTCTCTAGGTGCCGGCTGAGCTAGAGGCCAAAATCTACAGGTAGGCACTTTGCAAAAAACACCCCTGTTTTCTTTCAAAAAATGGGATGTGTCCACGTTGCGTTTTGGGGCATTTCCTGTAGCGGGCGCTAGGCCTACCCACACAAGTGAGGTATCATTTTTATCAGGAGACTTGGGGGAACGCTGGGTGGAAGGACATTTGTGCCTCCTCTCAGATTCCAGAACTTTCTGCCACAGAAATGTGAGGAACATGTGTTTTTTTAGCCAAATTTTGAGGTTTGCAAAGGATTCTGGGTAACAGAACCTGGTCAGAGCCCCACAAGTCACCCCATCTTGGATTCCCCTAGGTCTCAGGTTTTCAAGAATGCACAGGTTTGGTAGGTTTCCCTAGGTGCCGGCTGAGCTAGAGGCCAAAATCTACAGGTAGGCACTTTGCAAAAAACACCTCTGTTTTCTTTAAAAAAATGGGATGTGTCCACGTTGCGTTTTGGGGCATTTCCTGTCGCGGGCGCTAGGCCTATCCACACAAGTGAGGTATCATTTTTATCGGGAGACTTGGGGGAACGCTGGGTGGAAGGAAATTTGTGGCTCCTCTCTGATTCCAGAACTTTCTGTCACCGAAATGTGATGAAAATGTGTTTGTTTAGCCAAATTTTGAGGTTTGCAAAGGATTCTGGGTAACAGAACCTGGTCAGAGCCCCACAAGTCACCCCATCTTGGATTCCCCTAGGTCTCTAGTTTTAAAAAATGCACAGGTTTGGTAGGTTTCCCTAGGTGCAGGCTGAGCTAGAGGCCAAAATCTACAGGTAGGCACTTTGCAAAAAACACCTCTGTTTTCTTTCAAAAAATGGGATGTGTCCACGTTGCGTTTTGGGGCATTTCCTGTCGCGGGCGCTAGGCCTACCGACACAAGTGAGGTATCATTTTTATCAGGAGACGTGGGGGAACGCTGGGTGGAAGGAAATTTGTGCCTCTTCTCAGATTCCAGAACTTTCTGCCACAGAAATGTGAGGAACATGTGTTTTTTTTAGCCAAATTTTTATGTTTGCAAAGGATTCTGGGTAACGGAACCTGGTCAGAGCCCCACAAGTCACCCCATCTTGGATTCCCCTTGGTCTCAGGTTTTCAAGAATGCACAGGTTTGGTAGGTTTCCCTAGGTGCCGGCTGAGCTAGAGGCCAAAATCTACAGGTAGGCACTTTGCAAAAAACACCTCTGTTTTCTTTCAAAAAATGGGATGTGTCCACGTTGTGCTTTGGGTCATTTCCTGTCGCAGGTGCTAGGCCTACCCACACAAGTGAGGTATCATTTTTATCGGGAGACTTGGGGGAACGCTGGGTGGAAGGAAATTTGTGCCTCCTCTCAGATTCCAGAACTTTCTGCCACAGAAATGTGAGGAACATGTGTTTTTTTAGACAAATTTTGAGGTTTGCAAAGGATTCTGGGTAACAGAACCTGGTCAGAGCCCCACAAGTCACCCCATCTTGGATTCCCCTAGGTCTCACGTTTTCAAGAATGCACAGGTTTGGTAGGTTTCCCTAGGTGCCGGCTGAGCTAGAGGCCAAAATCTACAGGTAGGCACTTTGCAAAAAACACCTCTGTTTTCTTTCAAAAAATGGGATGTGTCCACGTTGCGTTTTGGGGCATTTCCTGTCGCGGGCGCTGGGCCTATCCACACAAGTGAGGTATCATTTTTATCGGGAGACTTGGGGGAACGCTGGGTGGAAGGAAATTTGTGGCTCCTCTCTGATTCCAGAACTTTCTGTCACCGAAATGTGATGAAAATGTGTTTGATTAGCCAAATTTTGAGGTTTGCAAAGGATTCTGGGTAACAGAACCTGGTCAGAGCCCCACAAGTCACCCCATCTTGGATTCCCCTAGGTCTCTAGTTTTAAAAAATGCACAGGTTTGGTAGGTTTCCCTAGGTGCAGGCTGAGCTAGAGGCCAAAATCTACAGGTAGGCACTTTGCAAAAAACACCTCTGTTTTCTTTCAAAAAATGGGATGTGTCCACGTTGCGTTTTGGGGCATTTCCTGTCGCGGGCGCTAGGCCTACCGACACAAGTGAGGTATCATTTTTATCAGGAGACGTGGGGGAACGCTGGGTGGAAGGAAATTTGTGCCTCTTCTCAGATTCCAGAACTTTCTGCCACAGAAATGTGAGGAACATGTGTTTTTTTTAGCCAAATTTTGATGTTTGCAAAGGATTCTGGGTAACGGAACCTGGTCAGAGCCCCACAAGTCACCCCATCTTGGATTCCCCTTGGTCTCAGGTTTTCAAGAATGCACAGGTTTGGTAGGTTTCCCTAGGTGCCGGCTGAGCTAGAGGCCAAAATCTACAGGTAGGCACTTTGCAAAAAACACCTCTGTTTTCTTTCAAAAAATGGGATGTGTCCACGTTGTGCTTTGGGTCATTTCCTGTCGCAGGTGCTAGGCCTACCCACACAAGAGAGGTATCATTTTTATCGGGAGACTTGGGGGAACGCTGGGTGGAAGGAAATTTGTGCCTCCTCTCAGATTCCAGAACTTTCTGCCACAGAAATGTGAGGAACATGTGTTTTTTTAGACAAATTTTGAGGTTTGCAAAGGATTCTGGGTAACAGAACCTGGTCAGAGCCCCACAAGTCACCCCATCTTGGATTCCCCTAGGTCTCACGTTTTCAAGAATGCACAGGTTTGGTAGGTTTCCCTAGGTGCCGGCTGAGCTAGAGGCCAAAATCTACAGGTAGGCACTTTGCAAAAAACACCTCTGTTTTCTTTCAAAAAATGGGATGTGTCCACGTTGCGTTTTGGGGCATTTCCTGTCGCGGGCGCTGGGCCTATCCACACAAGTGAGGTATCATTTTTATCGGGAGACTTGGGGGAACGCTGGGTGGAAGGAAATTTGTGGCTCCTCTCTGATTCCAGAACTTTCTGTCACCGAAATGTGAGGAAAATGTGTTTGTTTAGCCAAATCTTGAGGTTTGCAAAGGATTCTGGGTAACAGAACCTGGTCAGAGCCCCACAAGTCACCCCATCTTGTATTCCCCTAGGTCTCTAGTTTTCAAAAATACACAGGTTTGGTAGGTTTCCCTAGGTGCCGGCTGAGCTAGAGGCCAAAATCTACAGGTAGGCACTTTGCAAAAAACACCCCTGTTTTCTTTCAAAAAATGGGATGTGTCCACGTTGCATTTTGGGGCATTTCCTGTCGCGGGCGCTAGGCCTACCCACACAAGTGAGGTATCATTTTTATCAGGAGACTTGGGGGAACTCTGGGTGGAAGGAAATTTGTGCCTCCTCTCAGATTCCAGAACTTTCTGCCACAGAAATGTGAGGAACATGTGTTTTTTTAGCCAAATTTTGAGGTTTGCAAAGGATTCTGGGTAACAGAACCTGGTCAGAGCCCCACAAGTCACCCCATCTTGTATTCCCCTAGGTCTCTAGTTTTCAAAAATGCACAGGTTTGGTAGGTTTCCCTAGGTGCCGGCTGAGCTAGAGGCCAAAATCTACAGGTAGGCACTTTGCAAAAAACACCTCTGTTTTCTTTAAAAAAATGGGATGTGTCCACGTTGCGTTTTGGGGCATTTCCTGTCGCGGGCGCTAGGCCTATCCACACAAGTGAGGTATCATTTTTATCGGGAGACTTGGGGGAACGCTGGGTGGAAGGAAATTTGTGGCTCCTCTCTGATTCCAGAACTTTCTGTCACCGAAATGTGATGAAAATGTGTTTGTTTAGCCAAATTTTGAGGTTTGCAAAGGATTCTGGGTAACAGAACCTGGTCAGAGCCCCACAAGTCACCCCATCTTGGATTCCCCTAGGTCTCTAGTTTTAAAAAATGCACAGGTTTGGTAGGTTTCCCTAGGTGCAGGCTGAGCTAGAGGCCAAAATCTACAGGTAGGCACTTTGCAAAAAACACCTCTGTTTTCTTTCAAAAAATGGGATGTGTCCACGTTGCGTTTTGGGGCATTTCCTGTCGCGGGCGCTAGGCCTACCGACACAAGTGAGGTATCATTTTTATCAGGAGACGTGGGGGAACGCTGGGTGGAAGGAAATTTGTGCCTCTTCTCAGATTCCAGAACTTTCTGCCACAGAAATGTGAGGAACATGTGTTTTTTTTAGCCAAATTTTTATGTTTGCAAAGGATTCTGGGTAACGGAACCTGGTCAGAGCCCCACAAGTCACCCCATCTTGGATTCCCCTTGGTCTCAGGTTTTCAAGAATGCACAGGTTTGGTAGGTTTCCCTAGGTGCCGGCTGAGCTAGAGGCCAAAATCTACAGGTAGGCACTTTGCAAAAAACACCTCTGTTTTCTTTCAAAAAATGGGATGTGTCCACGTTGTGCTTTGGGTCATTTCCTGTCGCAGGTGCTAGGCCTACCCACACAAGTGAGGTATCATTTTTATCGGGAGACTTGGGGGAACGCTGGGTGGAAGGAAATTTGTGCCTCCTCTCAGATTCCAGAACTTTCTGCCACAGAAATGTGAGGAACATGTGTTTTTTTAGACAAATTTTGAGGTTTGCAAAGGATTCTGGGTAACAGAACCTGGTCAGAGCCCCACAAGTCACCCCATCTTGGATTCCCCTAGGTCTCACGTTTTCAAGAATGCACAGGTTTGGTAGGTTTCCCTAGGTGCCGGCTGAGCTAGAGGCCAAAATCTACAGGTAGGCACTTTGCAAAAAACACCTCTGTTTTCTTTCAAAAAATGGGATGTGTCCACATTGCGTTTTGGGGCATTTCCTGTCGCGGGCGCTGGGCCTATCCACACAAGTGAGGTATCATTTTTATCGGGAGACTTGGGGGAACGCTGGGTGGAAGGAAATTTGTGGCTCCTCTCTGATTCCAGAACTTTCTGTCACCGAAATGTGATGAAAATGTGTTTGTTTAGCCAAATTTTGAGGTTTGCAAAGGATTCTGGGTAACAGAACCTGGTCAGAGCCCCACAAGTCACCCCATCTTGGATTCCCCTAGGTCTCTAGTTTTAAAAAATGCACAGGTTTGGTAGGTTTCCCTAGGTGCAGGCTGAGCTAGAGGCCAAAATCTACAGGTAGGCACTTTGCAAAAAACACCTCTGTTTTCTTTCAAAAAATGGGATGTGTCCACGTTGCGTTTTGGGGCATTTCCTGTCGCGGGCGCTAGGCCTACCGACACAAGTGAGGTATCATTTTTATCAGGAGACGTGGGGGAACGCTGGGTGGAAGGAAATTTGTGCCTCTTCTCAGATTCCAGAACTTTCTGCCACAGAAATGTGAGGAACATGTGTTTTTTTTAGCCAAATTTTGATGTTTGCAAAGGATTCTGGGTAACGGAACCTGGTCAGAGCCCCACAAGTCACCCCATCTTGGATTCCCCTTGGTCTCAGGTTTTCAAGAATGCACAGGTTTGGTAGGTTTCCCTAGGTGCCGGCTGAGCTAGAGGCCAAAATCTACAGGTAGGCACTTTGCAAAAAACACCTCTGTTTTCTTTCAAAAAATGGGATGTGTCCACGTTGTGCTTTGGGTCATTTCCTGTCGCAGGTGCTAGGCCTACCCACACAAGTGAGGTATCATTTTTATCGGGAGACTTGGGGGAACGCTGGGTGGAAGGAAATTTGTGCCTCCTCTCAGATTCCAGAACTTTCTGCCACAGAAATGTGAGGAACATGTGTTTTTTTAGCCAAATTTTGAGGTTTGCAAAGGATTCTGGGTAACAGAACCTGGTCAGAGCCCCACAAGTCACCCCATCTTGGATTCCCCTAGGTCTCACGTTTTCAAGAATGCACAGGTTTGGTAGGTTTCCCTAGGTGCCGGCTGAGCTAGAGGCCAAAATCTACAGGTAGGCACTTTGCAAAAAACACCTCTGTTTTCTTTCAAAAAATGGGATGTGTCCACGTTGCGTTTTGGGGCATTTCCTGTCGCGGGCGCTGGGCCTATCCACACAAGTGAGGTATCATTTTTATCGGGAGACTTGGGGGAACGCTGGGTGGAAGGAAATTTGTGGCTCCTCTCTGATTCCAGAACTTTCTGTCACCGAAATGTGAGGAAAATGTGTTTGTTTAGATAAATCTTGAGGTTTGCAAAGGATTCTGGGTAACAGAACCTGGTCAGAGCCCCACAAGTCACCCCATCTTGTATTCCCCTAGGTCTCTAGTTTTCAAAAATGCACAGGTTTGGTAGGTTTCCCTAGGTGCCGGCTGAGCTAGAGGCCAAAATCTACAGGTAGGCACTTTGCAAAAAACACCCCTGTTTTCTTTCAAAAAATGGGATGTGTCCACGTTGCGTTTTGGGGCATTTCCTGTCGCGGGCGCCAGGCCTACCCACACAAGTGAGGTATCATTTTTATCAGGAGACTTGGGGGAACTCTGGGTGGAAGGAAATTTGTGCCTCCTCTCAGATTCCAGAACTTTCTGCCACAGAAATGTGAGGAACATGTGTTTTTTTAGCCAAATTTTGAGGTTTGCAAAGGATTCTGGGTAACAGAACCTGGTCAGAGCCCCACAAGTCACCCCATCTTGTATTCCCCTAGGTCTCTAGTTTTCAAAAATGCACAGGTTTGGTAGGTTTCCCTAGGTGCCGGCTGAGCTAGAGGCCAAAATCTACAGGTAGGCACTTTGCAAAAAACACCTCTGTTTTCTTTAAAAAAATGGGATGTGTCCACGTTGCGTTTTGGGGCATTTCCTGTCGCGGGCGCTAGGCCTATCCACACAAGTGAGGTATCATTTTTATCGGGAGACTTGGGGGAACGCTGGGTGGAAGGAAATTTGTGGCTCCTCTCTGATTCCAGAACTTTCTGTCACCGAAATGTGATGAAAATGTGTTTGTTTAGCCAAATTTTGAGGTTTGCAAAGGATTCTGGGTAACAGAACCTGGTCAGAGCCCCCCAAGTCACCCCATCTTGTATTCCCCTAGGTCTCTAGTTTTCAAAAATGCACAGGTTTGGTAGGTTTCCCTAGGTGCCGGCTGAGCTAGAGGCCAAAATCTACAGGTAGGCACTTTGCAAAAAACACCCCTGTTTTATTTCAAAAAATGGGATGTGTCCACGTTGCGTTTTGGGGCCTTTCCTGTCGCGGGCGCTAGGCCTACCCACACAAGTGAGGTATCATTTTTATCAGGAGACTTGGGGAAACTCTGGGTGGAAGGAAATTTGTGCCTTCTCTCAGATTCCAGAACTTTCTGCAACAGAAATGTGAGGAACATGTGTTTTTTTAGCCAAATTTTGATGTTTGCAAAGGATTCTGGGTAACGGAACCTGGTCAGAGCCCCACAAGTCACCCCATCTTGGATTCCCCTTGGTCTCAGGTTTTCAAGAATGCACAGGTTTGGTAGGTTTCCCTAGGTGCCGGCTGAGCTAGAGGCCAAAATCTACAGGTAGGCACTTTGCAAAAAACACCTCTGTTTTCTTTCAAAAAATGGGATGTGTCCACGTTGTGCTTTGGGTCATTTCCTGTCGCAGGTGCTAGGCCTACCCACACAAGTGAGGTATCATTTTTATCGGGAGACTTGGGGGAACGCTGGGTGGAAGGAAATTTGTGTCTCCTCTCAGATTCCAGAACTTTCTGCCACAGAAATGTGAGGAACATGTGTTTTTTTAGACAAATTTTGAGGTTTGCAAAGGATTCTGGGTAACAGAACCTGGTCAGAGCCCCACAAGTCACCCCATCTTGGATTCCCCTAGGTCTCAGGTTTTCAAGAATGCACAGGTTTGGTAGGTTTCCCTAGGTGCCGGCTGAGCTAGAGGCCAAAATCTACAGGTAGGCACTTTGCAAAAAACACCCCTGTTTTCTTTCAAAAAATGGGATGTGTCCACGTTGCGTTTTGGGGCATTTCCTGTCGCGGGCGCTAGGCCTATCCACACAAGTGAGGCATCATTTTTATCGGGAGACTTGGGGGAACGCTGGGTGGAAGGAAATTTGTGGCTCCTCTCTGATTCCAGAACTTTCTGTCACCGAAATGTGAGGAAAATGTGTTTGTTTAGCCAAATTTTGAGGTTTGCAAAGAATTCTGGGTAACAGAACCTGGTCAGAGCACCACAAGTCACCCTATCTTGGATTCCCTTAGGTCTCTAGTTTTCAGAAATGCACAGGTTTGGTAGGTTTCCCTAGGTGCCGGCTGAGCTAGAGGCCAAAATCTACAGGTAGGCACTTTGCAAAAAACACCTCTGTTTTCTTTAAAAAAATGGGATGTGTCCACATTGCGTTTTGGGGCATTTCCTGTCGCGGGCGCTACGCCTACCCAAACAAGTGAGGTATCATTTTTATCAGGAGACTTGGGGGAACGCTGGGTGGAAGGAAATTTGTGCCTCCTCTCAGATTCCAGCACTTTCTGCCACAGAAATATGAGGAACATGTGTTTTTTTAGCCAAATTTTGAGGTTTGCAAAGGATTCTGGGTAACAGAACCTGGTCAGAGCCCCACAAGTCACCCCATGTTGGATTCCCCTAGGTCTCTAGTTTTCAAAAATGCACAGGTTTGGTAGGTTTCCCTAGGTGCCGGCTGAGCTAGAGGCCAAAATCTACAGGAAGGCACTTTGCAAAATACAGCTCTGTTTTCTGTCCAAAAATGCGATGTGTCCACGTTGTGCTTTGGGGCTTTTCCTGTCGCAGGTGCTAGGCCTACCCACACAAGTGAGGTATCATTTTTATCGGGAGACTTGGGGAAACGCTGGGTGGAAGGAAATTTGTGCCTCCTCTCAGATTCCAGAACTTTCTGCCACAGAAATGTGAGGAACTTTTTAGCCAAATTTTGAGGTTTGCAAAGGATTCTGGGTAACGGAACCTGGTCAGAGCCCCACAAGTCTCCCCATCTTGGATTCCCCTAGGTCTCACGTTTTCAAGAATGCACAGGTTTGGTAGGTTTCCCTAGGTGCCGGCTGAGCTAGAGGCCAAAATCTACAGGTAGGCACTTTGCAAAAAACACCTCTGTTTTCTTTCAAAAAATGGGATGTGTCCACGTTGCGTTTTGGGGCATTTCCTGTCGCGGGCGCTAGGCCTATCCACACAAGTGAGGTATCATTTTTATCGGGAGACTTGCGGGAACGCTGGGTGGAAGGAAATTTGTGGCTCCTCTCTGATTCCAGAACTTTCTGTCACCGAAATGTGAGGAAAATGTGTTTGTTTAGCCAAATTTTGAGGCTTCCAAAGGATTCTGGGTAACAGAACCTGGTCAGAGCACCACAAGTCACCCTATCTTGGATTCCCTTAGGTCTCTAGTTTTCAGAAATGCACAGGTTTGGTAGGTTTCCCTAGGTGCCGGCTGAGCTAGAGGACAAAATCTACAGGTAGGCACTTTGGAAAAAACACCTCTGTTTTCTTTAAAAAAATGGGATGTGTCCACATTGCGTTTTGGGGCATTCCCTGTCGCGGGCGCTAGGCCTACCCACACAAGTGAGGTATCATTTTTATCAGGAGACTTGGGGGAACGCTGGGTGGAAGGAAATTTGTGCCTCCTCTCAGATTCCAGAACTTTCTGCCACAGAAATGTGAGGAACATGTGTTTTTTTAGCTAAATTTTGAGGTTTGCAAAGGATTCTGGGTAACAGAACCTGGTCAGAGCCCCACAAGTCACCCCATGTTGGATTGCCCTAGGTCTCTAGTTTTCAAAAATGCACAGGTTTGGTAGGTTTCCCTAGGTGCCGGCTGAGCTAGAGGCCAAAATCTACAGGTAGGCACTTTGCAAAATACAGCTCTGTTTTCTGTCCAAAAATGGGATGTGTCCACGTTGTGCTTTGGGGCTTTTCCTGTCGCAGGTGCTAGTTCTACCCACACAAGTGAGGTATCATTTTTATCGGGAGACTTGGGGAAACGCTGGGTGGAAGGAAATTTGTGCCTCCTCTCAGATTCCAGAACTTTCTGCCACAGAAATGTGAGGAACATGTGTTTTTTTAGCCATATTTTGAGGTTTGCAAAGGATTCTGGGTAACAGAACCTGGTCAGAGCCCCACAAGTCACACCATCTTGGATTCCCCTAGGTCTCAGGTTTTCAAGAATGCACAGGTTTGGTAGGTTTCCCTAGGTGCCGGCTGAGCTAGAGGCCAAAATCTACAGGTAGGCACTTTGCAAAAAACACCTCTGTTTTCTTTCAAAAAATTTGATGTGTGCACGTTGCGTTTTGGGGCATTTCCTGTCGCGGGCGCTATGCCTACCCACACAAGTGAGGTATCATTTTCATCAGGAGACTTGGGGGAACGCTGGGTGGAAGGAAATTTGTGCCTCCTCTCAGATTCCAGCACTTTCTGCCACAGAAATGTGAGGAACATGTGTTTTTTTAGCCACATTTTTAGTTTTGCAAAGGATTCTGGGTAACAGAACCTGGTCAGAGCCCCACAAGTCACCGCATCTTGGATTCCCCTAGGTCTCAGGTTTTCAAGAATGCACAGGTTTGGTAGGTTTCCCTAGGTGCCGGCTGAGCTAGAGGACAAAATCTACAGGTAGGCACTTTGCAAAAAACACCTCTGTTTTGTTTCAAAAAATGGGATGTGTCCACGTTGCGTTTTGGGGCATTTCCTGTCGCGGGCGCTAGGCCTATCCACACAAGTGAGGTATCATTTTTATCGGTAGACTTGGGGGAACGCTAGGTGGAAGGAAATTTGTGGCTCCTCTCTGATTCCAGAACTTTCTGTCACCGAAATGTGAGGAAAATGTGTTTGTTTAGCCAAATTTTGAGGTTTGCAAAGGATTCTGGGTAACAGAACCTGGTCAGAGCACCACAAGTCACCCTATCTTGGATTCCCTTAGGTCTCTAGTTTTCAGAAATGCACAGGTTTGGTAGGTTTCCCTAGGTGCCGGCTGAGCTAGAGGCCAAAATCTACAGGTAGGCACTTTGCATTTTCTTTAAAAAAATGGGATGTGTCCATGTTGCGTTTTGGGGCATTTCCTGTCGCGGGCGCTAGGCCTACCCACACAAGTGAGGTATCATTTTTATCAGGAGACTTGGGGGAACGCTGGGTGGAAGGAAATTTGTGCCTCCTCTCAGATTCCAGAACTTTCTGCCACAGAAATGTGAGGAACATGTGTTTTTTTAGCCAAATTTTAAGGTTTGCAAAGGATTCTGGGCAACAGAACCTGGTCAGAGCCCCACAAGTCACCCCATCTTGGATTCCCCTAGGTCTCTAGTTTTAAAAAATGCACAGGTTTGGTAGGTTTCCCTAGGTGCCGGCTGAGCTAGAGGCCAAAATCTACAGGTAGGCACTTTGCAAAAAACACCTCTGTTTACTTTTAAAAAATGGGATGTGTCCACGTTGCGTTTTGGGGCATTTCCTGTCTCGGGCGCTAGGCCTACCGACACAAGTGAGGTATCATTTTTATCGGGACACTTGGGGGAACGCTGGGTGAAAGGAAATTTGTGCCACCTCTCAGATTCCAGAACTTTCTGCTACAGAAATGTGAGGAACATGTGTTTTTTTAGCCAAATTTTGAGGTTTGCAAAGGATTCTGGGTAACAGAACCTGGTCAGAGCCCCACAAGTCACCCCATCTTGGATTCCCCTAGGTCTCAGGTTTTCAAGAATGCACAGGTTTGGTAGGTTTCCCTAGGTGCCGGCTGAGCTAGAGGCCAAAATCTACAGGTAGGCACTTTGCAAAAAACACCTCTGTTTTCTTTCAAAAAATGGGATGTGTCCACGTTGTGCTTTGGGGCATTTCCTGTCGCAGGTGCTAGGCCTACCCACACAAGTGAGGTATCATTTTTATCAGGAGACTTGGGGGAACGCTGGGTGGAAGGAAATGTGTGCCTCCTCTCAGATTCCAGAACTTTCTGCCACAGAAATGTGAGGAACATGTGTTTTTTTAGCCAAATTTTGAGGTTTGCAGAGGATTCTGGGTAACAGAACCTGGTCAGAGCCCCACAAGTCACCCCATGTTGGATTCCCCTAGGTCTCTAGTTTTCAAAAATGCACAGGTTTGGTAGGTTTCCCTAGGTGCCGGCTGAGCTAGAGGCCAAAATCTACAGGTAGGCACTTTGCAAAATACAGCTCTGTTTTCTGTCCAAAAATGGGATGTGTCCACGTTGTGCTTTGGGGCATTTCCTGTCGTAGGTGCTAGGCCTACCCACACAAGTGAGGTATCATTTTTATCGGGAGACTTGGGGGAACGCTGGGTGGAAGGAAATTTGTGCCTCTTCTCAGATTCCAGAACTTTCTGCCACAGAAATGTTAGGAACATGTGTTTTTTTAGCCAAATTTTGAGATTTGCAAAGGATTCTGGGAAACGAAACCTGGTCAGTGCCCCACAAGTCTCCCCATCTTGGATTCCCCTAGGTCTCAGGTTTTCAAGAATGCACAGGTTTGGTAGGTTTCCCTAGGTGCCGGCTGAGCTAGAGGCCAAAATCTACAGGTAGGCACTTTGCAAAAAACACCTCTGTTTTCTTTCAAAAAATGGGATGTGTCCACGTTGCATTTGGGGCATTTCCTGTCGCGGGCGCTAGGCCTATCGACACAAGTGAGGTATCATTTTTATCGGGAGACTTGGGGGAACGCGGGGTGGAAGGAAATTTGTGGCTCCTCTCTGATTCCAGAACTTTCTGTCACCGAAATGTGAGGAAAATGTGTTTGTTTAGCCAAATTTTGAGGTTTGCAAAGGATTCTGGGTAACAGAACCTGGTCAGAGCCCCACAAGTCACCCCATCTTGTATTCCCCTAGGTCTCTAGTTTTCAAAAATGCACAGGTTTGGTAAGTTTCCCTAGGTGACGGCTGAGCTAGAGGCCAAAATCTACAGGTAGGCACTTTGCAAAAAACACCCCTGTTTTCTTTCAAAAAATGGGATGTGTCCATGTTGCGTTTTGGGGCATTTCCTGTAGCGGGCGCTAGGCCTACCCACACAAGTGAGGTATCATTTTTATCAGGAGACTTGGGGGAACGCTGGGTGGAAGGAAATTTGTGCCTCCTCTCAGATTCCAGAACTTTCTGCCACAGAAATGTGAGGAACATGTGTTTTTTTAGCCAAATTTTGAGGTTTGCAAAGGATTCTGGGTAACAGAACCTGGTCAGAGCCCCACAAGTCACCCCATCTTGGATTCCCCTAGGTCTCTAGTTTTAAAAAATGCACAGGTTTGGTAGGTTTCCCTAGGTGCAGGCTGAGCTAGAGGCCAAAATCTACAGGTAGGCACTTTGCAAAAAACACCTCTGTTTTCTTTCAAAAAATGGGATGTGTCCACGTTGCGTTTTGGGGCATTTCCTGTCGCGGGCGCTAGGCCTACCGACACAAGTGAGGTATCATTTTTATCAGGAGACTTGGGGGAACGCTGGGTGGAAGGAAATTTGTGCCTCTTCTCAGATTCCAGAACTTTCTGCCACAGAAATGTGAGGAACTTTTTTTTTTTTAGCCAAATTTTGATGTTTGCAAAGGATTCTGGGTAACGGAACCTGGTCAGAGCTCCACAAGTCACCCCATCTTGGATTCCCCTTGGTCTCAGGTTTTCAAGAATGCACAGGTTTGGTAGGTTTCCCTAGGTGCCGGCTGAGCTAGAGGCCAAAATCTACAGGTAGGCACTTTGCAAAAAGCACCTCTGTTTTCTTTCAAAAAATGGGATGTGTCCACGTTGTGCTTTGGGTCATTTCCTGTCGCAGGTGCTAGGCCTACCCACACAAGTGAGGTATCATTTTTATCGGGAGACTTGGGGGAACGCTGGGTGGAAGGAAATTTGTGCCTCCTCTCAGATTCCAGAACTTTCTGCCACAGAAATGTGAGGAACATGTGTTTTTTTAGACAAATTTTGAGGTTTGCAAAGGATTCTGGGTAACAGAACCTGGTCAGAGCCCCACAAGTCACCCCATCTTGGATTCCCCTAGGTCTCAGGTTTTCAAGAATGCACAGGTTTGGTAGGTTTCCCTAGGTGCCGGCTGAGCTAGAGGCCAAAATCTACAGGTAGGCACTTTGCAAAAAACACCCCTGTTTTCTTTCAAAAAATGGGATGTGTCCACGTTGCGTTTTGGGGCATTTCCTGTCGCGGGCGCTAGGCCTATCCACACAAGTGAGGCATCATTTTTATCGAGAGACTTGGGGGAACGCTGGGTGGAAGGAAATTTGTGGCTCCTCTCTGATTCCAGAACTTTCTGTCACCGAAATGTGAGGAAAATGTGTTTGTTTAGCCAAATTTTGAGGTTTGCAAAGAATTCTGGGTAACAGAACCTGGTCAGAGCACCACAAGTCACCCTATCTTGGATTCCCTTAGGTCTCTAGTTTTCAGAAATGCACAGGTTTGGTAGGTTTCCCTAGGTGCCGGCTGAGCTAGAGGCCAAAATCTACAGGTAGGCACTTTGCAAAAAACACCTCTGTTTTCTTTAAAAAAATGGGATGTGTCCACATTGCGTTTTGGGGCATTTCCTGTCGCGGGCGCTACGCCTACCCACACAAGTGAGGTATCATTTTTATCAGGAGACTTGGGGGAACGCTGGGTGGAAGGAAATTTGTGCCTCTTCTCAGATTCCAGAACTTTCTGCCACAGAAATGTGAGGAACTTTTTTTTTTTTAGCCAAATTTTGATGTTTGCAAAGGATTCTGGGTAACGGAACCTGGTCAGAGCTCCACAAGTCACCCCATCTTGGATTCCCCTTGGTCTCAGGTTTTCAAGAATGCACAGGTTTGGTAGGTTTCCCTAGGTGCCGGCTGAGCTAGAGGCCAAAATCTACAGGTAGGCACTTTGCAAAAAGCACCTCTGTTTTCTTTCAAAAAATGGGATGTGTCCACGTTGTGCTTTGGGTCATTTCCTGTCGCAGGTGCTAGGCCTACCCACACAAGTGAGGTATCATTTTTATCGGGAGACTTGGGGGAACGCTGGGTGGAAGGAAATTTGTGCCTCCTCTCAGATTCCAGAACTTTCTGCCACAGAAATGTGAGGAACATGTGTTTTTTTAGACAAATTTTGAGGTTTGCAAAGGATTCTGGGTAACAGAACCTGGTCAGAGCCCCACAAGTCACCCCATCTTGGATTCCCCTAGGTCTCAGGTTTTCAAGAATGCACAGGTTTGGTAGGTTTCCCTAGGTGCCGGCTGAGCTAGAGGCCAAAATCTACAGGTAGGCACTTTGCAAAAAACACCCCTGTTTTCTTTCAAAAAATGGGATGTGTCCACGTTGCGTTTTGGGGCATTTCCTGTCGCGGGCGCTAGGCCTATCCACACAAGTGAGGCATCATTTTTATCGAGAGACTTGGGGGAACGCTGGGTGGAAGGAAATTTGTGGCTCCTCTCTGATTCCAGAACTTTCTGTCACCGAAATGTGAGGAAAATGTGTTTGTTTAGCCAAATTTTGAGGTTTGCAAAGAATTCTGGGTAACAGAACCTGGTCAGAGCACCACAAGTCACCCTATCTTGGATTCCCTTAGGTCTCTAGTTTTCAGAAATGCACAGGTTTGGTAGGTTTCCCTAGGTGCCGGCTGAGCTAGAGGCCAAAATCTACAGGTAGGCACTTTGCAAAAAACACCTCTGTTTTCTTTAAAAAAATGGGATGTGTCCACATTGCGTTTTGGGGCATTTCCTGTCGCGGGCGCTACGCCTACCCACACAAGTGAGGTATCATTTTTATCAGGAGACTTGGGGGAACGCTGGGTGGAAGGAAATTTGTGCCTCCTCTCAGATTCCAGCACTTTCTGCCACAGAAATGTGAGGAACATGTGTTTTTTTAGCCAAATTTTGAGGTTTGCAAAGGATTCTGGGTAACAGAACCTGGTCAGAGCCCCACAAGTCACCCCATGTTGGATTCCCCTAGGTCTCTAGTTTTAAAAAATGCACAGGTTTGGTAGGTTTCCCTAGGTGCCGGCTGAGCTAGAGGCCAAAATCTACAGGAAGGCACTTTGCAAAATACAGCTCTGTTTTCTGTCCAAAAATGCGATGTGTCCACGTTGTGCTTTGGGGCTTTTCCTGTCGCAGGTGCTAGGCCTACCCACACAAGTGAGGTATCATTTTTATCGGGAGACTTGGGGAAACGCTGGGTGGAAGGAAATTTGTGCCTCCTCTCAGATTCCAGAACTTTCTGCCACAGAAATGTGAGGAACTTTTTAGCCAAATTTTGAGGTTTGCAAAGGATTCTGGGTAACGGAACCTGGTCAGAGCCCCACAAGTCTCCCCATCTTGGATTCCCCTAGGTCTCACGTTTTCAAGAATGCACAGGTTTGGTAGGTTTCCCTAGGTGCCGGCTGAGCTAGAGGCAAAATCTACAGGTAGGCACTTTGCAAAAAACACCTCTGTTTTCTTTCAAAAAATGGGATGTGTCCACGTTGCGTTTTGGGGCATTTCCTGTCGCGGGCGCTGGGCCTATCCACACAAGTGAGGTATCATTTTTATCAGGAGACTTGGGGGAACTCTGGGTGGAAGGAAATTTGAGCCTCCTCTCAGATTCCAGAACTTTCTGCCACAGAAATGTGAGGAACATGTGTTTTTTTAGCCAAATTTTGAGGTTTGCAAAGGATTCTGGGTAACAGAACCTGGTCAGAGCCCCACAAGTCACCCCATCTTGTATTCCCCTAGGTCTCTAGTTTTCAAAAATTCACAGGTTTGGTAGGTTTCCCTAGGTGCCGGCTGAGCTAGAGGCCAAAATCTACAGGTAGGCACTTTGCAAAAAACACCCCTGTTTTCTTTCAAAAAATGGGATGTGTCCACGTTGCGTTTTGGGGCATTTCCTGTAGCGGGCGCTAGGCCTACCCACACAAGTGAGGTATTATTTTTATCAGGAGACTTGGGGGAACGCTGGGTGAAAGGAAATTTGTGCCTCCTCTCAGATTCCAGAACTTTCTGCCACAGAAATGTGAGGAACATGTGGTTTTTTAGCCAAATTTTGAGGTTTGCAAAGGATTCTGGGTAACAGAACCTGGTCAGAGCCCCACAAGTCACCCCATCTTGGATTCCCCTAGGTCTCTAGTTTTAAAAAATGCACAGGTTTGGTAGGTTTCCCTAGGTGCAGGCTGAGCTAGAGGCCAAAATCTACAGGTAGGCACTTTGCAAAAAACACCTCTGTTTTCTTTCAAAAAATGGGATGTGTCCACGTTGCGTTTTGGGGCATTTACTGTCGCGGGCGCTAGGCCTACCGACACAAGTGAGGTATCATTTTTATCAGGAGACTTGGGGGAACGCTGGGTGGAAGGAAATTTGTGCCTCCTCTCAGATTCCAGAACTTTCTGCTACAGAAATGTGAGGAACATGTGTTTTTTTAGCCAAATTTTGAGGTTTGCAAAGGATTCTGGATAACAGAACCTGGTCAGAGCCCCACAAGTCACCCCATCTTGGATTCCCCTAGGTCTCAGGTTTTCAAGAATGCACAGGTTTGGTAGGTTTCCCTAGGTGCCGGCTGAGCTAGAGGCCAAAATCTACAGGTAGGCACTTTGCAAAAAACACCTCTGTTTTCTTTCAAAAAATGGGATGTGTCCACGTTGTGCTTTGGGGCATTTCCTGTCGCAGGTGCTAGGCCTACCCACACAAGTGAGGTATCATTTTTATCGGGAGACTTGCGGGAATGCTGGGTGGAAGGAAATTTGTGCCTCCTCTCAGATTCCAGAACTTTCTGCCACAGAAATGTGAGGAACATGTGTTTTTTAGCCAAATTTTGAGGTTTGCACAGGATTCTGGGTAACAGAACCTGGTCAGAGCCCCACAAGTCACCCCATGTTGGATTCCCCTAGGTCTCTAGTTTTCAAAAATGCACAGGTTTGGTAGGTTTCCCTAGGTGCCGGCTGAGCTAGAGGCCAAAATCTACAGGTAGGCACTTTGCAAAATACAGCTCTGTTTTCTGTCCAAAAATGGGATGTGTCCACGTTGTGCTTTGGGGCATTTCCTGTCATAGGTGCTAGGCCTACCCACACAAGTGAGGTATCATTTTTATCGGGAGACTTGGGGGAACGCTGGGTGGAAGGAAATTTGTGCCTCTTCTCAGATTCCAGAACTTTCTGCCACAGAAATGTGAGGAACATGTGTTTTTTTAGCCAAATTGTGAGGTTTGCAAAGGATTCTGGGTAACGGAACCTGGTCAGAGCCCCACAAGTCTCCCCATCTTGGATTCCCCTAGGTCTCAGGTTTTCAAGAATGCACAGGTTTGGTAGGTTTCCCTAGGTGCCGGCTGAGCTAGAGGCCAAAATCTACAGGTAGGCACTTTGCAAAAAACACCTCTGTTTTCTTTCAAAAAATGGGATGTGTCCACGTTGCGTTTTGGGGCATTTCCTGTCGCGGGCGCTGGGCCTATCCACACAAGTGAGGTATCATTTTTATCGGGAGACTTGGGGGAACGCTGGGTGGAAGGAAATTTGTGGCTCCTCTCTGATTCCAGAACTTTCTGTCACCGAAATGTGAGGAAAATGTGTTTGTTTAGCCAAATTTTGAGGTTTGCAAAGGATTCTGGGTAACAGAACCTGGTCAGAGCCCCACAAGTCACCCCATCTTGTATTCCCCTAGGTCTCTAGTTTTCAAAAATGCACAGGTTTGGTAGGTTTCCCTAGGTGCCGGCTGAGCTAGAGGCCAAAATCTACAGGTAGGCACTTTGCAAAAAACACCCCTGTTTTCTTTCAAAAAATGGGATGTGTCCACGTTGCGTTTTGGGGCATTTCCTGTCGCGGGCGCTAGGCCTACTCACACAAGTGAGGTATCATTTTTATCAGGAGACTTGGGGGAACTCTGGGTGGAAGGAAATTTGTGCCTCCTCTCAGATTCCAGAACTTTCTGCCACAGAAATGTGAGGAACATGTGTTTTTTTAGCCAAATTTTGAGGTTTGCAAAGGATTCTGGGTAACAGAACCTGGTCAGAGCCCCACAAGTCACCCCATCTTGTATTCCCCTAGGTCTCTAGTTTTAAAAAATGCACAGGTTTGGTAGGTTTCCCTAGTTGCCGGCTGAGCTAGAGGCCAAAATCTACAGGTAGGCACTTTGCAAAAAACACCCCTGTTTTCTTTCAAAAAATGGGATGTGTCCTCGTTGCGTTTTGGGGCATTTCCTGTAGCGGGCGCTAGGCCTACCCACACAAGTGAGGTATTATTTTTATCAGGAGACTTGGGGGAACGCTGGGTGAAAGGAAATTTGTGCCTCCTCTCAGATTCCAGAACTTTCTGCCACAGAAATGTGAGGAACATGTGGTTTTTTAGCCAAATTTTGAGGTTTGCAAAGGATTCTGGGTAACAGAACCTGGTCAGAGCCCCAAAAGTCACCCCATCTTGGATTCCCCTAGGTCTCTAGTTTTAAAAAATGCACAGGTTTGGTAGGTTTCCCTAGGTGCAGGCTGAGCTAGAGGCCAAAATCTACAGGTAGGCACTTTGCAAAAAACACCTCTGTTTTCTTTCAAAAAATGGGATGTGTCCACGTTGCGTTTTGGGGCATTTCCTGTCGCGGGCGCTAGGCCTACCGACACAAGTGAGGTATCATTTTTATCAGGAGACTTGGGGGAATGCTGGGTGAAAGGAAATTTGTGCCTCCTCTCAGATTCCAGAACTTTCTGCCACAGAAATGTGAGGAACATGTGGTTTTTTAGCCAAATTTTGAGGTTTGCAAAGGATTCTGGGTAACAGAACCTGGTCAGAGCCCCACAAGTCACCCCATCTTGGATTCCCCTAGGTCTCTAGTTTTAAAAAATGCACAGGTTTGGTAGGTTTCCCTAGGTGCAGGCTGAGCTAGAAGCCAAAATCTACAGGTAGGCACTTTGCAAAAAACACCTCTGTTTTCTTTAAAAAAATGGGATGTGTCCACGTTGCGTTTTGGGGCATTTACTGTCGCGGGCGCTAGGCCTACCGACACAAGTGAGGTATCATTTTTATCAGGAGACTTGGGGGAACGCTGGGTGGAAGGAAATTTGTGCCTCCTCTCAGATTCCAGAACTTTCTGCCACAGAAATGTGAGGAACATGTGTTTTTTTAGCCAAATTTTGATGTTTGCAAAGGATTCTGGGTAACGGAACCTGGTCAGAGCCCCACAAGTCACCCCATCTTGGATTCCCCTAGGTCTCAGGTTTTCAAGAATGCACAGGTTTGGTAGGTTTCCCTAGGTGCCGGCTGAGCTAGAGGCCAAAATCTACAGGTAGGCACTTTGCAAAAAACACCTCTGTTTTCTTTAAAAAAATGGGATGTGTCCACGTTGCATTTTGGGGCATTTCCTGTAGCGGGCGCTAGGCCTACCCACACAAGTGAGGTATTATTTTTATCAGGAGACTTGGGGGAACGCTGGGTGAAAGGAAATTTGTGCCTCCTCTCAGATTCCAGAACTTTCTGCCACAGAAATGTGAGGAACATGTGGTTTTTTAGCCAAATTTTGAGGTTTGCAAAGGATTCTGGGTAACAGAACCTGGTCAGAGCCCCACAAGTCACCCCATCTTGGATTCCCCTAGGTCTCTAGTTTTAAAAAATGCACAGGTTTGGTAGGTTTCCCTAGGTGCAGGCTGAGCTAGAGGCCAAAATCTACAGGTAGGCACTTTGCAAAAAACACCTCTGTTTTCTTTAAAAAAATGGGATGTGTCCACGTTGCGTTTTGGGGCATTTACTGTCGCGGGCGCTAGGCCTACCGACACAAGTGAGGTATCATTTTTATCAGGAGACTTGGGGGAACGCTGGGTGGAAGGAAATTTGTGCCTCCTCTCAGATTCCAGAACTTTCTGCTACAGAAATGTGAGGAACATGTGTTTTTTTAGCCAAATTTTGAGGTTTGCAAAGGATTCTGGATAACAGAACCTGGTCAGAGACCCACAAGTCACCCCATCTTGGATTCCCCTAGGTCTCAGGTTTTCAAGAATGCACAGGTTTGGTAGGTTTCCCTAGGTGCCGGCTGAGCTAGAGGCCAAAATCTACAGGTTGGCACTTTGCAAAAAACACCTCTGTTTTCTTTCAAAAAATGGGATGTGTCCACGTTGTGCTTTGGGGCATTTCCTGTCGCAGGTGCTAGGCCTACCCACACAAGTGAGGTATCATTTTTATCGGGAGACTTGCGGGAACGCTGGGTGGAAGGAAATTTGTGCCTCCTCTCAGATTCCAGAACTTTCTGCCACAGAAATGTGAGGAACATGTGTTTTTTTAGCCAAATTTTGATGTTTGCAAAGGATTCTGGATAACAGAACCTGGTCAGAGCCCCACAAGTCACCCCATCTTGGATTCCCCTAGGTCTCAGGTTTTCAAGAATGCACAGGTTTGGTAGGTTTCCCTAGGTGCCGGCTGAGCTAGAGGCCAAAATCTACAGGTAGGCACTTTGCAAAAAACACCTCTGTTTTCTTTAAAAAAATGGGATGTGTCCACGTTGCGTTTTGGGGCATTTCCTGTAGCGGGCGCTAGGCCTACCCACACAAGTGAGGTATTATTTTTATCAGGAGACTTGGGGGAACGCTGGGTGAAAGGAAATTTGTGCCTCCTCTCAGATTCCAGAACTTTCTGCCACAGAAATGTGAGGAACATGTGGTTTTTTAGCCAAATTTTGAGATTTGCAAAGGATTCTGGGTAACAGAACCTGGTCAGAGCCCCACAAGTCACCCCATCTTGGATTCCCCTAGGTCTCTAGTTTTCAAAAATGCACAGGTTTGGTAGGTTTCCCTAGGTGCCGGCTGAGCTAGAGGCCAAAATCTACAGGTAGGCACTTTGCAAAATACAGCTCTGTTTTCTTTCAAAAAATGGGATGTTTCCACGTTGCGTTTTGGGGCATTTCCTGTCGCGGGCGCTAGGCCTACCCACACAAGTGAGGTATCATTTTTATCAGGAGACTTGGGGGAACTCTAGGTGGAAGGAAGTTTGTGCCTCCTCTCAGATTCCCGAACTTTCTGCCACAGAAATGTGAGAAACATGTGGTTTTTTAGCCAAATTTTGAGGTTTGCAAAGGATTCTGGGTAACAGAACCTGGTCAGAGCCCCACAAGTCACCCCATCTTGGATTCCCCTAGGTCTCTAGTTTTAAAAAATGCACAGGTTTGGTAGGTTTCCCTAGGTGCAGGCTGAGCTAGAGGCCAAAATCTACAGGTAGGCACTTTGCAAAAAACACCTCTGTTTTCTTTCAAAAAATGGGATGTGTCCACGTTGCGTTTTGGGGCATTTACTGTCGCGGGCGCTAGGCCTACTGACACAAGTGAGGTATCATTTTTATCAGGAGACTTGGGGGAACGCTGGGTGGAAGGAAATTTGTGCCTCCTATCAGATTCCAGAACTTTCTGCTACAGAAATGTGAGGAACATGTGTTTTTTTAGCCAAATTTTGAGGTTTGCAAAGGATTCTGGATAACAGAACCTGGTCAGAGCCCCACAAGTCACCCCATCTTGGATTCCCCTAGGTCTCAGGTTTTCAAGAATGCACAGGTTTGGTAGGTTTCCCTAGGTGCCGGCTGAGCTAGAGGCCAAAATCTACAGGTAGGCACTTTGCAAAAAACACCTCTGTTTTCTTTAAAAAAATGGGATGTGTCCACGTTGCGTTTTGGGGCATTTCCTGTAGCGGGCGCTAGGCCTACCCACACAAGTGAGGTATTATTTTTATCAGGAGACTTGGGGGAACGCTGGGTGAAAGGAAATTTGTGCCTCCTCTCAGATTCCAGAACTTTCTGCCACAGAAATGTGAGGAACATGTGGTTTTTTAGCCAAATTTTGAGGTTTGCAAAGGATTCTGGGTAACAGAACCTGGTCAGAGCCCCACAAGTCACCCCATCTTGGATTCCCCTAGGTCTCTAGTTTTCAAAAATGCACAGGTTTGGTAGGTTTCCCTAGGTGCCGGCTGAGCTAGAGGCCAAAATCTACAGGTAGGCACTTTGCAAAATACAGCTCTGTTTTCTTTAAAAAAATGGGATGTTTCCACGTTGCGTTTTGGGGCATTTCCTGTCGCGGGCGCTAGGCCTACCCACACAAGTGAGGTATCATTTTTATCAGGAGACTTGGGGGAACTCTAGGTGGAAGGAAGTTTGGGCCTCCTCTCAGATTCCAGAACTTTCTGCCACAGAAATGTGAGGAACATGTGTTTTTTTAGCCAAATTTTGAGGTTTGCAAAGGATTCTGGGTAACAGAACCTGGTCAGAGCCCCACAAGTCACCCCATCTTGTATTCCCCTAGGTCTCTAGTTTTCAAAAATGCACAGGTTTGGTAGGTTTCCCTAGGTGCCGGCTGAGCTAGAGGCCAAAATCTACAGGTAGGCACTTTGCAAAATACAGCTCTGTTTTCTGTCCAAAAATGGGATGTGTCCACGTTGTGCTTTGGGGCATTTCCTGTCGTAGGTGCTAGGCCTACCCACACAAGTGAGGTATCATTTTTATCGGGAGACTTGGGGGGAACGCTGGGTGGAAGGAAATTTGTGCCTCTTCTCAGATTCCAGAACTTTCTGCCACAGAAATGTTAGGAACATGTGTTTTTTTAGCCAAATTTTGAGGTTTGCAAAGGATTCTGGGTAACGGAACCTGGTCAGAGCCCCACAAGTCTCCCCATCTTGGATTCCCCTAGGTCTCAGGTTTTCAAGAATGCACAGGTTTGGTAGGTTTCCCTAGGTGCCGGCTGAGCTAGAGGCCAAAATCTACAGGTAGGCACTTTGCAAAAAACACCTCTGTTTTCTTTCAAAAAATGGGATGTGTCCACGTTGCGTTTGGGGCATTTCCTGTCGCGGGCGCTAGGCCTATCCACACAAGTGAGGTATCATTTTTATCAGGAGACTTGGGGGAACGCTGGGTGGAAGGAAATTTGTGGCTCCTCTCTGATTCCAGAACTTTCTGTCACCGAAATGTGAGGAAAATGTGTTTGTTTAGCCAAATTTTGAGGTTTGCAAAGGATTCTGGGTAACAGAACCTGGTCAGAGCCCCACAAGTCACCCCATCTTGTATTCCCCTAGGTCTCTAGTTTTCAAAAATGCACAGGTTTGGTAAGTTTCCCTAGGTGCCGGCTGAGCTAGAGGCCAAAATCTACAGGTAGGCACTTTGCAAAAAACACCCCTGTTTTCTTTCAAAAAAAGGGGATGTGTCCACGTTGCGTTTTGGGGCATTTCCTGTAGCGGGCGCTAGGCCTACCCACACAAGTGAGGTATCATTTTTATCAGGAGACTTGGGGGAACGCTGGGTGGAAGGAAATTTGTGCCTCTTCTCAGATTCCAGAACTTTCTGCCACAGAAATGTGAGGAACATGTGTTTTTTTAGCCAAATTTGGATGTTTGCAAAGGATTCTGGGTAACGGAACCTGGTCAGAGCCCCACAAGTCACCCCATCTTGGATTCCCCTTGGTCTCAGGTTTTCAAGAATGCACAGGTTTGGTAGGTTTCCCTAGGTGCCGGCTGAGCTAGAGGCCAAAATCTACAGGTAGGCACTTTGCAAAAAACACCTCTGTTTTCTTTCAAACAATGGGATGTGTCCACGTTGTGCTTTGGGTCATTTCCTGTCGCAGGTGCTAGGCCTACCCACACAAGTGAGGTATCATTTTTATCGGGAGACTTGGGGGAACGCTGGGTGGAAGGAAATTTGTGCCTCCTCTCAGATTCCAGAACTTTCTGCCACAGAAATGTGAGGAAAATGTGTTTGTTTAGCCAAATTTTGAGGTTTGCAAAGGATTCTGGGTAACAGAACCTGGTCAGAGCCCCACAAGTCACCCCATCTTGTATTCCCCTAGGTCTCTAGTTTTCAAAAATGCACAGGTTTGGTAAGTTTCCCTAGGTGCCGGCTGAGCTAGAGGCCAAAATCTACAGGTAGGCACTTTGCAAAAAACACCCCTGTTTTCTTTCAAAAAATGGGATGTGTCCACGTTGCGTTTTGGGGCATTTCCTGTAGCGGGCGCTAGGCCTACCCACACATGTGAGGTATCATTTTTATCAGGAGACTTGGGGGAACGCTGGGTGGAAAGAAATTTGTGCCTCCTCTCAGATTCCAGAACTTTCTGCCACAGAAATGTGAGGAACATGTGTTTTTTTAGCCAAATTTTGAGGTTTGCAAAGGATTCTGGGTAACAGAACCTGGTCAGAGCCCCACAAGTCACCCCATCTTGGATTCCCCTAGGTCTCTAGTTTTAAAAAATGCACAGGTTTGGTAGGTTTCCCTAGGTGCAGGCTGAGCTAGAGGCCAAAATCTACAGGTAGGCACTTTGCAAAAAACACCTCTGTTTTCTTTAAAAAAATGGGATGTGCCCACGTTGCGTTTTGGGGCATTTCCTGTCGCGGGCGCTAGGCCTACCGACACAAGTGAGGTATCATTTTTATCAGGAGACTTGGGGGAACGCTGGGTGGAAGGAAATTTGTGCCTCTTCTCAGATTCCAGAACTTTCTGCCACAGAAATGTGAGGAACATGTGTTTTTTTAGCCAAATTTGGATGTTTGCAAAGGATTCTGGGTAACGGAACCTGGTCAGAGCCCCACAAGTCACCCCATCTTGGATTCCCCTTGGTCTCAGGTTTTCAAGAATGCACAGGTTTGGTAGGTTTCCCTAGGTGCCGGCTGAGCTAGAGGCCAAAATCTACAGGTAGGCACTTTGCAAAAAACACCTCTGTTTTCTTTCAAACAATGGGATGTGTCCACGTTGTGCTTTGGGTCATTTCCTGTCGCAGGTGCTAGGCCTACCCACACAAGTGAGGTATCATTTTTATCGGGAGACTTGGGGGAACGCTGGGTGGAAGGAAATTTGTGCCTCCTCTCAGATTCCAGAACTTTCTGCCACAGAAATGTGAGGAACATGTGTTTTTTTAGACAAATTTTGAGGTTTGCAAAGGATTCTGGGTAACAGAACCTGGTCAGAGCCCCACAAGTCACCCATTCTTGGATTCCCCTAGGTCTCAGGTTTTCAAGAATGCACAGGTTTGGTAGGTTTCCCTAGGTACCGGCTGAGCTAGAGGCCAAAATCTACAGGTAGGCACTTTGCAAAAAACACCCCTGTTTTCTTTCAAAAAATGGGATGTGTCCACATTGCGTTTTGGGGCATTTCCTGTCGCGGGCGCTAGGCCTATCCACACAAGTGAGGCATCATTTTTATCGGGAGACTTGGGGGAACGCTGGGTGGAAGGAAATTTGTGGCTCCTCTCTGATTCCAGAACTTTCTGTCACCGAAATGTGAGGAAAATGTGTTTGTTTAGCCAAATTTTGAGGTTTGCAAAGAATTCTGGGTAACAGAACCTGGTCAGAGCACCACAAGTCACCCTATCTTGGATTCCCTTAGGTCTCTAGTTTTCAGAAATGCACAGGTTTGGTAGGTTTCCCTAGGTGCCGGCTGAGCTAGAGGCCAAAATCTACAGGTAGGCACTTTGCAAAAAACACCTCTGTTTTCTTTAAAAAAATGGGATGTGTCCACATTGCGTTTTGGGGCATTTCCTGTCGCGGGCGCTACGCCTACCCACACAAGTGAGGTATCATTTTTATCAGGAGACTTGGGGGAACGCTGGGTGGAAGGAAATTTGTGCCTCCTCTCAGATTCCAGCACTTTCTGCCACAGAAATGTGAGGAACATGTGTTTTTTTAGCCAAATTTTGAGGTTTGCAAAGGATTCTGGGTAACAGAACCTGGTCAGAGCCCCACAAGTCACCCCATGTTGGATTCCCCTAGGTCTCTAGTTTTCAAAAATGCACAGGTTTGGTAGGTTTCCCTAGGTGCCGGCTGAGCTAGAGGCCAAAATCTACAGGAAGGCGTTTTGCAAAATACAGCTCTGTTTTCTGTCCAAAAATGCGATGTGTCCACGTTGTGCTTTGGGGCTTTTCCTGTCGCAGGTGCTAGGCCTACCCACACAAGTGAGGTATCATTTTTATCGGGAGACTTGGGGAAACGCTGGGTGGAAGGAAATTTGTGCCTCCTCTCAGATTCCAGAACTTTCTGCCACAGAAATGTGAGGAACTTTTTAGCCAAATTTTGAGGTTTGCAAAGGATTCTGGGTAACAGAACATGGTCAGAGCCCCACAAGTCACCCCATCTTGGATTCCCCTAGGTCTCAGGTTTTCAAGAATGCACAGGATTGGTAGGTTTCCCTAGGTGCCGGCTGAGCTAGGGGCCAAAATCTACAGGTAGGCACTTTGCAAAAAACACCTCTGTTTTCTTTCAAAAAATTTGATGTGTGCACGTTGCATTTTGGGGCATTTTCTGTCGCGGGCGCTAGGCCTACCCACACAAGTGAGGTATCATTTGTATCGGGACACTTGGGGGAACGCTGGGTGGAAGGAAAGTTGTGCCTCCTCTCAGATTCCAGAACTTTCTGCCACAGAAATGTGAGGAACATGTGTTTTTTTTGCCAAATTTTGAGGTTTGCACAGGATTCTGGGTAACAGAACCTGGTCAGAGCCCCACAAGTCACCCCATGTTGGATTCCCCTAGGTCTCTAGTTTTCAAAAATGCACAGGTTTGGTAGGTTTCCCTAGGTGCCGGCTGAGCTAGAGGCCAAAATCTACAGGTAGGCACTTTGCAAAATACAGCTCTGTTTTCTGTCCAAAAATGGGATGTGTCCACGTTGTGCTTTGGGGCATTTCCTGTCGTAGGTGCTAGGCCTACCCACACAAGTGAGGTATCATTTTTATCGGGAGACTTGGGGGAACGCTGGGTGGAAGGAAATTTGTGCCTCTTCTCAGATTCCAGAACTTTCTGCCACAGAAATGTGAGGAACATGTGTTTTTTTAGCCAAATTTTGAGGTTTGCAAAGGATTCTGGGTAACGGAACCTGGTCAGAGCCCCACAAGTCTCCCCATCTTGGATTCCCCTAGGTCTCAGGTTTTCAAGAATGCACAGGTTTGGTAGGTTTCCCTAGGTGCCGGCTGAGCTAGAGGCCAAAATCTACAGGTAGGCACTTTGCAAAAAACACCTCTGTTTTCATTCAAAAAATGGGATGTGTCCACGTTGCGTTTTGGGGCATTTCCTGTCGCGGGCGCTGGGCCTATCCACACAAGTGAGGTATCATTTTTATCGGGAGACTTGGGGGAACGCTGGGTGGAAGGAAATTTGTGGCTCCTCTCTGATTCCAGAACTTTCTGTCACCGAAATGTGAGGAAAATGTGTTTGTTTAGCCAAATTTTGAGGTTTGCAAAGGATTCTGGGTAACAGAACCTGGTCAGAGCCCCACAAGTCACCCCATCTTGTATTCCCCTAGGTCTCTAGTTTTAAAAAATGCACAGGTTTGGTAGGTTTCCCTAGGTGCCGGCTGAGCTAGAGGCCAAAATCTACAGGTAGGCACTTTGCAAAAAACACCCCTGTTTTCTTTCAAAAAATGGGATGTGTCCACGTTGCGTTTTGGGGCATTTCCTGTCGCGGGCGCTAGGCCTACCCACACAAGTGAGGTATCATTTTTATCAGGAGACTTGGGGGAACTCTGGGTGGAAGGAAATTTGTGCCTCCTCTCAGATTCCAGAACTTTCTGCCACAGAAATGTGAGGAACATGTGTTTTTTTAGCCAAATTTTGAGGTTTGCAAAGGATTCTGAGTAACAGAACCTGGTCAGAGCCCCACAAGTCACCCCATCTTGTATTGCCCTAGGTCTCTAGTTTTCAAAAATTCACAGGTTTGGTAGGTTTCCCTAGGTGCCGGCTGAGCTAGAGGCCAAAATCTACAGGTAGGCACTTTGCAAAAAACACCCCTGTTTTCTTTCAAAAAATGGGATGTGTCCACGTTGCGTTTTGGGGCATTTCCTGTAGCGGGCGCTAGGCCTACCCACACAAGTGAGGTATTATTTTTATCAGGAGACTTGGGGGAACGCTGGGTGAAAGGAAATTTGTGCCTCCTCTCAGATTCCAGAACTTTCTGCCACAGAAATGTGAGAAACATGTGGTTTTTTAGCCAAATTTTGAGGTTTGCAAAGGATTCTGGGTAACAGAACCTGGTCAGAGCCCCACAAGTCACCCCATCTTGGATTCCCCTAGGTCTCTAGTTTTAAAAAATGCACAGGTTTGGTAGGTTTCCCTAGGTGCAGGCTGAGCTAGAGGCCAAAATCTACAGGTAGGCACTTTGCAAAAAACACCTCTGTTTTCTTTCAAAAAATGGGATGTGTCCACGTTGCGTTTTGGGGCATTTACTGTCGCGGGCGCTAGGCCTACCGACACAAGTGAGGTATCATTTTTATCAGGAGACTTGGGGGAACGCTGGGTGGAAGGAAATTTGTGCCTCCTCTCAGATTCCAGAACTTTCTGCTACAGAAATGTGAGGAACATGTGTTTTTTTAGCCAAATTTTGAGGTTTGCAAAGGATTCTGGATAACAGAACCTGGTCAGAGCCCCACAAGTCACCCCATCTTGGATTCCCCTAGGTCTCAGGTTTTCAAGAATGCACAGGTTTGGTAGGTTTCCCTAGGTGCCGGCTGAGCTAGAGGCCAAAATCTACAGGTAGGCACTTTGCAAAAAACACCTCTGTTTTCTTTCAAAAAATGGGATGTGTCCACGTTGTGCTTTGGGGCATTTCCTGTCGCAGGTGCTAGGCCTACCCACACAAGTGAGGTATCATTTTTATCGGGAGACTTGCGGGAACGCTGGGTGGAAGGAAATTTGTGCCTCCTCTCAGATTCCAGAACTTTCTGCCACAGAAATGTGAGGAACATGTGTTTTTTTAGCCAAATTTTGAGGTTTGCACAGGATTCTGGGTAACAGAACCTGGTCAGAGCCCCACAAGTCACCCCATGTTGGATTCCCCTAGGTCTCTAGTTTTCAAAAATGCACAGGTTTGGTAGGTTTCCCTAGGTGCCGGCTGAGCTAGAGGCCAAAATCTACAGGTAGGCACTTTGCAAAATACAGCTCTGTTTTCTGTCCAAAAATGGGATGTGTCCACGTTGTGCTTTGGGGCATTTCCTGTCGTAGGTGCTAGGCCTACCCACACAAGTGAGGTATCAGTTTTATCGGGAGACTTGGGGGAACGCTGGGTGGAAGGAAATTTGTGTCTCCTCTCTGATTCCAGAACTTTCTGTCACCGAAATGTGAGGAAAATGTGTTTGTTTAGCCAAATTTTGAGGTTTGCAAAGGATTCTGGGTAACAGAACCTGGTCAGAGCCCCACAAGTCACCCCATCTTGTATTCCCCTAGGTCTCTAGTTTTCAAAAATGCACAGGTTTGGTAGGTTTCCCTAGGTGCCGGCTGAGCTAGAGGCCAAAATCTACAGGTAGGCACTTTGCAAAAAACACCCCTGTTTTCTTTCAAAAAATGGGATGTGTCCACGTTGCGTTTTGGGGCATTTCCTGTCGCGGGCGCTAGGCCTACCCACACAAGTGAGGTATCATTTTTATCAGGAGACTTGGGGGAACTCTGGGTGGAAGGAAATTTGTGCCTCCTCTCAGATTCCAGAACTTTCTGCCACAGAAATGTGAGGAACATGTGTTTTTTTAGCCAAATTTTGAGGTTTGCAAAGGATTCTGGGTAACAGAACCTGGTCAGAGCCCCACAAGTCACCCCATCTTGTATTCCCCTAGGTCTCTAGTTTTCAAAAATGCACAGGTTTGGTAGGTTTCCCTAGGTGCCGGCTGAGCTAGAGGCCAAAATCTACAGGTAGGCACTTTGCAAAATACAGCTCTGTTTTCTGTCCAAAAATGGGATATGTCCACGTTGTGCTTTGGGGCATTTCCTGTCGTAGGTGCTAGGCCTACCCACACAAGTGAGGTATCATTTTTATCGGGAGACTTGGGGGAACGCTGGGTGGAAGGAAATTTGTGCCTCTTCTCAGATTCCAGAACTTTCTGCCACAGAAATGTGAGGAACATGTGTTTTTTTAGCCAAATTTTGAGGTTTGCAAAGGATTCTGGGTAACGGAACCTGGTCAGAGCCCCACAAGTCTCCCCATCTTGGATTCCCCTAGGTCTCAGGTTTTCAAGAATGCACAGGTTTGGTAGGTTTCCCTAGGTGCCGGCTGAGCTAGAGGCCAAAATCTACAGGTAGGCACTTTGCAAAAAACACCCCTGTTTTCTTTCAAAAAATGGGATGTGTCCACGTTGCGTTTTGGGGCATTTCCTGTCGCGGGCGCTAGGCCTACCCACACAAGTGAGGTATCATTTTTATCAGGAGACTTGGGGGAACTCTGGGTGGAAGGAAATTTATGCCTCCTCTCAGATTCCAGAACTTTCTGCCACAGAAATGTGAGGAACATGTGTTTTTTTAGCCAAATTTTGAGGTTTGCAAAGGATTCTGGGTAACAGAACCTGGTCAGAGCCCCACAAGTCACCCCATCTTGTATTCCCCTAGGTCTCTAGTTTTAAAAAATGCACAGGTTTGGTAGGTTTCCCTAGGTGCCGGCTGAGCTAGAGGCCAAAATCTACAGGTAGGCACTTTGCAAAAAACACCCCTGTTTTCTTTCAAAAAATGGGATGTGTCCACGTTGCGTTTTGGGGCATTTCCTGTAGCGGGCGCTAG